>NC_000067.6:115189603-115563353 GCF_000001635.26 Mus musculus
GAGTATGTACACATATTCAGTCCTCAAAGCCTGTGATCTATCTATCTATCTATCTATCTATCTATCTATCTATCTATCTATCTATCTACCTACCTACCTACCTACCTACCTATCTATTTATTTAAGTTGAACCTTCTGTAGCAACTAAAAATTGGGGGAAGTATGAAGTTGCTCTTATTTTTCATTACCTATATTTACCAGACATTACACTATATTTCATTTAATAAAAAGCATATCACAAAGGTGTTATCGATAACTGAAACTTTAGCAATACTGGAAAAATAAATAAGATATAACACTATTATAGGGCAATTTATTCAATTTTTCTATAGTACTTGATTCAAACAGTTGATTGAAATCAAGATTAAGCACTATATTCATGCTCTTAGCCTTTAACCACCCAGTTCATAACAATAAAGCGATTCTACTTTATCCTATCCTTTAAACACCGCTAAAGTAATTTCCACTTACAAATGTATACATGAATCCAATTGTAATTGGGAAGATACTTTGGTATTCATTTTGTCTTTTACAAAATGTTTACTTATCTGTATATTTCTGTATGGGTATGTTCATGTAGGTAGAGTGCTCCTTCTCTCTGCCTCCAATAGTCATAAGAAAGTAGTACAGATTCCCGGGAGCTGCAGTTACAGATAGTTGTGAGCCTCCCAACATGCGTTGTAGGAATCAAGCCTTGGTCTTCTGCAAGGAAAACCATTATGAAATGAATTTCTACTTGGGGTGTGTCAACAGTTCTTTACATTTATTTTGTATTCAGCATTCTTTAAGACTTAATTGTCCACATAGATTTCAGGTAATAATTACTAATACAGAAATTCTTCATTATTCAGGAGACAAAGTCATGGAAAGAAATAACATGATCAGAATAGAAACTAATCCTTTGTTGTTTTTACTCTTTGAGACAAGTCCTAACTAAGGAGATGTTACAAGCTGACATTGAACTTAGGGTTCTGGTACCTCCTAAGTAAAGAGGTCAAAGTCATGGGCCACTTTAAGAGGTTGTTTGAAGACAGACTGCTGTTCTTTCCTTAAAATAGTTAGTTGGAAGAGGCAAATACATTCTCATCATTGTATGGGAAACAAGTATTTTCAATTTTGTGTTTTAATCTTTCTATATAATATTCATGTTTGTATGAGGAAGTGACACCAAAAACTCTACCAGAGTTCTCCAACAGCTGATAAACACCTGCAGCAATGTGACTGGATACAAAATTAACTCAAAGAAATAAGTAGTCCTCCTTTATATAAATGATAAATGGGCCAAGATAGAAATTAGGAAAAACACACCCTGTACCATAACCATGAGTAATTTAAATAAAATATTTTGGTGTAACTCTAACCAAGCAAGTGAACGACCTGTATGACAAGAAATACAAGTCTGTAAAGAAAGAATTTAAAGAAGACACCAGAACTTGGAAAGATCTGCTCATGGATAGGTAGAGGTAACATAGTAAAAATGTCCATCTTTCCAAGAGCAATCTACAAATTCAATGCAATTCCCATCAAAATTCCAACCCAATTCTTTACAGACCCTGAAAGAACAATAAACTTTATATGAGAAAACAAACAAACAAACAAACAAAAACATGTTAGCTAAAGCAATCACATTAAAATCAGCAGATTTATTTTATACAAGTTACACTCTCACACATGGCCTGGCCCTCCTGGCTCAGCACACATTCAATGACCTGACTTTGCTAGTTTGTTTAGGGAATTATGATTGGGTACAAGCTAACTGACAGAAATACTGGGAACAAAACACAGAACCTCTACCAGAGTATTATGTATTTTTAACTGATGAGCCATGTCTCCAGTATCAGTTTTAAACAACTTTAAACTCATAGCACATCCATCATTTTTGACATTGTTTCTAAGTGATACAGTAACTGATTTTATAATTTTTTAGTATGTTTATCATGTTTGTCTTGGTATTGTTTCTATTTGAGGAAATTGTTTTCTCTTCTTTTGAAATTCAATTGGTGGTTGAACCATATCTAAGAAAATGTCCAAATTAAATGCCAAGAATACATCAATCATCACATTCATAACTCACAACAGAGAAATACAAGAAGAATATATTTTCAGTACAATAATGGAAATAACATGTATTGGAGTAGGAAAAGGAACATTACTAATCACTGTTAATGATAAGATTCTATAATAAAATGATTACATATTCCATTAGAAATATAGTGGGTTTGGCCTAATGCTGCTTGCATTCTAATATTAATTTGGGTCCCCAAAATATATCTGCACATACCTTCTGGGAACCTGCCCTCAGTTGGTTTTGATTGGTAAATAAAGATGCCAGCAAAATGACTAGACAAGGCAGACAAAGGAGGCACTTTAATATTCCTGGACTGGGGACACAGAGAAAGGAGAAGGAGACAACCATGCAGAGAGAACATAGAGGAGAGGAGAGATGCCCTTCCTGAGAAGAGTGCAGAACAGACATGCATAGCCACCATGTGAAGGAGATTGGAAAATACAGCTAGAAAGGAGTGCCAAAATGTGTTTGGGGCAGCTGAGATAGAATATATAATTTAGCAAGTATTAACTCAAGATTATCAACTGTGGGAGATGGGGTGGGTTGACAAAATGGAGGTTAGACAGTTGCCCAGCTATTGTGCTACTTAATGCTTATCAAAATATAAAAACTATATGTGTGTATTTCATTTGGGAAAGTAATGCTTTGAGGTGGGTAATGAGCCCACATCCCAGATTTTATTAATTAAAAATCTAATTCAACAAGAAAATACTCAGACCTGATGAATACTTTCCAGGATATCTATCAACACACAAAAATTCACAACCATTTCCAAGGATCCAGCATTCTCTTCTGTCCTGTGTAGGTATAACTCCCACTTGTCTACATAAACATGCACAGACACATCAAATACATATAAAATACAATGAATATTTGAACAGCAAAGAGTTTTTATACACTAGTAAAACCTCCCTAAGAAAAAATTAACAAGAATCCTGTCACAATTGAATAAAAACATACAAACAACAAAAACAAAACAAAACAAACTAGAGAGAATTGAAATCAATAGGTCAAACACTTTTATAGTGAAATTTTAATGACCTGACAAAGGTACTTGAAAAAGGCACTTAATGATGGCATGACCTCAACACTTATAGTGATGAATTAATGTAAAATTATGGATATAGTACAAGAAGTAACCTACAAATTCCATTCTGTGAAAATAAACCAATTTGAGAAGCATCAATAAGTGAACCTCAACATATGTTAGAACTGTAGTAATGAAATTGAACGGTACTGGCATACCAGACATAAGGGAAGCATACCTCATAAAACCATTGGTGATTATTTTCTGTAAAATATCCTAACATCGAAGGAAATGATAGAAAGAGTTGAAAAAATGGGATTATATGAAATTAATTATGAGCCTATGGGGGCTATTTCATATTCAAATACGAAAAGAGTTATTTTCACTCTCTTCAATCCTCAGGCCATTTGCCATCTACATTCAAGATGTAAGCAACAATTAAAAAATGGGCCTGAGTTATAGAACTTATTCTATAACTTTAAAAGCTATAAAACCACTTCTTCCAGCTATACCCCATTTCCCAAAAGAGATACATCTTGTAACAATAACAACATCTGGAGACCAGGTGTTTAAATACATGAGACTGAGGGGCAGTTTGAATTTAAAGCACATTAGTCATCTTAAAGACATAAGGAGTTATTTGGCAATGCCATACTTAGTTATTGAATGCAAGGCTTAGAAATTTAGAAGATTCAATTATGAGGGCTTTCCTGTTGTAGATTCCAAATATTTCTTACTTACATGATCAAGGTAATAATCACATGAAAATTCAGTATGTTCAAAAATAGGCTTGGCCATGAAGGTCAAGCTGAACTAGGAAGTCATTTTGGAGAAATTTTCTTTGCAATAACTCCTCCTTTTTTTCTTTTCTTCTCTTTTTCAGTTTTTCTTTTTTCTTTTTCTTTTTAACCATTATATAACTTCTCCTTTTCACTCTGAGGTCATTTCATTCATTTCCACATTACTTCATGGCTTTTTTTTAAAGTTATAGTTCTCTCTATATAACTTTCTTTCATTATCTCTCTTTCTCTCTCCACCTCAAACACATGCACACTTACACAAGAGTACATAAATACACACTACTGAGTCTATTTAGTGTTGCTTGTATGTAGAGGTTTTGAAATGGTGTACATGATACTTGATAACTAAAGAGT
Organism: Mus musculus; assembly: GCF_000001635.26. Lineage (NCBI taxonomy): Eukaryota > Metazoa > Chordata > Mammalia > Rodentia > Muridae > Mus > Mus musculus. The sequence continues at coordinate 115,193,853 of NC_000067.6, forward strand.
AGGCTTAACTCTCCCTCTCCCAGAAGCCCTTAGTTGTCTGAAGTTATTTGTCTAGGAGTGGAGCCACATGAGATTTTTCAGGTTTTATATTAACATGCCTGCTGTTATTCAGTTCTCATTTAGATTTCTATATTGTTGAGATTTCCTATGTACAGTGCACATCTTATTTCTAAAAAACACAATCTCATGGCAGAATTGCTTGTCCTTTTGCTCTTACAATTCTTATGCCCTCTAATCAGAAAATTCCAAATAATATATGTAGTGGAATGTAGTGGAATGTTGTTCTAGCAGCTGGGGCTGGGCAGTCAAAGTCAGTTGTTCTCTGAATTTTAAATAATTGTGGATTTTGGTAATTCTCTATTTTTCCTACAAATAGTATCTTTTTGCATGGGTGGTCATAGAGCTATACTTTTCTGTGGGCATGAAGATAACTTTTTAATATACACATATTTGTTTATTAGAGTGGCAATAGTAGATTATCCTGTAAGGCCAATGATCTTAGTAGCCATTGGTAGTTGGCTGTGCTTCCAGCATGCAGTCACTTTCTTGTTGAGAGGTTACATACATTAAGAAAGTTGCTGGTTACTGCCAGGTTAAAAATGTTATGACTGTACCTTTGGCAATATCTTGGAATGCTGGTCATTGTTTTGGTTCATATTCCTCATATCTGAATACTAATATTGATTGCTTAACTCCTGTGCCAGCTTATATAAGCTTTCATGAACTAAAGCTTGACAGAATCAGGCAGGCATCCCTAGTAGATCCTTCTTAATTTTCCATAGTCCTCTGCCTAAAGTGTGTGGTATCTTCAGAAATATGAATTGCATTCAACCTCTGGGAGGCAACTCAAAACAATAGCAATGGCCTATATTATTTTAAGAGGCAAACTGGAAGATTTGTTGATAGTCCTGGAGAAAGCAATATCACTTCAATTTGCATAACTTAATTTAAACTTAATAATCTATTTTAATACATATTATACATAGTTTTTATGTAAATATGAGACAGTACAGTTCCTTTTGTAACTTTCATCCATCTATATTGCTATGTATCCCTTTAAACTCCTTTTCTCTCATTAATGACCACCCTCACCAATCCCCCCCAAAAAAAACCCAGCACTGCTTTTGCTATTTTTCCTTCTGTTTAATGACTGTCTCAGTTAGAGTTTTACTGCTATAAACAGACACTATGACCAAGGCAAGTCTTATAAAGGACAACATTTAATTGGGGTTGGTTTACAGGTTCAGAGGTTGGTCAGTTATCATCAAAGTAAGAATATGGCAGCATCCAGGCAGGCATGGTCTAGAAGGAGCTGAGAGATTTACATCTTCATCTGAAGGCTGCTAACATAATACTGACTTTCAGGCAGCTAGGGTGAAGGTCTTAAGCCCACAACCACAGTAACACACCTACTCCAACAAGGCCACACCTCCGAATATTGCCACCTCCTGGGCCAATCTTATAAAAACCACATTCCACTCCCTGGCCCATATATGCTTGTCCAGACATATGATTCTAAGAGGGCCATACCTACACATAGCATAATGCAGAATACTATTAGTGCAACTTCCAAAGTCCCCATGGTATATAGCAGTCCCAAGTATGTTAAAAGTCCAATATTCAAAGTCTCTTCTGAGATTTATCAAATCACTTAAATCTAATCCCAAGGCAAGACAGGAAACCAGCTGGGCAAACTCCAAACTCTGCATCTCCATATCTGATGTTAAAGCAGTCTTTAGATCTCCAACTCCTTTTCATATTTGTTGAGAACAACAAACTCCTTTCTCTTGTGCTGGTACCACACCCTGGTAGCAGCTTTCTTCAGAAGATAGCCCACAGTTCTGGTGTCTCAAACATATGGGGATCTCCAAGGTAACCTCAATGTTATAGCTTCTTGTTTCAATGTCTGAGATCCATACAGGATCTCCTCATCTCTTTTAAAGGGTTGGCCTCACCTCTCTCTGTAGCACTCTAATCACAGGCTTATCCACTCCACTGCTGCTGCTGTTCTTGGTGGTCCTCCAATGGTACTGGCATCTACAATATACTGGGATCTTTTGCTGCAACTAGGCTTCACCAATAGCCTCTAATAGGCTCTCTTCCTGGTTCCCTGTCTCAACCCCTTAACATGACCCCGTTAGTCCTGGGCCATCAACTGCAACTAAGGCTGCACCTTTACCAATGGTCTTCCATGGCCTTTCACAGTTCCAAGACTCTGCTGCTCTTCATGACCCCTTCAAGCCTTCAAAACTAGTACAACCTGGGTGATTCATACATATTACCAAGTACAGCTGCATCATGGGGTACATCCTTGGCTATCTCTGGAACACAGCTTCTCTCAGAAAACACTTTCCAGAAAATTTCATCTCAGTAATGCTAGTCTATTCTTAATCACATTCATTCTTAATCTAACTTATTAGCCCCAGCTAACCAGAATCAATTGCTCCAGTAGTCACTTCCATTTTTCACTCTAAGCCAGAGTTACATGGCCAAAGCTTCTTTTTTTATTATTATTAGGTATTTTCCTCATTTACATTTCCAATGCTATCCCAAAAGTCCCCCATACCCCTCCCCCTACTCTCCTACCGACCCACTCCCACTTCTGGAATTGCCCTGTACTGAGGCATATAAAGTTTGCAAGACCAATGGGCCTCTATATTCACTGATGGCCAACTAGGCCATCTTCTGATACATATGCAGCTAGAGACACGAGACGTAGAGGAATTTTAAAGCACTCAAATTTATTTTATTTTTTTAAATGCTTTAAAATACATTAGCCTTAAATCCTTTTCCAGAGTTCTGTAGTATTCTGGTGTGAATACATTTGTACCTGAGAGATTTAATCAGAAGGACTTTTCTTATTACTTTAATATCTTCATTTTTAGTGGGTCTCCTTAGGTTGTTGATCTGTAGGCTTAGAATTTTCCAAAACTTCATTATTTAGGATTCTTATATGTTCCAATCTCCCTTCTAGGCCAAGTACTAGAAATAGAGGATGAAAAAAAAAGGTTAAAAAGAAAAGAGGTTTGTAGACCTATTTAGCAGATGTACTTTTGAGAAATTCTACTCTTCATTTTAGGAATCAGCAGTCCAAACCAATAGTAAATACCATATTCAAATCAGTACCTGTGACTCAATCTAATAGAAATAGCAAGGCTCTGCCAAATGACTCTGGGTCAGCCAAAGTGGCCAGAATTAGCAGGAAAACCATGAGAAGGTCTTTGGTGTGTTTCTCTCTATAAAGTGAACACCAGTGAAGAGCAGCATAGATCAGTGAAGAAGCAAATGTCTGCATAGTATAACAATGCAGAACATAGTCCCATTGTTTGTGTGGTTCTTTTTAAACACCACATGCCCTCTCCCGTGGCTGTTTTCAGCATAACATTACATGTCCTCCCCCAAGACATATACTAGAAAAACTCATCTTATTCCACTGAGTTGTGAAAAAAAAAAAAAACAGAATTTTCACTTCATATCCCCTTTTCTGTTTAAAAACAAAGTCTTTTTCTAATAGTCTACACACAATAGAAATAAGTATAGAAGCCATAATACTAGAACTTTAAATCAAATTTTAAATAAGTTACTTATGTGCAATGAAACAATTATCAAACAAAAAATCTTTAATTTCTGACAAGATAAAATAATCAAAGAAAACAACCATAGATGTCTATCACTAAAATAGTTCATCATAGCAACCTTAAATTTCAATCATAAAACAGCAGTTAAACAAAACGACTATCAATATATTCTATAAATATAAATTTCTATCAATATATTTTAATCTATGTTAAAGAAAAATGTTTGTCTATTAGATATTTTTATGATTTTCTTTCATTTTTGTTATTATTTTTTTATTTTCTCCTATTTTTTCATTATTAAACAGAAGAGAAAAGCTGCTCATTTATTTAAATGTTATTGTTTTTTCCTGACAAAAGTCAATAATTATCCTCTAAATCAACAGTATATCTGTAACTCATAAAATGACTAAAACTATCTAACCCAACTTAAAGGACTTGAACAATAATCTGATAATTGCTTCATATTGAATTGGGGCAACAAATTCCTGTTTTGTAGCCTAAAAGTAAATTAGAAAAATTATCACATCAAAAGAAAGCTAGCTGTAACATTTCATGTTCAATCTCAGTATTATCTAGTCTCTGTGTGATCTATCATTTGGGCTATACCTTTTGAGACTGATTTGCATGAATAGTTTAGAAAAATCAGAATAGTATTTGTGTCCTTTCAGGGTCTGTATGACATCTGCCCAGGATCTTGTGGCTTTTATAGACTACTGCTGAGAAGTCTGGTGTAATTCTGATAGGTCTACCTTTATATTGTACTTGACCTTTTTCCCTTACTGCTTTTAATATTTTTTCTTTGTTTTGTGCATTTGGTGTTTTAACTATTATGTGACATGATGAATATATTTTCTGGTGCAGTCTATTTGGAGTTCTGTAGGCTTCTTGTATGTTTATGGGCATCTTTTTCTTTACATTAGGGAAGTTTTCTTCTATAATTTTGTTGAAGATATTTTCTGGCTCTTTAAGTTGGGAATCTTCACTCTGTTTAATATGGGGATTGCAGCCTGGTCTCCAATCAAGCTGAGGTCTGAACCCCAATGGTCATAATTTACCTACATGACACGGTAGGTGTTCCCTCATGCTCCTGGAATGCTGGCCCCTGCCTAAGGTACCACCTCCCACAGCCCCTACAAGAGAAGCATGGTCAGAAGTCACATAAGCAATGGCCCAAGCTTCTGGCCTTCAGGCTAAACTCCTCTCCAGTTACCTAGCAACAGTGAAGACCATAAAAAGGGGTGCTCAGCCCCCACCTCGTGCTCTTACTCTCACTCCTTTGTCCTCTCACTTTTCTCACTTCTCTCTCCTCTCTCCTCTTCCCTTTCTCTTTGTCTTCTACTCTCTCTACCTCTCTGTCTCTCTGTCTCTCTGCCTCTCTCTGTCTCTCTCTCTCTCTCTGTCTCCCTCTCTCTGTCTCTCTCTCTGTCTCTCTCTCTCCTACCTTCTCTCTTTCCCCTGCATTTTTATAATAAAGATCTTAAACCATAGACAGGCTCTGCTCTTTCAATTTCTGATGTGCTGATCAGTTTTGGGAACATCTTCCCCTAGTCCCTCTCTCTTGCAACCAGGTACTAGGAAGGTAGCTCAGGGGGTGGGATGTCTCTGGTCAGGGGCTATCACCCCCTCCGTGTAGATCAGGCATGCTCACCGGGGGACCTCGTGGAAAAGCATCTGGCAGCTCTGCCTGCATCTGCCTGCCCAGAGCACAGGATGTCTGGCCGGACATTAGGCACCTTTCCCTTCCCCCACTTCCCCTCCCCCCGCCCCTGCCCCCTGGGCTTCCCCTTTATTTTGTTTCCAACAGTTCAATATTATCCTTAGGTTTCATCTTCTCTTTGCATCCTGGATTTTCTGGATGTTTTGGTAGGAGCTTCTTGCATTTTGCATGTTCTTTGACTGTTGTGTCAATAGTTTCTATGGTATCTTCTGAAACTGAGATTCACTCTCCTATCTCTTGTATTCTGTTGGTAATGTTTATGTCTATGACTCTTGATCTCTTCCCTAGGATTTCTCTCTCCAGAGTTGTCTCCCTTTGTGACTTCTTTATTGTTTCTATTCCCATTTTTCGATCCTGGGTGGTTTTGTATAATTCCTTCAACTGATTGGTTTTGTTTTCCTATAATTCCTTTTTTTTCTTTTTTTATTAGATATTTTCTTTATTTATATTTCAAATGTTATCCCCTTTCCTGGTTTTCCCTTCAAAAACCTTTATACACTCCCCCCCACCCACCTGCTCACCAATCCACCCTTCCCCACTTTCTGGCCCTGTCATTCCTCTATACTGGGGCATAGAATCTTCACAAGATCAAGGGCCTCTCCTCCCACTGTTGACTGACTAGACCATCCTCTTCTACATACACAGCTAGAGCTATGTTTTTATTTTTATTTTATTTTATTTACTTTTTTTTTTTTTTTTTTTTTGGTTGGTGGTTTAGTCCCAGGGAGCTCTGGGGGTACTGGTTAGTTCATATTGTTGTTCCTCCTATGGGGTGCAAACCCCTTCAGCTCCTTAGGTACTTTCTCTAAAGTCCTTCATTGGGACCCTGTGCTCCATCCAAGCTCTTGTTGGCATCCACAGTAGTGTCTGGGTTTGGTGGTTGTATATGGAATGGCTCTCCTTGTGGCACAGTTTATGGATGGTCATTCCTTCAGTTTCTGATCCATACTTTGTTGCTATAATGACTTTGTGGGTATTTTGTTTAGCCTTCTATTATAGAATTTAAAAGGAAGTATTACTGGCTGGCATTCTATTTCCATGCAAGAAGTAGTTTGTTCTATGTGACTCACTTGAAAATGGAGGAAAATGACTCCAGTACTTGGAGCCAGGCATTGTGATTGCCCTGCACTTAAAAAAAAAGTATTTATTTTTTACACTCTATATTTTATTCTCCCCAACTTCATCCACCCTCTGACAGTTCCATATCTCATATCTCCTCCCCACCCTTCTGTCTTCACATAGATGTCCCTACTCACCTCACTTGACCTCTAAACTTCCTGGGACCACCAGTCTCTTGATGGTTAGGTGCATCATCACTGAATGAACACAGACCCATCAGTCCTCCACTGTATCTGTGTTGGGTGCCACATATCAGCTGGCATATGCTGCCTGTTTGATGGTTTAGTTTGTGAGAGATCATGTGGGTCCAGATTAAATGAGACTGCTAGTCCTCCTACAGCGTCATCCTTCTCCTTAGCTTCTTTCAACCTTTCATAATTTAGTAACAGGGATTCACTTTGTCTGTCTATTGCTTGGGTACAAATATATGCATCTGATTCAGCTGCTTGTTGGGTAGTCCAGATTGTGGTCTCATTTTATGAGCACTTAAGTCTCTCACTGGAAGGCAAACTAGGGTAGACTAAAAATTAACAATGAAGAAAAATAAAGATATATATTTTATTTAATTATACTGGTAAACTATAATTACTACTCTTTCCTATAAAAATGCTTTTCTTACTTGAGTATATTGTGTTTTAAACACAACCTTTTTAAAAATCTCCCCTATACCCCCTTTTTTGGTTTCTTCTCAAAAAGTATTCTCTTTGTTCTCCTAGACAATTTCAATTCTCTTTTTGTTTTTGCTGTATGTGTGCACATGCATTTTAGGTGACTATAAACTTTAGGGCCCACATATGAGGGAAATCATTCAACATTTGTCTTTCTGAAACTGACCTAATTTACATAATATGTTTATCTCTATTTGTATCCATTTTCCCACAAACAACATAATTTCATTCTTCTTTGTGACTAAAAAGTTTCTACTGTGTTTGTAACCCATGTCTTCCTCATCTGTTCATTTTTGGCTAAGCATCAAAGCTGTTGGAAATGGTGCTGCAATAAAGACCAGTGTTCAAGTATATTATGATGTGTTGCCTTGGGTCCTTTGGGCAAATGCCCAGGAATGGTAAAAATGCATCATATTATAGCAGCATTTAAGAGAATTCTGGTAACATAAGAAGTTTGTTTCTATTACCATTTTACGGTATCTATTAATTTGTATTTTCTCATAGTTTCACAAAATCTTTTTTATTAGATACTTTTTATTTACATTTCAAATGTTATCCCCTTTCCTGCTTTCCCCTCAGAAAGCCACCTATCTCATACCCTCTTCCCCTGCTCACCAACTCACATATTCCTGATTCCATGTCTTGGCATTTCCCCTTACATTGGGGCATCAAGCCTTCTCAGGACCAAGGGCCTCATCTGCTATTGAAATCCAACAATTCCATACTTTGCTACATATGCATTTGGAGCCATCAATTCCCTCCATGTGTACTCAAAAATATTTTCATAAATATATAGCTGTTGATACAAATTGAAATATTGGCACATTGCAGATAAGCTCTACATATATTGAAAAAGGCCATAGTCTTTTCTAGACTTCAGTCTTTGGAAAGAGGATTTATTATTATTTCAGGTTCATTGGTGTTTCAGCTTCCCGTATATCTTTGTGAAGTTGTTGTGTCCTCTGGAACTACAGGAATAGACAATAGAGCTGCAATGTGGGTGCTGGGAGATGAACCCCAGTCTTTTGGAGAGCCATTTTTACAGCCCCTTCTGTCAATTCTTACCTTGTTGAAACAGTCAAAACAATACTTATTTTTATAGGCATTGTCAGTATAAAGTTCATTTTTTCCTGTAATCCTTTCACAGATTTACCAATAATCTAACTAGAATATGAAGGAGACATAGTAGTGACTCAAAAAAGCCAGAAGTGACCACATTACAATTGTTTCTTTTCTCTAGACAGGTGCCTCCTTACTTTCATCAAGAACATAATGGGGATCTACCTCACAGAATTTCCTCTACAGAGAATTATTTCATAATTAATTAAGCATTTTGCTTGGTGGGCTAATCCTTACATGATAGAATTTTATTCTCATTAAGGTGCTGATGCCAAATTAAATAATTTCAAACAAAATGTTAAATTATATATCACATATTCAGGTTTCTACAGTACTGTGTCAAAAATAGATTTAAACAAGTTAAATGATTAAATTGTTTTAGCAGAAACTCATACCAAAGTCACCAGCTTCACATATGAAGTACAGGACAGGCATTAGAATAACATCCAATATTTATTTCAATTTAACATTTTCAGGTTATATTCAATCGTCTTATGCTCTGAACAATGAGAAATAACGTTTTGAAGCCACTAAGAACTTGAGACCTGGGGTTGAGGAAGGATCAGAAGATAAGTGGATGAAGTAATTGTGTGCAAATATGAAGTTTGGAGATTGGATAAACAGCAACAATATTGAAGGCAGAAGGTCACAGTAGCTTCACAATTCAATCTGATGAAACTTTCCCGTATGAAATGACAAGGAGGCAAGTTTCCTGGAGGAATGTCATCAGAGAGATTCTGTGGCCAGGTGAAAGTGAAGGATCTTCAGTCTTGTAAGGGAAGCATCTATAAACTTTTTGAGTTTATAAACAATGTCTCCATTCTTTTTGGTTGTCATGGTTTCTTTGTCTAAGTGGAGGATATAGAGCCTGCCAGTGGCTTAGGGGTGGATAAAAACATCTGATTGTGGGGGTGTGAGGCACAAGAGGAAACAGATTTATGTGCTAATTTCAACAGATTGAATTGTGAAGCAAAGGAAGAATACAGGTAATTAATTAACTACACAGGGTGAGACTCATAGGTGAGGATTTTTGCTGCTCAATGTTTTTACATTTTATCAGGTATTAAATTAGCAGTGTTTGAAAAGTTGTTAAAGAGATTAGTCTATATACAGAAAGATGTACCATTAAAAACAGGAAAATAATATGTCCCAAAGTCAGCAGCATTTCTCTGAACCCAGTGAATGACAAAATAATTAAAAATAAAAATCAAATATTCTTCACAACCTCCACATGCTTAACATAAGATGCAGATCCAAAAATCTGCAAGAAACAGGAAGACAAGTACTGAAGGAAAAATACCTCTGCATCCTTGTCAACTACCCACTGATTGCTCCACTTATTCTGCTACAGAAGGTAGTTGAATTACTCTTATTCTACAACTTGATTAAAAAAGGGTTTGGTTAGTGTGAGGTGATATCGAGTTGAAATCATTTCAAGTCTTATTTATTCTAATAAATAGGAGAGATATTAGATGACTGACAAGCACTGAGACATGTAACCTGAAAACTATTTCTTCCAGAGAAGTCAGAGGCTCTTTTGAAATGAATCAGTATGCATTTAAACTACAAAAAAACAAAACAAAACAAAACAAAACAAACAAACAAAAAAACCCCCCAAAACAAAAACAAAATAACACCACCACCACCAAGAACAACAACAACAAAAAAAAAACCCAAGACAATAGGCTCAAAGGCTCATTGTATCTTGACCTTTCTGAAAGAAATCATAGCCATGTTTAGTAATCTTCTAACCTTTATTTATTTACATATTTACCAAGAGATAAAGATAAGTTTAAATGTTAGCTTCATTGGTAGAATTAACTTGGAAAATGTGTTAGTGTTTTATTGCTGAGAAGAGACATCCTGGCCATGGCAAATTTTTTTTTTTTTAATTTATTAGGAATTTTCTTCATTTACATTTACAATGCTATCCCAAAAGTCCCCCATACCCTCCCCCCCCACCCCACCCCTCCACTCCCACTACTCAGCCCTAGCGGTCTCCTGTACTGAGGCATATAAAGTTTGGAAGACCAATCGGCCTCTTTCCACTGATGGCCGACTAGGCCATCTTCTGATACATATGCAGCTAGAGACACGAGCTCCTGGGGGGTACTGGTTAGTTCATATTGTTGTTCCACCTATAGGGTTGCAGACCCCTTTAGCTCCTTGGGTACTTTCTCTAGCTCCTCCATTGGGGGCCCTGTGATCCATCCAGTAGCTGACTGTGAGCATCCACTTCTATGTTTGCTAGGCCCCAGCATAGCCTCACAAAAGACAGCTATATCCGGGTCCTTTCTCTTATAAAGGAAAACACTTCATTAAGGGTTCCTTACAGTTCATAGGTTTAGTCAACTATCCGCACAGTAGGGAACATGATGGCACAAAGGTAGACATGGAAGCTGATAGCTATATATCCAGATCCATAGGCAGGAGGAAGCAAGGGGCACACTGGGCCTGGCTTGAGCTTTTGAAATCCCAAATCCTATCATCATGCATATACTTCATTCAAGGCTACACCTATCCCACAGTTCTCATTCATTTAAAATACTTCCATTCCCTAAGTATTTAAATATATGAGCAACAATTAATAAATAGCACCTCATGAAACTGAAAAACTTCTGTAAAGCAGAGGACACTGTCAACAGGACAAAATTGCAACCTATAAATTTGCAAAAGATGTTCACCAACACTACATACAAAAAAAGGCTAATGTCCAAAATATATTAAAAACTTAAGACATTAGAATCCAAATAAATAAATACATAAATAACCCAATTAAAAAGTGGGTACACAGCTAAATAAAAAAATTCTCAGCAAAAGAACCTCAAATAGCAAAGAGGCACATAAAGAAATATTCAGCATTAGATACATGGAAATAAAAATGACATTAAAATTACACCTTACACCAATCAGAATGGAAAGTGGGTGTGGAGAAAGGGTAACACTTGCCCATTGCTGCAGGGATCACAAATATGTACAACCACACTGGTAATGAATCTGTCAGTGCCTCAAAAAATGGAAATAATTGTACCTGAAGATGTTGCTATACTGCTCCTGGGCATATATCCAAAAGATGTTCCAACATACCCAAAGATATATGCTCCATTGTGTTCATATCAGCTTTATTCATAATAGCCAAAAAAAGGAAGGAACCCAGATATCCCTAAACTGAAGAATGAACACAAAAATGTGGTTCATTTACACAATTTAATTCTATTCAGCTATTAAAAACAGGGACATCATGAGTTTTGCAGGCAAATGGTTGAGTTCAGAAAATAGTATGCTTAGTACGGTTATCTAGATCTCAAATGACATCCATATTTATACTCATTTATATGTGGATATTATCCAAAAAGAGCAAGAAAACAAGGGGGTAAGGACAAGGTATGGTAGGGAGACAGGAGAGAGGTACAGAAAGCCAGGAGAATGAATAGAGATATGCAGCTGTCAGGGGTCAGGGAAACCTCTAGAAAGTCCCAGAGATATGGGTGTGGAGAGGCTCCCAGGATTCATTGTGGTTCACTGAAATACCAAACAGTGGGCATATGGAACCTGAAGGGGCTACCTCCAGTAGTCAGGACCCCCAGGAGATGGGAACACAAATCCCCTATAAAACGTTCTACCCAAAATTGCTCCTTTCTAAAAGAAATGCATGGACAAAAATAGAGCAGATACTTTTTCTTTCCTTTTCTTTATTTTTTTTTCTCTCTTTCTTTTATATGTGTGTGTTCTGGGAATTGGGCATATCTCAGAACACATGGGAGGAAGTCAGTGGACACTATAGGAGTTGGCTTTCTCTTTCCACTTAGTACTGGATGGGTAATTCAAATATTTAGACCTAATTGCAAGCATCTTTATTTGTTAAGATGTCTTAAATGTTCAACGTATCTCAAATATTTCTGATGTTCCCTGTAGGATATCACTTCATCCAACACTGAAATGCATAAATGATTTCAGCTTACAATTACACCTTGGCTTTATCTCCTTTATCTTGTTTTTTATTCCTCTGTCTCATGATGCCCTCCCTCCTGGATTTTTTTTTTTTTTTTTTTTTTTTTTTTTGCCCCTCAGCAAGTCCTTTCCCTTTTTCCAGGATTTGCTTTCTAAGCAGTACATCCCTCATTGTGGGTCCTGTGTTCCATCAAATAGATGACTGGGAGGATCCACTTCTGTATTTGCCAAGTACTGGCATCCCTCACAAGAGTGCCATGTCTTGGGCCTAGTCGGCCCCCCTCAATTTGTGGGAATCAAGGTCTCAGACAGATAGGCATAGAGTCAGCTAGAATGGGGTGACAAACAGACAGACACAAGGGAGTGTGCTGACTCTGAATGTAATGTCAAATTGAGCATCAAACTTTTTATACAGAAGAAAATAGGAAAGTTAGGTGACATATTGGCAATGTACAATAAGGTTACTGGATGCTTAAAAACTCTTAAACAAAACAGAGAAATGCAAACACAAAGACTGGCAGGAACTGGGCAATAAAACAACTGAGACAATGTCAGCTCTATCTAAGGTCAGCTATAGTCTTAGAAGCCAGGCATGAGGTCTTTACACTCCCAGAGCAAGGGCTTTCATGCCCAAGTCATGGTTCTAATTAGGGAATTTCGCTCTAGCTAACCTTCTCATGAATAATGCAATACTCTAAACCACAGCCTGATCTACTTCCCAAACCATTGTAAATTCCTGTGTATGGGAGCAACTTGACTTTTATTCTAAGTGATAGTGTGGGGAGAGTTTTCTACTAATAAGTAATGTAGTCTGCCATATATAACTACAATAAGAATTTTAAACTTGCATTGCTAAGCTTGCCCTGAGATTTCTAACTCTATGTAGTAGATAGTAAAGCCTAATTTCTTTCACTATCTCTCTTAAAATACTAGAGGCAATTCTGAATTTCACTGAATAGCAACATTCTTACTGAATTCCAAGCCCATGGTCAGTTCAACACTACCTAGGGCATTGATGAATGCCAGGAAGAAAAGTTTGATTTTGCTTGGGTATTTGGCAAGTCATTGGTTGGAGGCACCTATAAAAAATAATACTAAAAGGAAGCACACAGATGCTATGGGATGCCACAGTTCCAGAAGACTCAGCTTCTGTGAAATTATTCGCCACGGGACTGTTTTCAGGTTTCTAAAACTGGAGTGGATATAGCACAAGAGATAGCTATATTAGGGTCCTGTCAGCAAATTCTTGCTGGAGCTATAGAAAGTACCCAAGGAGCTAGAGGGGTCTGCAACCATATAGGAGAAACAACAATATGAACTAACCAGTAACCCCAGAGTTTGTGTTTATAGTTGCATATGTAACAGAGGATGGCTTAGTCGGCCATCAGTGGGAGGAAAGGCCCTTGGTCATGCGAAGATTATATGCCCCAGTACAGGAGAATGCTAGGGCCAGGAAGCAGGAGTGGGTTGGTTGGGGAGCAGAGCAGGGGGAGGGTATAGGGTGTGGGGCTATGGGTGTAGGGGAAGAGGGGGAGAGGGATAGAACCCACATCTGCCAGAGTTCCTGTGTTCTGGGCAGTCAGATGCAGGAGGACTGCTGGATACTTTACACTTGGCCCCTGGTGGGCATCTGTTTGTGTGAAGCCATTGACCCCACCCGGTGGGTGGTGGACAAGGGCTAGCCCCTGATACCAGGTGCCCTGGGGCCATATTCTCAGCCCCAGGGATATAAGATAGGGAGAGAGGTTCCCACGCAGATGAGAGTCCTTATTCTGGTCAATGGTTGAAACACAGGAATGCCTTCTGAAGGGAGATTAGGCATGGCTTGTTAGGAGAAAGCCTATCCCACTGTCCAAGCACAATGGGCCTTGATGAACAGAGACAGTCTATGGTTTTAGAGCTTTATTGTAGAAAGGCAGGGGGAAAGAAAGAAGGTGGAAAGAGAGAGAGAGACCAGCCATGGCAAAGAGGGGAGAAGTAAGAAAAGGAGAGAAGAAAGGCTGGAGAGTAAGAAAGCTTAGAGAGAGAGAGAGAGAGAGAGAGAGAGAGAGAGAGAGAGAGAGAGAGAGAGAGAGAGAGAGAGAGAGAGAATAAGAGGGAGAGTAAGGAAAGTAAAAGCTTAAGAGATCAAGGAGAGGCCAAGCAGCCCCTCTTATAATGGGCTTGTTATCTTGCTGTTGCTAGGTAACTGGGAAGAGTCTAGTCTGAAGGTCAGAAGCTTGGGACATTGTCTACAGGACTACTAGCCACATGCATCAACTGTGGAGGCTGTAGGGGTGGTAATTCTGACAGGAGCCAGGGGTCCAGGAGACATGAGGGAATGCCTTCTGCCCCATGTAGGTGGGAATTATCACCACTGGTTTTCACTGGGGTTCTACCTCTAAACTTGACTGGAGACCAGCCTGTCTGTGCATAGCCTATTACCCCACAGTAGGCAACTTTTGGAGAGGAAACCAGGGAAGGGGATGGATAGCATTTAAAATGAAAATGAAGAAAATATATAATAAAAAAATAATAAATAGTGTATCTGACACCCCCTTACCTGTTCTTGTCCTCTAGTTTGCTCTAATGTGATACTTAGTTTGCAAGACACTCAGAAATTTCTGTTATGTTCCTGCCACCTCTCCAGATTTCACTTATTAATGAGTTTGGCATTATCTATCATCTATCTAACTTTTATGTGATGTGTACACAATGTCCAGAGGTCAATGCCACATGATGTTGCTTGCTATTACTAACATTGTTTTCTGGTTCAGGGACTTTCACCAGCCAGAATCTTGCTGATTGGGTTTGGCTCTGTGGCTATTTAGTCCAAGGGATCTATCTTCATCTGCATCACCAGCACATGATTTTAAGATGGATTTAGGGATGGGATGAATTTGGTTCTTTAAACCCTTCATCACTTTAATAACTAAGCATTTTCCTAGCCCCAGTCTAAGACTCATTTTAGAGCTTATGACTGCCCAAATTCTAATGTGATTTTGGAGTCTCATTTAATTGGTGATCTGTACCATCTCTATATAGAAAATGTTCTGCAGAACAACACTTAATTTCCTTGTCATTCATTTCTGAATCTCAGGGACAAAATAGAAGTGACATTACAAAGTACTCAGTGAACATCAGTCAAATAAACTAAACTAATAGAAGATCCAAGAGTCTTTGCTTTCCCTTGGGAATACACAATAAATTCCAGGTGACATTTATCAATGAAGAAATTTAACTTGGCTTCAAGTCTCAATTTGTTCTTACTTATAACAAACACTTAAACCAAAACTTTCTCATATCTCATCTCTCTCTTCTTTTTCATTATAGCAAACACTTAAACCGCAACTTCTTCATATATCACCTCTCCCTTCTTTTCCATTCCTTTCTCTTTTATTTTTTCATAAGAGTGTGTTGAATATTATGATCTTTGAAATTCTACACGAATATATGCAAGAGCTTTCAATAACTTAACTGTGTCCTTTCTAACTTTTATTTCTTAGGAGTCTATATATCTTCTCCATGCCTATTTGCTGTGGTCAGTGCATCCAATTGAATTACAGCTGTGACAGTCAGTATCCTTTCCTTGAACTGAACTTGGAAATATATATGTATGTTGCTCTTGAAAACAACAAGATTAGGATATTTAGAGATGTTCTAGGTCCAGAAGGACAGAGAAATTTCTAACTTCATATTTTTTATTATGAAAAGGATTTAGGCTTCTGCTCCAATCCAATCCTGAGACAGCATCAGAGAAGCAGAAAACCCGGCCTGACCAGGGTCACAAATCCCTTCCGGTTGGCACCAGCACAGTGTCACCTTGGGCTCTGAGTCAGCAGACACCCCCAAAGTACCTAGAGGACAGCTTCTGAGGCAGACCCTGTTTTGGCTCCAGACATCCAGGCACCTTCCCTGCCAAAGGAGAGGTGTATACCCACCCCGGATGGCTTTGTCGGAGCATCTAGTGGAGCCACCTTGGTTCCTCCATCCCTCAAAGACTAGTCTACGCAGGTGAGAGTGTGGACTACAGAAGCTAACAGCTTCTGGGACAGGCCCTGTTTTGGGCCTTCATCTTCTGCAAGGAGGCAGGTCTGAACTCCAGATATCTGTGCACCTTCCCTGAAAGAGGGAGAGCTTGCCTGCAGAGAGTGCTCTAACCACTGAAACACAGGAGAGAGCTAGTCTACCAGGTCTGCTGATAGAGGCTAACAGAATCACAAGAGGAACAAGCTCTAAGAAAAAAAAACAACTATAACAACTAATTGCAGAGATTACCAGGTGGAAAAAGGCAAATGTAAGAATCCTACTAACAGAAACCAAGACCACTCACTATCATCAGAATGCAGCACTCCCACCTCACCCAGAACTTAGCACCCCAACACACCCGAAAACCTAGACCCAGAATTAAAAGCATATCTCATGATGATGGTAGAGGACATCAAGAAGGACTTTAGTAACTCACTTAAAGAAATACAGGAGAACACTGCTAAAGAATTACAAGTACTTAAAGAAAAACAGGAAAAAACAACCAAACAGGTAGAAATCCTTAAAGAAAAACAGGAAAACACATCCAAACAGGTGATGGAAATGAACAAAACCATACTAGACCTAAAAAGGGAAGGAGACACAATAAAGAAAACCCAAAGTGAGGCAATGCTGGAGATAGAAACCCTAGGAAAGAAATCTGGAACTATAGATGCAAGAATTAGCAACAGAATACAAGAGATGGAAGAGAGAATCTCAGGTGCAGAAGATTCCATAGAGAACGTGGGCACAGCAATCAAAGAAAATGCAAAATGCAAAAAGATCCTAACTCAAAACATCCAGGAAATTCAGGACACAATGAGAAGACCAAACCTACAAATAATAGGAGTAGATGAGAATGAAGATTTTTCAAGTTAAAGGGCAAGCAAATATCTTCAAAAAAATTATAGAAGAAAACTCCCCAAACCTAATGAAAGAGATGGCCATGAACATACAAGAAGCCTACAGAACTCCAAATAGACTGGACCAGAAAAGAAATTCCTCTCAACACATAATAATCAGAACAACAAATACACTAAATAAAGATAGAATATTAAAAGCAGTTAAGGAAAAAGGTCATGTAACATATTAAGGCAGGCCTATCAGAATTACACCAGTCATTTCATTAGAGACTATGAAAGCCAGAAGATCCTGGACAGATGTTATACAGACACTAAGAGAACACAAATGCCAGCTCACGCTATTATACCCAGCCAAACTTTCAGTTACCATAAATGGAGAAACCAAAGTATTCCACAACAAAACCAAATTCACACATTCTCTTTCCACGAATCAAGCCCTTCAAAGGATAATAACAGAAAAACAAACAAACAAACAAACAACAACAAAAAAACAATACAAGGATGGAAAACATACCCTAGAAAAAGAAAGAAAGTAATCCTTCAACAAACCTAAAAGAAGACACCCACAAGAACAGAATGCCAACTCTAACAAAAAAAAAATAATAGGAAGCAACAATTCCTTTTCCTTAATATCTCTTAATATCAATGGACTCAATCCCCCAATAAAAAGACATAGACTAACAGACTGGCTACACGAACAGGACCCAACATTTTGCTGCTTACAGGAAACCCATCTCAGGGAAAAAGACAGACACTATCTCAGAATGAAAGGCTGTAAAACAATTTTCCAAGCAAATGGTCTGAAGAAAGAAGCTGGAGTCGCCATTCTAATATCTTAAAAAACCGAATTGCAAACCAAAGTTATCAAAAAATACAAGGACACTCATACTCATCAAAGGTAAAATCTTCCAAGAGGAACTCTCAATTCTCAATATTTATGCTCCAAATGCCAGGGCAGCCACATAAATTAAAGAAACTTTAGTAAATCTCAAAGCATATATTGTACATCACACAATAATAGTGAGAGACTTCAACACACCACTTTCATCAATGGACAGATCATGGAAACAGAAAATAAACAGAGACACAGTGAAACTAACAGATGTTATGAAACAAATGGATTTAACAAATATCTACAGAACATTTTATCCTAAAACAAAAGGACATACCTTCTTCTCAGCACTTCATGGTACAGTCTCCAAAATTGACCATATTGTTGGTCACAAAACATGCCTCAACAAATACAAAAATATTGAAAATTTCCCATGCATCCTATCAGATCACCAAGGATTAAGCTCATCTTCAATAACAACATAAATAATAGAAAGCCAAAATTCATGTGGAAGTAATAAAGAAAGAAATTAAAGACTTTTTAGAGTTTAATGAAAATGAAGCCACAACATACCAAAACTTATAGGACACAATGAAAGCATTTCTAAGAGGAATAGTCATAGCTCTGAGTGCCTCCAAAAGGAAACTATAGAGAACACACAATAGCAGCTTGTCTACCTACATAGCTAAAAGCTCTAGAACAAAAGGAAGCAAATTCATTCAAGATGAGCAGACAGCAGGAAATAATCAAGTGGTAAGAAGGACACATGCTCCACTATGTTCATAGCAGCTTTTTTTATAATAGCCAGAAGCTGGAAAGAATCCAGATGTCCCTCAAAAGAGGAATGGATTCAGAAAATGTGGTACATTTACACAACGGAGTACTACTCAGCTGTTAAAAAGAATGAATTTATGAAATTCCTAGGCAAATGGATGGACCTGGAGGGCATCATCCTGAGTGAGGTAACCCAATCACAAAAGAATTCACATGATATGTACTCACTGATAAGTGGATATTAGCCCAGAAACTTCGAATACCCAAGATATAAGATACAATGTGCAAAACCCATGAAACTAAAGAAGAAGGAAGACCAAAGTATGGACACTTTGACCCGTCTTAGAATTGGGAACAAAATACCCATGGAAGTAGTTACAGAGACAAAGTTTGGAGCTGAGACAAAAAGATGGACCATCTAGAGACTGCTATACCCCGGGATCCATCCCATAATAGGCTTCCAAACGCTGGCACCATTGCATACACTAGCAAGATTTTGCTGAAAGGACCCAGATATAGTTCTCTCTTGTGAGACTAAGCTGAAGCCTAGCAAACACAGAAGTGGATGCTTACAGTCAGCTATTGGATGGATCACAGGACCCCCAGTGGAGGAGCTAGAGAAAGTATCCAAGGAGCTAAAGGATTCTGCAACCCTATAGATGGAACAACAATATGAGCTAACTAGTACCGCCAGTGCTCGTGTTTCTAGCTGCATATGTATCAGAAGATGGCCTAGTTGGCCATCATTGGAAAGAGAGGCCCACTGGTCTTGCAAACTTTGGATGCCTCAGTACAGGGGAACGCCAGGGCCAAAAATTGGGAGTGGGTGGTTAGGGGAGTTAGGTGGGGGGAGTCTATGGGGGACTTTTGGGATAGCATTGGAAATGTAAATGAGGATTATGCCTAATAAATTTTTAAAAAGTTTTTAGGTTTTGCTAATTGTAGTTTGACATCTATTAATACCTTGTACTTTTCTTTTTAAAATATAATATTAATTGATTTTTTTAATATGGAAAAATCAGTCTGTAACTGTTGTCCATTCTCTGGAATCCTCTGTGTAGTTTCTTGTATTTGAATCTTTGTTTGCTTCATAGTTGCTACAATTTTGCATCTATAAGTCCTTTAAATGTATTTTCTTTCCGGTGACTTTTGCATGGAAATCGAACAGGAAACATTGTTCCCTTTTCGGTTATGAAACATTTGAGAAAGAATAGTATACATGTTTTAAAAATATGATAACATTGACACATGATGATGTAGTACATTGGGGGTTTGTCTTCTCGAAGTTTAGTTTTATATTTATGATTTAATTTACTTATTTATTATAAATGTATTAATATTTCTAAATTTTAAAATCATATTTGAATGTTCATATAAGAATATTGTTCTGTGCAGGATGCTTAGTAGATAATTTAGTAGTTTACCATGTTTCCTGGAGCTTATCACTACCACTAAGCTAAAGGCACAGTTTTTGATTTCAATATAATCAGATGTCCCTTTTATTTCTGATTTTATAGTTTTATATTTTTCCTTTGCAGATATCTAGCTAATTATTTTGCAGCTCTGTTGAATACATAAATGAAGCAACTCTTGTCTTTATTGATTTCTCCCACCTCTTTTCTACTCCTTTTCATTTATTTACGTAATAAAATGTGTTTATTATTTCCATATCAAGCTGTGGTTTACAGATATTTAGATTTTAAAATAGATGACATGTCATTTTGTAATAAGAGATAGAGCTTGTTATGGATTTTCCTCTGTGAACCTTGCTCCTGAGCCTTGTCTTCTTGTGTGTCCTCATTTCTTAAATGCATTTTCTTTTGAACTTTTTGTATAGGTGTTTACTTTCTGCATTTCATATACTTTTTCATCAATTATTATTTAGATCTTCTTCCAATTTGGAAAAAAAATAATGTACATTAAGTTGATTATTGTTATTTTTTTTTTTTTTTTGTAGTTTAATCTCAGGATCTCTTTCCACCTGACATGAGCCTGAAAAAAAATTCTCTTTTCCTCCCAGATGTTTTATACAAATTAAAATCCTTAATTTTTAATTAATTTCACTTTACTCACTGTATTTATTATTAAAAGAGGAGAATGATAGGGTCATAAGAAGAGAAAATAGCACAGAACTTCTTTAACATTTTAAATTCTCTATATTGTGTCAGTCTTTGGTTGCTGTGAACTTCTGACTGTTTCTAAAATTCTGACTAAGGTGGATTTGTCAATTTGTTTTATTTTTCTTTTCTTTATCTCTTTTTTTTCCTTTTCTTTGAGGGGAAAATAAAAGTTAAAAGGATTCGAGGTCACCCATAGCATCAGTTGTTTGATATCAGTGTGTCACAGGTTTTTACTTTGATTGTAAGGAAGAATGGATGAGGGTGGAGGCAGAGCAAACCCTGCTAGAGAAATAGTCCATTTCCAACATAGGCAGAAGGTCTTTCCCATCACTCTCTTCACCCTTTTATGAGTGCAGATATGTAGATGTTCTATTGCAGGGATATGAAATTAAAAGGCACTCTATTTCAAAGCCAGAAGTCACCTAACTCTGATCTACCCAACTCTCCATGATTGTTTTTGAATGCTCATTCTATCTGTTTATTTCCATTGCAAAAGTCATTTGTTTCACGTGGGAACAGATGTTTCTGCACTTATTAGAATCAAAAATATCCCCACCTTGCAGTTAGGCATCACTTTACAGTTGTTTCCTGAGCCTGCCTAAGTGCTCAATAAGTGAAAACTGAAGAACCCATTATCTCATTCATATTTACCAGCCAAGACAATAAACTATTAAGACTGGCAGTGTGAAAACACACACGAATAAAATCATATTCACATAAGTTCTCAAGTTCCTGAGATCTAAAAAGCATTTATAGTCTTATGAAAATATTCTTAGAAATTGGTATTGCTTTGATATACAGTGACTAGCCT
Organism: Mus musculus; assembly: GCF_000001635.26. Lineage (NCBI taxonomy): Eukaryota > Metazoa > Chordata > Mammalia > Rodentia > Muridae > Mus > Mus musculus. The sequence continues at coordinate 115,215,410 of NC_000067.6, forward strand.
GGTTCATTTGATAATAACATATATTATTATTCTGATACATAAAAGTAGAGTGTAGGTTAATGATATCAACATACATTTTATTTATTTGATTTTTTTAAAGGAGAAAGCCACCATCTGGAGGAGCTGGACATTTCTGTTTATTTTTCATACCCATTACTGATGACTACGTTCTCCAAACAAAAATTTATAAATCAATAGCTTCTCTTGTCTTTGTTAAAAAGGAGTTACATAAGTCTGTAATCTGTGCCCTGAAGCCATTCTTGTATCATTGACTGTTTGAGTGGCCTTGTTCTGTGATGCAAAACTCCTGTTGTATTTGCATCTATCCTTATGGTCTTAGGAAGCTTCAGCCCTCCTGGCTTCTTTTTGTTTCTTCCTCTAGTAAGTTTTTGTTTGTTTGTTTGTTTGTTTGTTGTTTTGTTTTGTTTTGTTGTTGTTTGCTTTGATTGTTTTGTTTTTTGTTTTGTTTTTTATGTTCTAATATTTTTTTATTTTTTATTAGATATTTTCTTCGTTTACATTTCAAATGCTATATTGAAAGTCTCCTAAAACCTCCCCCCTGCTCCCCAACCCACCCACTCCTGATTCTTGGTCCTGGCATTCCCCTCTACTGGGGCAAAGAATCTTCCTAAGACCAAGGGCCACTCCTCTCATTGATTGCCAACTAAGACATCCTCTGCAACATATGCATCTAGAGACATAAGCTCTGAGGGGTACTGGTTAGTTCATATTGTTGTTCCTCCTATAGGGTTGCAGACCCCTTCAGCTCCTTGGGTACTTTCTCAGCTCGTCCATTGGGGACTCTGTGTTCCATCCAATAGATGACTGTGAGCATCTGCTTCTGTATTTGCCAGGCAATGGCATAGCCTCACAAGAGACAAATATATCAGGGTCATATCAACAAAATCTTGCTGACATATGAAATAGTGTCTGGGTTTGGTGGATGTTTATGGGATGAATCCCTGGGTGGGGCAGTCTTTGGATGGTCTTTTTTTTCTGTTTCAGCTCCAAACTTTGTCTCTGTAACTCCTCCCATGGTTATTTTGTTCCCCATTCTAAGAAGGAACAAAGTATCTTCATCTTGAGTTTTATGTGTTTTGCAAATTGTATGTTGGGTATTCTAAATTTCTGAGCTAATATCACTTATCAGTGAGTGCATAACATGTGAGTTCTTTTGTGATTGGGTTATCTTACTCAGGATGACATCCTCCAGATCCATCCATTTGACTATGAATTTCACAAATTTATTGTTTTTAATAGCTGAGTAGTACTCCATTGTGTAAATGTACCACATTTTCTGTATCCATTCCTCTGCTGAGGGACATCTGGGTTCTTTCCAGCTTCTGGCTATTATAAATAAGGCTGCTAAGAACATAGTGGAGCATGTGTCCTTATTACAAGTTGGAACATCTTCTGGGTATATACCCAGGAGAGGAATTGCTGGATCGTCTGGTAGTATTATGTCCAATTTTCTGAGGAACCACAGACTTATTTCCAGATTGGTTGTACCAGCTTGCACTCCCACCAGAAATGGAGGAGTGTTCCTCTTTCAACACATCCTTGCCAGCATCTCCTGTCACCTGAATTTTTGATCTTAGCCATTCTGAGTGGTGTGAGGTGGAATCTCAGGGTTGTTTTGATTTGCATTTCCCTGATGATTAAATATGTTGAACATTTGTTCACATCTTCTCACATATTCATATTCATCAGTTGAGAATTCTTTGTTCAGCTCTGTACCCCATTTTTTAAATAAGGTTATTTACTTTTCTGGAGTCCAGCTTCTTGGGTTCTTTGTATATCTTGGATATTAGTCCCTTATCAGATTTAGGATTAGTAAAGATTCTTTCTCAATCTGTTGGTGGCCTTTTTGTCTCATTGACAGTGTCTTTTGCTTTACAGAAACTTTGCAAAATGGATCTCTAGTAAGTTTTAACAGTAAACCTTCCATCCATGCATGCATCCTACAATCATAAACAATGCTAGCAATTTTCTAGCTTATGTTTTCTTTCTGAAGCTACCTGACCAAACTCATGAAGTGTCTTGTCCCTGCACTAGTATTCTTGTTCTGAAATCTTCTGATGACCCTAGCAAAACCTCACTATTAGTCTTTCTCACCCCCCCCTTTTTTTTTACTAGCTTTGTTTTTCTTTCAAGGGAGCATTCACTATTTCAAAAAAATTCATGTCTCCTTGCTTAACTGCTATAGCACAAGGTACTTCTTTGTACTTTTTCCTCAATATCAATCTATTTTTGTGGGGATACATAGTCCTATCCTACATATAGGAATACATATCTCATCTGTGCACTGACAGTTCCCAATTTCATATCCAGCATCAACCATGCAAATATTGTTGGTACACACCTAATTAGCAAATCATATATCCCTTTGGATGTTTACTGTGAGCCTCTACAAATCATGTTCAATTGGTTTTACTTTGAATCAAATATTGAATAGTATTGTAAGGAAGTCAAAGCTAATGAATTTTCATGTGTGTGCACTCATGTGTGCAGCTGTGAACACTCATATAGACAATCTTACTAAACCTGGTTGAGTTTAGCAGGCAGTCAGCTGCCCACTGCTTTTAACCCTTCTGCTTCCTCCTATCTCATAGCTGGGATCACAAGCATGTGCCAGGTCACACCAAGCTTTTGTGTGAGTATTGTAGATTCAAATCCAGGTCATTATTCTTGAGTAGCAAGCTCCCTTGCCAAATAAGCTATACTCTACCCCAAGTTTAACGAATCTTTGAAAATGTGATACACTATTTATTATTACTAGGAAACTCCCTTTGATTCCTTTGCCAGCAGGCTTGAAGATACCACAATTTTTATTAAAACAACAGCTTAGATATGACTGGAGATGTTCTTGAGCACATTCTTGCATATATTTTTGCTTGACTCTCATTAGTAAGTACGTTTAGAAGGCTTTTAACTGATATATAGTTATATACAATTATATCACACAAATTTATACTGTCTTGTCATTATTGACTCTCTCTGCAGTTTGGAGGTGTTGTGAATATGATGTCTATTTTATGTATGTTGTATATATATTGGGTGACATGTTTAAATACCGCTTAGGCATCTTGCAAAGTGGAATTCCTGAATATGTAGATATTTTACTTTACTAGATCCAGCCACACAATCTCCAAGCTTGTCAGTATAATGTCACCACAAATTTATGAAAGTAACCTCCAATGTGATATATATATACAACAAACTTCTCTTCCATCCTATTACCCCATCTCTTCCAAAGATATCTCTTTTTTTTTCCCATTTTTAATTAGGTATTTAGCTCATTTACATTTCCAATGCTATACTAAAAGTCCCCCATATCCACCCACCCCCACTCCCCTACCCACCCACTCCCCCTTTTTGGCCCTGGCGTTCCCCTGTACTGGGGCATACAAAGTTTACGTGTCCAATGGGCCTCTCTTTCCAGTGATGGCCGATTAGGCCATCTTTTGTTACATATGCAGCTAGAGTCAAGAGATCCGGGGTACTGGTTAGTTCATAATGTTGTTCCACCTATAGGGTTGCAGATCCCTTTAGCTCCTTGGGTTCTTTCTCTAGCTCCTCCATTGGGAGCCCTGTGATCCATCCATTAGCTGACTGTGAGCATCCACTTCTGTGTTTGCCTCTTAACTAAAAAGGAAATATATCTTTTTTTGGGGGGGGAGCTAAAATTTTGTATTTCTTAAAAGGTTCAATTATTTTTTTAAAGAAATTTTCTGAAATCAGCAACAATCAGTTCCTCAATCCACTTTCAGATCTCTCCCCCAGCATCGCAGACAAGGGATGCATACTGGCTTTATGCTCTTGGTAGGTGCAGCCAGCTTTATCATGGGATCTGTGGAAGGCAGTGAGATCCTTGAATAGAGATGGTGTAACTTTCATCCTTCTTTGTTCAGTTGCCAACTTTAGGGCCAAAAGAATTGCTTCCTCCCATTTCGATAGAATGCAGAGCCATAACCCTCTGAATCGCATTTCTGAATTTTTAACGGCATTGAAGTTGTACACCTCTTGCATTTGCTTTATGTGCCCCAAGGGAAGAGGTGCCTTCTGAAGCACCTGCGCCAGGAACTCATTCAGCTGATGGGATGACAGATCCTTCAGGTCTGCAATGCTGAATGAGTTTAAATCTTCTTCTTTGGCAGTGACCCATCTTTGATTTAAGGCAATGCAAGCATATGTCAGAGTCATGTTATAATTGGACTTGACAGGACTCAGGCCCGGATCATAGAGCCCAGCGTTCCAATCAACTTGATTGAGAAGATCCACCTTATCTTTAAAGTAGGAATATAGGAAGCTCTTCTAGTCATCAGTGTTTACGCTTTGGTAGGAAAACTTCTTTTTCTTTTCTTTTTTTAATTGGGTTTTTATTTCATTTACATTTACAATGCTATCCCAAAAGTCCCACACCTGCTTCCCCACCCACTCCCCCACCCACCCACTCCCACTTCTTGGCCCTGGCGTTCCCCTGTACTGAGGCCGATAGTTTGCACGACCAATGGGCCTCTCTTTCCACTGATGGCCGACTAGGCCATCTTCTGATACATATGCAGCTAGAGACATGAGCTCTGGGGGTGGTGGGTACTGGTTAGTTCATATTGTTTTTCCACCTATAGGGTTGCAGATTCCTTTAGCTCCTTGGTTACTTTCTCTAGCTCTTCCATTGGGGGCCCTGTGATCCATCCAATAGCTGACTGTGAGCATCCACTTCTGTGTTTGCTAGGCCCTGGCATAGTCTCATAAAAGACAGCTAAATCTGGGTCCTTTCAGAAAAATCTTGCTAGTGTATGCAATGGTGTCAGCATTTATACATAATATGCATATTCTAATTATATATATGAATTGTTTGGTACTACCCAGTAATTCAAATATAATGGAGGAGGGACATTATAAGGGGATGACTCCAGTATGAAAATTTATGAGAAGCTCATCTTTCAAATGCAGTCATCAGGCCTAGACTTTACTCATCTTCGCCAGTAGACTGTACACTACAGCATAAACTGGTTCTCAGGTTGTAAAGGACTGTTATGCTGATTGTAGTTCATCATTGTCTCAGCTTTGTGTCTTCAAAGCTTGTTCATCTCTTGTTCTAGGCAGAAGCAGAACACTGCCTTCCTTACAACCTTTCAGATAGCCTAAAAATACTCTGGGCTCTACCTCTTAGATCATATTATTTCTACTCATATCTGATGTCCTAATGATTTATATCCTCTTCTAGAAAGCAAAGAATGTCCCCTGCACCTCTTTTGTACTCCAGATTGCCTTTCCTTCACATTCCCACTCTTGTGACTTTGCTGAACTGATGATTATCTGCTTATTAACTTCCCAACTCTAAAAGAGAATATTGGCAAAAATACACCTTTATCTTACTCTATATATTCTACTGATATTTAGTAAGAACATGATCATGTAGTTGGTAAAATATGCTGTATTTAATGAATAAGTAAATAAATAGATTTCTCCATTAAAAAGTAATTTTAAAATAGAGCAACAAATCTAATGACTATTTAGCTTAAATTCTCTAGGGAAAACTCAAATTCACAAGGGTAATATTCAGGGATGTTTAGTTGTATGAATATATTCATCCATACCAAATAACTAAGAGATTCTGTAGAGGCCTTTCCATGTCCACAATGTAAAATATGTATACAAGAAAAGAACAATAAAATAATATTAATTTCTTACTCATGTAAGAGCTTGATTCAGTGTGTTCATATTGTTTTGATTAGTCAATTCTGGTATTTTGCAGAGGAATATTTTTCTGTATAATGATACTATTGATTTTAAGACTTTTCATATATCTGTGGCTGAGTACCAGGTTATAAGCCACCAGGATTTCTGGAGAAGTATGAGTAGTATAGTTTATTACAATAAAGATTATTAATGTGACCTACATTCATATATTTGAGTTCAAAATTATTCAATATAATCAAGATATTATTTACCAAAACAATTAGAGGTTAAAATGCTATTTCTGTGGGCAATTTCTAATGAGTATCTATGCAAAATGTTTGTTCAATAGAAGTCAAATAAAGTGGCTTAAAGAAGACTAGCAAATGCAAATTTTAATTTCACTGATATTTTCAATCAGAAAATTACATAATTAGCAAGGAATGTCTTCATGTCTTATCATACACACATGAGAATATCATGACGCACCATTCTATTCTAGGCTCCAGTATAAAACAAGGAAGTACAGCAGGAACTAAGGAGATAGCTTAGTGGACAAAAATGCTTGCTGGACATACATGTGGCCCTCACATTCATGCAAAAATATTTTTGTACTTGGAACCCCGGTAAAGTGGCAGAAACAAGGGGCTGCTAGGGATTAGTGGCTGCAATAACATGCCCATGTTCAGCAAAAGACCTTGTCTAAAGAGAGAACTAGTGTGATATAGCAAGACATAGACAGTTCTGCAGAGCCTCTGCAGAAACAAGCTCAAGTATTTACCTGTGTCCAAATAAGGACAACCAACCAACACACACACACTGTACTGGTTGGTTTTGTGTGTCAACTTTATACAGGTTGGGGTTATCACACAGAAAGGATCTTCAGTTGGTGAAGTGACTCCATGAGATCCAGCTGTAGGGGATTTTCTCTGTTGGTGATCAAGAGGGGAGGGTCCATGGTGGGTGGTGTCATCCCTAGGCTTATAGTCTTGGATTCTATAAGAGAGCAAGCTGAGCAAGTCAAGGGAAGCAAGCCAGTAAGAAACATTGCTCCATGGCCTCTGTATCATCATCTCCTGCTTCCTGACCTGTTTCAGTTTCAGTCCTGACTTCCTTTAGTGATGAACAGCAATGTGGAAATATAAGCTGAATAAATCCTTTCCTCCCCAACTTCCTTCTTGGTCATGATGTTTGTGTAGGAATAGAAACCCTGACTAACACACACACACACACACACACACACACCATGCAGACAAAAGAACTTCAAAAATGAAAGTAAGAGGCACAAAGTCAAGCTTTCACACATTCTCTACAATTATTTCCTTGACAGTAAAACTGCAGCCTACCTATTAGTATCCACTATAACTGGGAATATATCACTCTTACCATTCCCTTGAGTTCATATGATTTTAATCTCTTTGATTTTGAGCAGATTACATTATTTCCATGACTTTCAACTTTTCATCTTCACACTACAGATTATGGTTTATATTTTGCGGTAAGATTAACTTAAAAATTGGTTCAAGCTTGGGTATAAGATTCACAATAAGGTTGCCTCTACAGGTTTTCTTAGGCAGAAGTTCATCTTTCTAAACACGGCTGAGATTGTGTTGTTGTTGTTGCTGATACTGTTGACAACTAAGTTATTCTAGATGAACTAGATTCTGTTCTGCCATATTATCCATCCTTAATTCTGGCCTTTTATAGAAAAGTAAAGGATACAGGAATGTTTAATTCATTAAATATCATTTTTACTGTGAATATAAAAGATTTGGTAAGCTAAGTAGTTTGGATTCATTTGCACTGGCATCAGCAAGATAATAATTTTCTAAGCTCTTTAAGCAACTTCAGTGGTACCCAGTTCATTTAAAAACCATGAGTGTGGGGGGGGATATGGGGGACTTTTGGGATAGCATTCTAAATGTAATTGAGGAATATACGTAATAATAAAAAGTATTAAAAAAACCCATGAGTGGAAAAATGTATGTAGTATATTCACAGATCAGGGTCCTTGCTTGTTGTAAAGGAATTATTCAATTCTATTCCCCATTTTCTCTTCTATTAGATTTCGTGGATCTGGTTTTATGCTGAGCTCTTTGATCCAGTTGAACATGAGTGTTCAGAATGGTGATGAATATGAAACTATATTCTTCTACATGCTGACATCTAATTATACCAGCAGCATTTGTTGAAGATGCTTTCCATTTTTTTTTCAATGTGTGGTTTTGCTTTCAGTTTCAAAGATCAAGTGTCCATAAGTATGTTTGTTTATTTCAGGGCCATTGATTCCATTGCATTGATCAACCTATTCTATGTCAATACCATGCATTTTTTATTACTAATATCCTGTAGTACAGCTAAAATTCAGGGTGTAATGAAACCTCCAGAAGTACTTTTACTATACAGAGTCTTTTAAGTTATTATGTGTTTTTGTTTTTCCATAGGGATTTGAGAATTTTTCTTGCAAACTCTCTAAAGAATTTCATTATATAGTTACAATGAAATTTTCAATGCCCATGTAGATTGCTTTTGGTAAAATGGACATTTTTTACTATGACCTATGAAAATGGGAGATTTTTAATCATCTGCTGTCTTATTCAATTCCTTTCCTCAAAGCCACAGTTGTTGTCATGACTACTTCTATTTCCTTAGGGGCTATATAACTTTTAAAATAGTTCACTTGATCTTGACATATTTTATAAGTAGTTTTTCATCTCAAAAATCATCCATTTTTTCTATATTTTCCAACTTTGTGGAGTGCAGGCATTTGAAGTAAGACATAAGCTGTTAATTTAACATCAGAAACAAAAGAAAGACTGCAAACTCCTGGACACTGAACTGTCTACTCAGTGACCACTCTGCATAAAGAAAGAAATCAAAGACTTCCTAGAATTCAATGAAAATCAAAGCACAACATACCCAAATGTCCAGAACACAAAAACTAGTGTTAAGAGGAAATTTTATAGCACTAAGCATGTTCATACAGAAATTGGGAACATCCTATAAAAGCAGCTTAACAGTATACCTTATAGCTCTAGTACAAAAGAAGCATAAAGTCCCAAGAGAAGTAGATGGCAAGAAGTAATCAATTGCAGGTATGTAATCAATAAATCAGAAAGAAAGAGCAATACAGTAAACAAAACCAATAAATGGTTCTTTGAATAAATCAACAAGATAGAAATACCCTTAGCTAAACTAACTAAAAGGCACAGAGATAAAATCAAAATAGAGAAAATCAGAATTGAAAAAGGAGGCATAACAACAGACACTGAAGAAATTCAAGAAAACTTTAGATCTTACTTCAAAAGCCCATGTGATTTTGTACAATCCTTGAAATTGCCTAAGTTTGCAGCTATGACACTCAAAAGAGTTCAGAAATCTATCCTAGTCCACACAAGACATGCATTCCTTATTCCATTTCTTTTTGTATCAAAAATACTGTGTTTCACTTCCAGATATAGCCTTTCCTCTGCCTCAGTCTATAAATAAAGGAGGTTCACTAAGAGAAGTTCACTCTTGACTCTTACTTAACTTCCTTGGGTTAGAGTTTTCCTTCTAATATCTTTGAAAAACTAAAACTGAGGATAAGAGTTATTTAAGTTTAACAGCATCATGCAATAACTTATTTTCTTCATCTATCATGATTGAAATTGATATGTGTAGCATTCTGGGCTCACATGTGATGTCTTTTAAAGTCTTCAATACCCTTGTGGCTTTTAGAGGCTTCTTCAAGAAGGCAAGTATAATCCCAATATGTCTGTCTTTATTTGTTACCTTTTCTTTTCAAGTGCCCCTTTTAATGTTCTTCCTTTGTTCTGTACGTATAGTATTCTGACTATTATGTACTAAGGGAAATTTCTTCTTTGGTCCCATCTATTTGTTGATCTGTATGCTTCATGTGCATTTAAAGGAATCTTGTTCTTCAGGTTAGGAAAATTCTCCTCTATGATTTTGTTGAAAATATTTTCTCAGCTTTTGATCTGGGATTTTGCCCATTCCTCTGTTCTTACTAACCTTAGTTTATGTCCTTTCATAATGTCTCAGATGTCCTGGATATTGAGTGGAGCAGGGGAAAAGGAGTGTTGGGAATCTCCCCCCCCCCCCAGGCCCCCGCATCCCTCTCTCCCATAACCCCAGTGACTTTAACAAAGTATCTCCGGAGTTCCCTGGTAGGGCAGACCCTTCACCACCCCCTGAAGAGTGTTTCAGAGGCTTGAATGCCTACCCAGGGATGAGTGGAAGGTAGATAGCAGCCCTCCCATGCCTGACTGACCAAGGAATAGGTAAAATTCTAGTGGGGTGTGTGTCTTTCCCTTCCCCCTCTCCCCCCAGCCCCTCCTTTCAGGTCCCAAAAAACACTCACAGGGATTAGATGACAAGAAATAAACAAATTAAATACTGAAGTCAATGGAGTAGAATCAAAGAGAACGATACAAAATAATCAATGAAGCAAAGAGTTGGTTCTTTAAGTAAATCAACAGAATAAACAAACCATTATACAAATTAACTACAGAATAAGGAGAAAATATCTAAAATAACAAAATCATAAATAGAACGGGATCATAAGAATAGACATGAATTTCCAAGAATAGCTAGTTCAGACATTAAAACCCTTTACTACACAAAATTGAAAATATATTCATTAATAAATTTATAATTCTCTTGATAGATAGCAATTACCAAAGTTAAATATTAACCAGATAAGCAATTTAAAAAGAACTAAAATAACTAAAGAAATAGAAGCAGTCATTAAATGTTTCCCAACCTAAAGTGCTTCAAATCTAGAATGTTATAGTGTAAGATTTTAACAGATTTCTACATTAAAAATAAAACCAATACTTCTTAAATTAATCTTCTAAATAAAAATAAAAGGACCATTTCCAAATTTATTTTATGATGCTATAGTCACTCTCATACACAAGCCATATAGATTCATCAAAGTAAGAGAATTAGAGACCAATTCACCCTCATGAACACACATGCAAAATTACTCAATAAAACACATACAAACCAAATTAAAAACATGTCAGAAAACAATTTCCTATGAAAATTTAGGTTTCTTCTCAGAAACAAAATATACAAAAATCAATAAATCCAATCTACCTTATAAACAAACTGGAGAAGAAACACTGCTATCACATTAGGTACCAAAAATTGCCTTTCATAAAATCTAACTTCATGATAAATATCCTACAAAATTTAGGGACTCAAGGATATCCTAAACATACAAAAGACAATGTACAGCAAGTCTATGGCCTATACTAACTTAAATTGGTAAAAACTCAAAGCAATTCCATTAAATTCAGATCAATGAAAGAGTGTCCATTTTTACCAAGACTATTGAATCTAATACTTGAAGTTTTACCTAGAGCAAGAAGACAGCTGAAGGAGATCAAGGGTATACAAATTGAAAAAGAAGAAGTTAAAGCATCTTTATTTGCAAATTATATGTTACAATATATAAGTGATCTGAAATTTTTCACTAGGGAAATCTTACAGCTGATAACCACTTTAAATAAAATAGGTGGATAAAAGATGAACTAACAAAAACTTGTAGCCCTCCTATACACAAATGATAAAGGAACTGAGAAAAAATTCAGAGAAACAAAACCTTTCAAAATAGCCTCAAATAATATAAAATATCTTAGGATAACCCTAATCCAGCAAGTGAAAGATGTATATGATAAAAACTTCCAGTTATTCAAGACAGAAATTCAAGAAGATATTAAAATATGGAAAGATCTCCCCCACTCATGGATCAGAATGATTATCATATTAAAAATAAGCACTCTACCAAAAACAATTGCAGAGTCAATGTAACTCTGAACAAAATTGCAACATAATTATTAATAGAGCTAGAAAATAGAATTATCAACTTCATATAGAAAACAAAACAAAACAAAACAAAACAAACAAAACCCAGGATAGCTAAATCAATCCTGAATAATACAGTAACTCCTGGGATATCACTAGTCCTGACCTCAATCTGTGCCCCAGATCTATAGAAATAAAAATTAAATGGTATTGGCATAAAACCAGACAATGTTCCCAATGTAACTGAACTGAAGAACAAACATAAATTCATATATCTATGGACTCCTTGTATTGATAAAGAAGCCATAAATCCACACTGGGAAATACAAAACTTGTTCAATTGGTCAACTTAGATGTATGCATGTAGAAGAATGCAATGAGAGCCTTATTCAGTACTTTGCTCACAAATCAAGTCCAGGTGAATCGGAATCTTCATCCTAAAACCAAACACACTGAACTAAAGAAAGTGTTGAGATACTCCTGAACTCATTTTTGTATGAGAAGACTTTCTGAGCAGAACACATTGACACATGTCTGGTCAAGTGGACAAAAAGGTATGATTGAACCTTCTACTAATTAAAGGATTTTTTTTCATAATATTAAAAATTAGAACCTGTCTCTCTGTGTTTTTGCAAAGGATGGTATAAAATGAATAAATGGTATTAATCATAGATAAAGAAAAGAACATCAGAAATATATATGTATGTTAGATAGGACGGAGAAAAATGTGGGAGCAAGAAGACAGCAAAGAAATATAACAAGCCGAGATCCTTAAATCCTCTGCAGAAAAACCACCAAGAAAGTATTCCTAGCTGTTGTAAAAGCATGCTGCACTGCCCATATTATGTTTTGATCAGTAGTAGTAACCAAAAACACGGGGAACATTATTGAAAATAGAGAAAAGCTTAGAGCAATGCTATGAAAATTAGGTGCAAGCCATGATTGTCCACTATCCACACATTTAAATTTTGTGTTTGAAGCATTAGCTGGAACAACAATGCAAGCGAAAGGAAATAATATTCATATGAAAAGAAGAAATTGAACCTACATAGGCCATGGACCTAGTCAGAAACTTAATAATATTTTGCTGAAGAAACATAAAATGATTCATAATGACAGACTGGTATACTCGTATATCACTGCCATGCACATATTAAAGAAGCACCTTCTTTTACTAGATAGGAATCAACAGAGACCCCTATCTCTGCAATATGATGAAAGTGTGAGACTTTGAAGTGTCAGGTTTTTTTTTTGTTTTGTTTTGTTTTTTGTGGTTTTTGTTTGTTTGTTTTCATTTTGTTTTGTTATTTTGTTGTTGTTGTTGTTTTGCTTTATTTTTATTTGTTTTGTTTTGTTTTGTTTTGTTTGAGACAGGGTTTGTCTGTGTAGGCCTGGCTTTCTTGGAACTCACTTTGTAGACCAGGCTGGCCTCGAACTCAGAAATCCACCAAGCTCTGCCTCCCAAGTGCTGGGATTAAAGGCGTGCGCCACCACAGCCTGGCTGAAGTTGTCAGTTTTAAATGAAATTTCTTTGCCAAATCCCTTGCACTCAAGACACTGCACTCAAAGAAACAGTGTCTTACAGATACAACAGGACTGATACATTCCCCAAAAGTGTAATGTCAGGCACAAAACCTGTCCAGGTTTAAGCCAGATGAGTCCTAGCATTGACTAAGAGGAGGAAGAGGACCCAGGGTCCTAACTCTAACTAAGAAGTTATCTACAATTCATACCCTCTGGAAAAAGGAGTATCAATTTTGGCTTTTCTCAAATGGATTGTCACCATGTATATCAAGTCTTTTGCTGGCTCCATGGTAAAGAGTACTTGGGTAACATAAAATGAATTCAGTGGTATTTGGTGGTGGTGGGGTCATTCTTTGTTTTTTGTTGTTGCTGGAATTTTTTTTTATTAGATATTTTCTTTATTTACATTCAAATGTTCAAATGTTTCCAATCCCCTTTCCTGGTTTTCCTTCTGAAAACCTCCTATCCCATCCCTCTCCCTCTGTTCAACAAACTATCCATTCCTGCTTCCTGGCCCCGGGAATTCCCCTATACTGGGGCATTGAACCTTCACAGGACCATGGTCCTCTCCTCCCATTGATGATCAACTAGGCCATTCTCTACTACATATGCAGCTAGAGCCATGAGTCCCACCATGTGTTTTTTTTTTGGTTAGTAATTTAATCCCAGGAAGCCCTGGGGGTACTGGTTAGTTCATATTGTTGTTCCTCCTATGGGGTGCAAACCCCTTCAGCTCCTTGGGTACTTTCTCTAGCTCCTTCATTGGGACCCTGTGCTCAGTCCAATGGATGGCTGTGAGTATACACCTCTGTATTTGTCAAACACTGGCAAAGCCTATCAGGAGACAGCTATATCAGGCTCCTGTGAGCAAGCTCTTGTTGGCATCCATAGTAGTGTCTGGGTTTGGTGTTTGTGTATGGGATGGATCCTCAGTTGGGGCAGTCTCTGGATGGTAATTCCTTCAGTCTCTGCTCCACACTTTGTCTCTGTAACTCTTTGGGTATTTTGTTCCCCCTTTTAAGAAGGATCAAAGTATCCACACTTTGGTCTTCCTTCTTCTTGAGTTTCCTGTGTTTTGCGAATTGTATGATCTTTTGCTTGTTTATTTTGATCTCAATTTTTGTATATTTGGAGTTTATTGCCCTTCTTTTATTTGTTTGGTTTCTTGTTATTTGAGAGAGAGAGAGAGAGAGAGAGAGGAAGAGTGCAAAGTTTAGAAGGCAGAAAGTAGGAAATATGAGAGAGAAAAACATGATGAAAATATATTATATTGCTACACCCACTCCTGTAAAGATTGTGTGGCAGGCCCAGAAGTTTGGGCACAGTCCTGAGGTAAAACGTTTCATGAAAACTTAGTCTCCTGGATCCTTGGTATCCCCATAGCAGGGATGCTTCAAATTTGTCCCTGCAATAGTGTGGGGGGTATTGCACACTTTCTTGTAGTATTTTAATGGAGAGAAGCTATAAATCTCAGGGCAGGCTCAGAAAAGTGAACTTAGAATCCTCATTACAGTCAGGTAAGGCAGAATACATTACATATTAGAAGAAAGTTGGTGAGTTCTTCTGACAAATGGAGATTCCCTACAGACACTTAAAAGAGCAGACAAGTTACTCTCATATGCAAGAATTTACAATGGCCTAGGAAGGAGGGTTGTGGTTTAAGGAAGAACTACAGTATTTCATTATTCATGAAAAGATCAGCAAGAGCAGAACACTCCCCCACCCCCACCCCAGGTTCAAGCTTTCACAAAGCTCAGAGGAATAGCATAAATTGTGACTAGGGTGTGAAATCCTCACCCAGCTCCTGTCAATAGCTGACTTTAGATGTGGCTGATCTTATCTCAATTGTAAACAATGCCTGGTTCCTGCCAGTCCTTTTGTATGCAGTTTTCTGTTTTGTTTTGTGTCAGATAACTTCAATGTACCTTGGCTGACGTGTCACACAACTTCTTTTTTTTCTTCTGTAATATAAATCTGATGCTCACTTTGAGAAATTACATTCAGCTATAGCACTCCCTCTGATGTCTGTGTCTGTTTGTCATCATGCTGATTCCTTGTCCACTTGATTACTGAAATCCTGGTTCCCTGCAGGTTGAAGGACTGAGTGAGTCCAATCTGTGGCATTATATGAAAAGAATTCAAGCCTGCTCTTATTCTTGCTCTTGCCTTCCTGCTCCTGCTCTGTTCTCTTCTTCCTTCCCCTTCTCTCTCCACATGCTCATGGCTGGTCTCTACTTCTCTGCTCCATTCTCTCTGTCTCTTTCTCTGTCTCTCCTTCTCTCTGTCTCTGTCTCTCTCTCTCTCTTTCTGCCTTTCTCCACCCCTACTACTCTCTTAACGCCCCTTCCCATGCCTTAAATAAATTATATTAAATACTTAAAAGTATTAAAAGAATGTAAAACATTTTTTGATAAGAGTAGAGAAATAAAAATAGAGTTGGAGTTGAATCAAGTTTGTAAGGAAGTTTGTTGTTGAAGATTGTTCATTTTACATAGGGAAAAAGAAAGTGAGTGAGAGGAGAGAAAGCGAGAGACCCACAAGAATGTGGTGCTCTGGAGCTGTAGTTGCAGATGGTTGGAACCTACCTATGTATGTGCTAGAAACTGAACTGGGACCCACTACAAGAGCAGAGCATGGTCTCAAACTCTGAGCCATTTCTCTGTCCTCTACATCTGAACATCCTTAATTCCTAATATATTATAAAATGTTAATAACTTACTACTATGAATAAAAGCAATATTATGAATATAGTTACATTTAATTTGCTATAAAAATCCATGAAAATTAATATATTGCATATATTTCTCAGCAATTTTCAGTATATCTGTGAGATTATGGGTAACTTTTATTTTTTAAAAATGTATATACTTTATTATTAAGCATGTTATTTTGGATATTTTATTTGCCTTCTCTTTTTATTTATTTTTGTATATTTAAATATTTTATATTCTTGTCACATTAATTTTTACATATATTATATCACTGAAAATTTTCTATAAAATGAGATTAGGAGTATCCTGGAGCAACAGTTCAGAGAAGACTCTTGAAGAGGTCCTGAGTGAAGTCATTAGGATCTCTGTCCAATGGTTCACAGCTGCCTGTAACTCTAGATACAAAATTACTGATTGCCTTTTCTAACATATGTGACATCCACATGCATGTACACACACAGGCATGTGCACATACACATTCAAAGACACTGAATATATCCTAATTTAAAACAAAATAAATCTTATGTAATAAGTTAGAATGCTAGAAATCATAGTGTTAGTGTAACAGAAAATAATATGTGCTTTGTATTTATTCTATAAGTATTCATTCATTCATATCTGAGTTTTTACTCTTCCAAAATAGAAATAATATCAAGTTGATCAGTAGGGCTAAGAATGAAACACATAGACAATCTGAGTGTGAACTGTGCTATACTGGGTTACTACATCAGATGTAAAATTTTCTAAAATAATGTAAGAAAATTTCAGAATAGCATGTCCTATTAATGAAGGCAGACATTTAAGATGACCATATAAAAGTGGCATTTTCACTTCCAATAATTGACTATGGTTCTAATAATGGTGATACTGTGACATTTACTATAGTGATACTGTATAATACTATACAGTATTTAAACTGAATTAGCTTGAATTTTGTGTTATGCTTGCTCAAATTCTCTGGCCTATTTATTTTACTTATTATAGATAAGATCATTTTGGCAGGTCAAGTGACTTGCCCTAGATCAAACAACTAATAAAGGACAACTGGCTTGGCTTTGATATCAATTTTTTATGCTTTTTAACTTCAGCTTACTTTCATCTGTCAGAACACATCAGCATCCTTGTTCCTATGGAAGATAGAGAATACTAAAGTAAGTTTAGCAGTGCAAGGTTCTCATTAACTTTCTACTTGCTAACAGCATTAAAGTGCTCAGGCTGCAAGCTCATTTTTGGTGACTGATCTAACTCTTTAGACTTTTTTCTCCCACAGGGAAAAAAAGTGCATGCTTCAACTTGACTTTTGATTTTAATTTTATTCTGTCAGATTTCCTCTCTATTCATTGGAATTTTTAACACCAGTTAAGACCGCACCCAATCCTCACTGAGTTTAGAATATTTATAATTATTTGAAAGCTTTTATTTTAATACAGTGAGCAAAGACATTTTCTAACTATTCCTAGCAACAGAACCTTTGGCTTCTGCTATTAGATACTTGGGGCAGCATTCTATTTCCAACAATCACTAACTTTGTTGATGTGATCAGAGTCCACTAGGCTTTTCAAACCTTGATTTCATTATCTTTAAAATAGAGCCAATTCCAACTTTATAACTTATATGACTCCTAGGAAACTTTGTGGAAAGAATTTATCTGTTACCAAGTGAGTAAAACCAGATGGATTTATAAAATTCCATGAGGCTCTGATGGGGATATCTTGAACCACATCTGTTTAATTAAATAAATTAATTAATCACATTGGCAGGTTTGCTACCTGCCTCAGTTGTTTAATTTCCCAAATAAAATACACATATACAATCTTTATTTTAATATGGTTTAACAACACAATAGCTGGGCCACTTCCTAACCTACATCCAGTTTATCCTGAGTTACTACTTACTAAATTCTGTGTTCTATCTCAGTTACTTTAGACCCAGAGGACTGCACAACTGGGCTAAGATCTCCCAAGTACTTCACATAGGCTCTATGCCTCTCTTTCCTGCATATCTCAAGCACAGCAACTCTTCTTCTGGACTCAAGCCTGGGAAATTGTCAGCGTACAGCTCTGTCTGTCCTGCCCAACCATTGGCTTCCGGCATCTTTATTTTCAAAGTGAACATATCATAGAAATATTTGCATATGTTGTTTACAACAAAAGTTCACCTTGGTTAATTCTATTCTTTATCAATGACAAGATCAAGGAAGTAAACAAATGTAACAGCTACAGTAGTATCTGACCTGAACAAAAGCTTTTTATTTTAAGATTTCATTTAATTCAGGAGTCTGTTCTCAGCTTCTATAACACTTAGCTTTTTGACAGATGTGCTAATGTATGAAATAATGAAGGAATAGGAATCAGAACTCATTTATTGCAGTCCTGCCCTTAGCAAGGACATCCTCATCACTGATGCTTTATGATGCTGGCAGGTTCCCTGTCATATTCTCATTGCAAGCATATCTACACAAGTTCCATTTATGTGTCAACTTGCTACAAAATAAATTACATATATATAGTATTCTTTGCCTAAGAACTGTATAGAGCATTAAGCTAGGAAGACTGATAGGTGCTTTAGAAGAGAAACAGAATTCAGTTCTCAATAACCATATTGAATGGCACATAACATTCTCTATCTCCAGATACAGGGCATCCAAAATTTCTTGCATACTCTATGGGCATTTGCAGAATCAAGTGTACATACTTACACACACACATACAGCGTTAACATCATTAAAAATGAAGTATAATTATAAAATACAATTTACAACAAAATTATTCACTGTTGAAATGTAATATTCTCACAAGTTTCTAGTCAAAGATTTGTGGATTTTTGTATAATGCTTATTAAAATCACTGAATATTTTCTTATTATTTCTGACTGTTTCTGCCTTTGACACTCTTCTGAAAGAGCCTGCATGCTACAAATTCAAATATTTGTCTCCATTATTCAATGTCCTTTCTACATCAGCAAAAATAAAAACAAAAACATTCATTTTGTATAATACATCCAAAGTTAACTAACATCTGTTAATTTGTTCATTGAGGTTTAGAACCAAGATTGAGAAACAAAAGCTTCTGAACTGCAGTAACTACTTCTTACTGAGCTTTCTATTTGACTTCATTGAGCGTTTGAATTTTATACTTCCATTTTAATCTCTTCTCCTTTTCCTTTTCATTTTTTTCTCTTTTTCTCACACAATTTTAGCAAATTTTCTTCAGATAAGCCCTTCCTCTGTGACACACCTTGAATGAAATCTCATTTTGCAAATCATTTTCCCTCTTCATTCATGGAAAATATTAAATCTTACAATCCTAATTCATAAACTTGTAATCCTAAATCAGTTTCCTTTGTCTCCACTAATCATTTAATGAAAGGTCTTTTTAACAACTCTGTGTTCTCATCCACATCTCAAGTCTCCATAACACACTGCAGGAACCTACCCCTTCCTAAGAACCTGAGAAGGAGAACTTTAATTAGACAGTCTCTGAATTGAGGACACCCCATAATCACATCATCATCTATTGCTCCTCATAAACAATCCAGAGAAGAGCTTTGTTAGACCTTAAGGGTTAAAAACATCTCATTTATGATTTTATTACATTTATTAACTTTGTATAGGGGCTGGAGGCAGAGGAGATACACATATCACTGCATGGCTATTGAGATTAGAGGACAACTAGAAGAATCAAGGTCTCCTCTTCCACCATTTATGTCCCAGGGATCCAATTCCAGACTACAGTAAATGTAGTAAATGTCTTAAGTGAACCATCTTAATAGACCTTAATCCATTTTCTTGATTGTATATACAATGTAAAGAATTCACACTAATGATGTTTGAACCCCATAAAAGAAACTTTTATTTGCTAAATATAATTTCCATCTCAGAGGCTTACTGGTGAATAAGCTCATTCTTTCTAGCTTTTTCTCCTGAATTCTAGATGACTGGTTTACCACAGACTTTTGTCTCAAAATTCATCTTCAAGATGACTAGTTCAAATTTGCTTCTCTTGGTTTCTGAGTAAATTGCTCTGCTTGGCCTCCCACTAACTCTAAGTGTCTGTTCTAATATTCTTGTTGCTTCTGACTCTGGCTCATTCTAGTTCTGTCTTTACCTGCTACCTGTCACTGTATGTTAAACTGTCTTGGTAAAACTCTCTCTCTCTCTCTCTCTCTCTCTCTCTCTCTCTCTCTCTCTCTCTCTCTCTCTCTCTCTCTCTCTCTCTCTCTCCCTCTCTCTCTCATCTTTCTCTCTCTGTCTCTGTCTCTCACTCTTTGCCTCTTTTTCACTGAACTCCTAAGTTGCCTTTCTTTCCTCTTCTGTTCTCATGTGAGTTGGATGTTGCCTATCTCTGACGAATTCTGTCAAAGCTTTCCCTGATTTGTCACTTTGTGTGTGCCTCAATGAAATTTCACTGTCAAACATGGGTCCTTCATTCTACAATCTAAAATTACCTTCATTAGAGATTAAAGGCTTACACTAAGGTCATGTCTGTATTCTGGCCAGATCATTCTATAATTTGGAGAATTATGAATTACAGCTGGATATATAGACCTAGAAGATTGTTGGGTGCGAACCCTTGCCAGTGAAACCTTGCTACTGAATTAAAATTCCTCTACAGGAACCCTAATCTGTTGTCTTCATATTAATTCAGAGAAGAGGCCATGTATGAGGCTGACTTAGACAAAATTAGATGAGTCTTGATTCACTGTCTAAAAGCCTCAGCATCCTAGCTCTCCCATAGTAATCTAGTCAGTGCAATTTCTCTAGTCCACAGGAATTACATCTGGCAAAGCTGAGGGACATTGGAAGAGATAACAGACGTGATTTCCCCAAATACCCTCAGATGATTCTGACACCTTGATAAGAGCATTGTTGGCCCTTGAATACTAGACATGGATAAATGATGCTGGCTCTTTGCCCTAGAAATTGGTAAGAAATAAGTGTATATGGGTTGAACCATTTGCAAATAGAAACCACACTGGTAGTAAAAATGTGGAAGTATAGGAAATGCCTTAACAGGAAACATTGTTATTTTAGAGAATTGAGATGTGAGGGAATGAATTGGGGAAGGAAAATTTTCCTCTCTTCGTTTACCTACTACACTATTTATTTTATTTACCCTCATTTGTGTTTACTCTACATACCTGAGCTATCTAATCTCAGGTTAGTGGTCAATTAAGCACAGTCTGTTATGAGTTTTATCTCATGGAGTGTGCCATAATACTGTTAAGTTATTCACAAAACTTTGTGGACAATTGTTCTATCTATCCAGCCATAGGATACCACAGTACGACTATAGGATATCACTGTAGATGGAAGAGTTTGTAGCTGAGTTGGTGTTTAAGTTTCTTCTTTAGGAGTGAGAAAAGAATTTCCAATTACCAAGAAAACTAGTATATATGTGTGACGATCTAAATAGGCACCACCACAACTTCTCTGTGTTATTGACTTGCATATGGATTGTCATTAGTCATAGGGCCTTGTCTTCCATTTGTGTAGAGCAACCTATAGCCTTGACCACAGGCTGGCTTGTTTGGAGATTCCCATTGAAACCCACTGGCCAACAAATAAATTAGATGGAACTAATCCTGGTACTGAAAGCTTCATTGGGTCACAAATGATGAGAACTTAGAGAGATATCTCCCCTGTTATTTGACAAATTTATTTAGATTACCTTCGGATTTGTATATGTCTTCAGAACCTTATACTGTTTTAGATTTCCATACTACCACTCTAATGGCCCTTAATTTCAACACTCTCCCCATATTATCTTGTGTTTTCTGCCCATTTTATTGTCACATACAAGTCCTCGTACTCACCAATCCATATCAATCTATTTGTTAGGCATTTCATTGATGAAATGAAACACCATGCTTTAAAGGTCTCTTAGGGAATGAGGAAATAAACTTACATTTCCAAATTGGTGTTCTTTATTGAAAGAATTCAGGACAGGAACTAAAACAGGAGAGGATCCTGGAGGCAGGAGCTAATACACAGCCATGGAATGGTGCTGCTTACTAGCTTTCTTTAGCTCACTTGCTCAGCCTACTTTCTTATAGATCTCAGGACCACTTGCCTAGGAATGACTCCACCCACAAAGAGCTAGGCCCTCAACACACTGATCACTAATTGACAGTAATTGTCTTACAACTGAATTTCACAGAAGCAATTAAGGAACTAAGTCTCCTTCTTTGATGACTCTAGCTTGTATCAACTTGACTCAAAATCAGACAATTCATTATTATCTTTCCTCTTCTCAGGGAGATTTATTCTTCCCATCAGTCCATTAGACTATATTTTACCCCTGTGGTTCTAAGGGCTATAGCTTGGTTATCATTGATTTGACAGCTAATATATGCACATATGAGTGCATACATACAATAGTTGTCTTTCTTGGTCTGAGTTGCTTCACTCAGGATTATATTTTTTCTAGTTACATGCATTCACCCAGTAAATTCCATGCTTTTTTTTTTCAGCTTAATAACACTCCATTGTTTAAGAGTACCACATTTTCTTTATCTACTCTTCTGTTGAGGGACATCTAGGTTGCTTCCATTCTTTATTATGACTAGGTAAGTATTGAACATGGTATAACAACTGTCCCTATAATAAGATAAAGCATCGTTTATGTAATGTTAAGAACTGCTAGATCTTGATGGAGACTGACACCTATCTTTCTGAGGAAACACCAACATAATTTCCATAGTACCTCATAAGTTTGTACTTTCACCAGCAAAGGAAGAATGTGGCCCTGACTCTAAATTCTCACTTGCATGAGCTATTACATTTTATTGATCCTACAGAAGTAGATACTCACAGTCAACTATTGGATGGATCACAGGGCCCCCAATGGAGGAGCTAGAGAAAGTATCCAAGGAGCTAAAGAGATCTGCAACCCTATCGGTGGAACGACATTATGAACTAACCAGTTCCCCAGAGCTCTTGACTCTAGCTGCATATGTATCAAAAGATGGCCTAGTCGGCCATCACTGGAAAGAGGGGCCCATTGGTCAGGCAAACTTTATATGCCCCAGTACAGGGGAACGCCAGGGCCAAAAAATGGGAATGGGTGGGTAGGGGAGTTGGGGGGGAGGGTGTGGGGGACTTATGGGATAGCATTAGAAATGTAATTGAGGAAAATACGTAATAAAAAAAAGAAAAAAAAAGAAGTTATTATTTTATATAGATAATGGCATAACTTAGATACAGAGAACATGCAAATAAAAGATATAAATAAAAAAAATTTTTTGATGGGTAAAAGTTGAAATGTAGAAGTACCTTTGATGTGTGCCCCAATGGCCATGGGTATTGAATGTTTACTTAATCTCAAAACTCAGCCATTTGAGTTTTGATAATTTTGTTTGGAGCTATATTCTATTTTGAAATTATGTTATTTGCTTTCTTTCTCTCTCTCTCTCTTTCTTTCTTTCTTTCTTTCTTTCTTTCTTTCTTTCTTTCTTTCTTTCTTTCCTTCCTTCTTTCTTCTTTCCTTCCTTCCTTTCTTTCATTTTATCTTTCTTTAAATCTATTCTGTTACACTCCAGATTTTATCCCCTTCCCATTCCACCCTCTAACTGTTACACATTCCACACATTCTCCCACCCCACCCATTGTCTCCAAGAGGATATCCTCACTGCCCCCACTTCTACCCCACCATACCTCCAAACTCTCTGGGACTTCAAGTCTCTTGGGAGTTAAGTACATCTTCTTTAATTGTGTCCAGACCCAGCAGTCCTCTGCTGTATATGTGTTGGGGGCCTTAAATGAGCTAGGGTCTACTGCCTGGTTGGTGGCTCAATGTCTGAGGGATCTCAGATGTCTACGTTATTTGAGACTGCTGGTCCTATTACAGGGTTGCCTTCCTCTTCAATTTCTTCCAGTTTTCCCTAATCCCACCACAGGGCTCACAACCTTCTGTCCAATGGTTAGATGCAAATATCTGTGTCTGGCTCTTTCATAGCCTTGTTGGGTCTTTCAGAGGGCAGTCATAATAGTCCCCTGTTTGTAAGCACACCATAGCATCAGTAATAGTGTTAGGTCTTGGGGCATTCCCTTGAGCTGGATCCAAATTTAGGCCTGTCACTGGACCTCCTATTCTCAGATTCTTCTCCATTTTTGTCAGTGCAGTTCTTTTATACAGGAACAATTATGGATTAGAATTTTTGACTGTGGAATGTCAACCCCATCCCTCTACTCAATGCCCTATTTTTCTACTGGAAGTACACTCTACAAATTCTCTCTCCCCACTGCTGGGATTGTCATCTAAGGTTCTGCCCTTTGAGTCCTTAGAGTCTCTCACCTCACACATCTCTGGTACATTCTAGAGGGTCCACCCACCTCCTACTTCCCTAGGTTGCCTGATTCCATTCTTTTTGATGGCCCTCTGGTCTTCAGTCCTGTTCACCTCTTTCCCCTCCCTGTCCCTTTTCACACACAGATCCCTCCTTCCCCCTCATCCTGTGACTGTTTTCATCTCCCCCCTAATGAGTATTGAGAAATACTCACTTAAACCCTCATCTTGTTAACTATCTTGAGTTCTGTGGATTGTATCCTTGGTATTCTGTACTGTATTGGCTGATATCCACTTACTTGGGTCTGAGTTACCTCACTCAGGATGATATTTTCTAGTTCCAACCATTTGTTTGTAAAACTCAGGATGTCCTCATTCTTAATAGCTGTGTAGTATTCCATTGTGTAAATGAAACAAATTTACTGTATCCATTCTTTTGTCCTGGGGCATCTTGGTTGTTTCCAGTTTCTGGCTATCACAAATAAGGCATCTATAAACATAGTGGAACATGATGAGCCCCTGTAGCATGGTGGGGCATCTTTTGGATAGAAGCCAAAGATGGTATAGCTGAATACTCATTTAGATATATTTCCAATTTTCTGAGCAACCTCCAGATTAATTTCCAGAGTGCTTTTATCATTTCGCAGTCCCACCAGCAATGGATATGTATTCCTCTTTCTCTACATCCTCCCTAACATACTCTTCAAAAGACAGAGAAACCTACATGCCACTTTATATTCTACTTTTTATCACACTCCATACATGCTCACTCAGAGTATAATGGAGCAAAATTGCTAATTTCCTTAAAGATACTTTAGTGTATGCTCATTCATGAGGATGAAGAAATAAAGAGTCCTTTTACAGAAGAAACTAGGATATATAACCAGGGATACCAGAAGCACTGTGTGGGAATGAAGATGTTCAAGAGATGCTCCTGCATCCACCCCCTGAATGTTGGACCAGGAAGAGGAGATTCCAGAAGAATATTGGAAGAAAGAAAAGACAGAAGACTTTTTTCCTGCCAAATGGTGGTTTTGTTTTCTGGGAAAGAAACTCACACATCCACCAACTTGCCTGACTACCTTGTAGGAGAATTTACACCAGACAATGACAAGTTAGTGAAAGTGACAATCACAGGTTGACCAGGACCAGTCAGCTATGCTTATTTCTTATCCCTGTTTAAAACTGAAACTTAGTGTTAGAACCACAAAAATGGAATTGACTGCTGGGAGAGCATAGCTACAGTTCTTGGTTCACATTTTGTGTTTGGCTGCATTGTGTAAAACACCTTCCTCTGCTCACTGTTAGGAGGTCATTTATTTGGCCTGCTGAAGGCAAGTAGCAGGTCCTGGTTTTAAAAGCTGCTGTGTAGTTGGTGCTTAGTCTCCATAAGATACTAACAAAATAGAGATGCCACAGGATGGTGCCAGAAGCCATCAAGGAGAAGCTAAAATCTAGGAGGTTATCTTCCTGAGATAGTTTCACAGTGGACTATAAAGGATGATGGAGTATCCATTGTAGGAAAGGCCAAAAGGATTAAATTTTAGGAAATATTCTTTCCACTAGTAAGCTTTTCCCATTATTACTAAATATACATAACAGTTGCTAGGTATTATTAGCCCACCCTTTTGAGCAGATTTCTGCAGAACAATGATGCTATATACAAAAATAGATGATTCCTTAATTCTTAATGATGATTCTACAAAAATTCCTATAATTATATGAGAAATTATTAAGTCTTATTAGAAAGTCTTTTAATAAGACAGCTATTAAGTCGTCTCTAATATCAAAATAGCAATGAGAACTCTGACAGTCTTCAAATGTCACAAATTAATTGCTTCTGAGAAAGAAAGCAGTCATTTAAAACTTGGGGCACATTCCAAGAGGTTGTACAACAATTAACCAAAGGTCATAAAAAGTGAACTAATGATTCATTGTAGGTACAAAGACAAAAGATAAAATATTGACAGGGTTTATATACAAAACTTCAATGATAACATAGTTATGCTCTTTAACTCTCCATGAGTATTAGAGATATTGACAGATAATGAATGCCTAGTGTTAATGGATACAATTATATAATGTTTCTTCAATTTGTGATTTGAATTTACATTTAAACTTTTAGTAAATTGGGAAAGAAAGAAAGAAAGAAAGAAAGAAAGAAAGAAAGAAAGAAAGAAAGAAAGAAAGAAAGGAAGGAAGGAAGGAAGGAAGGAAGGAAGGAAGAAGGAAGGAAGGAAGAAAGAGTTGCTTGGAAAAAAAACATGTTATCTATGTTCCTCCTGGAAAAGGTAAAAAAAAGAGCTAGGAACATTACATTGTGGGGCATTGTTACATCAGAGCAGAAGAGAGCAAGATCAGGAGGAAGAAAGAGTAATAAAGATGAGTATAATGGCATAGTAATTGAAAGGGAACTTACACAGATGAAAACCTAGAGCAAGCACATGAGAGGACAAATGATGAAGGATTCTACACTAATGACACTCATGTATCGGGCAACCTTGCATCGTTTAGTCGAGCTCCACTTGTTGTGACTCCATACTGAGCATGAACCAAAAAAACTTCTGGTAAGCTGTGACTTCTTGCCACTTCCGTGGACTCTGGTGATTGGCAGAGTGATGTCAGTAGAGACAAACGCAGGTAGATTTTTTTCTAAATTTGCTGAGACATGGCTAGGCAAGACCGACAGAGGACACATGTTTGGAGGGAGTGTAAATAGAACCCAATGAGCTATGAGAGAGGCTTGGTTCTAAGTTCGGTTTGCCTAGCTGTACAACACTTGTTGGTCTTGCTCTAGAATCTTCACGGAATGTTGCTTCACTAAACGAGGAAGAGTCAAGAACGTCTCCTGGAGTTGCTGTTGGTCTTGGCCCCTCCTGCTGACTAATGCCGATTTGGCTTAGGCCTGACTGTTCCTGCTAGGTTATGCCACCACTTCTGATGCATGTTTGCTAACCCAGCTCTACCAACTGGACTGCTGATACGTCCATGAAATGTTTGTGAGTGGACTGAGCTGCCACTGCTGACCTGTGACATGAAATGCTGGTTTCCTGTCAACACATATGGGCTTTGCTCCAAAGAAATATTTCAAAACAGATCCACTTTCCTGTATCCATTTTTCCCACTACCTCTGGTGTGTTGTGAGCTAGAAGGGATGTTAACACATTTAAGAAACATCATTAAAAGTAGGCTTTGAAAAAAAATAATTACAACATGTGAAGCTTAGTAGTAAGTGCATTGGCACTGGTAGCCAAAGATTGCTGATACTTTATTATGCATTACTAAATCATAATTCTCATTAAAACCTAATCCCGCATGTGTTGACCTTGTTGGCATTAGAAAATACTTTCTTGTTTTTAAATTAATTCTCCTGTTTGTATATGGAAACTTATGTATATGTTCACACATAAACATGTATTTTTCCTCTTGAACATGTTTGTGTATGCATATGAAATCCAGAGTCCAATGTTCAGATTGATTTTCAATGGTTCTATATCTTTTTTTTTGAGACAGGGTCTCTCTCTCTGAGATCTAAAACACAGAAATAGTATAAAAGGACTGTCACGAAGCATTGATGATCCTCCTGTCCCCAGTTCTCCAGTGTGCAATCACAAACCTCTAACACAGTGCAATGAAAAGTATGTATAACCCAAGAAAATCCTTTTGCTTATAAATCTAAATAAATATATACTTCATATATTAAAATATCATTATTGTATTTTATCTTAGTATCATTTTTACTGTTCTGTTAAATGTGGTTCATTTACACATAGGAATACTATTCAGCTATTAAGAACGAGGACAACATGAGTTTTGTAGACAGATGGAACTAGAAAAAATCATTCTGAGGAAGGCAAACTCGGACCCAAACAGTCATGCATGGTATGTACTCACTAGTAAGTGGATATCAGCACAAATAGTACAGAATACCAAGGATACAATTCACAGAACTCAAGAATGTTAACTATCCAAATGGCCCAAGTAAGGATGCCTCAATCCCACTTGGGGGAGGGGGGTGGGGCAGAGAGAAGAAAGAAATTGTGGGGGGCAGAGGGAGGGAGGCACCTGGATGTGCAAGGGGACAAGGAGGAGAAAGGCAAACATGATCAGATATTAGAGGGGTGAACAAAAGTGAATCTCTGAGGGCCAGCAGAAAGAATGGAAACAGGCAACCTTTGGAAATAGGAGGTGGGCAGACCCTCTAGAATATATCAGAGACATGGGAGGTGAGAGACTCTAAGAACCCAAAGGGAAGGACCTTAGATGAAATGCCCAACAGTGAGGAGAGGGAACTTGTAGAGCCCATCTCCAGTAGAAAGATAGGGCATGAAGTGGAGGGATGGTGTTGCCATCTCACAGTCAAATACTCTGATCCAGAATTGTTCTTGTGTAAAAGAATTGCAGGGACAAATATGGAGAAGAGACAGGGAAATAGGCCTAATGACAGGCCAAAATTGGAATCCTTCTCAAGGGGAGACTGCAAGACCTCACACTATTACTTATGCTACTGTGTGCTTACCAGACCAGAGCCTAACATGACTGACTTTGGTGAGGTCTAATAAACATACTTACACCCAGCCAATGGACAGAAGCCAGGGACCCCTGTGGTTGAAGTAGGGAAATTCTTGATGAATCTGAGTATGAGGGTGACTCCATAGAAAGACCAACAGTCTCAACTAAACTGGACCCCTGGAGATCGCTCAGACACTGAGACACCAACCAAGCAGCATACACTAACTGATAAGAGGCCCCCAACACACAGGCCACTGACACAGCACTACCTGATTTGGTCTCAGTGAAATAAGATGCACCTAAACCTTGAAAAACTTGAGGCCCTAAGTAGTGGGGAGGATTGGTGTGGTGGGGCATGGGGGAGAGAAACAATGACTAGAATATAAGAAAATATTAAAGATAATTTTTAAAAATGCTAGTATTGCTGGTATTTAAAAATGCGAAGAAAAAACAAACTCATGGTGAAATTTTTTACTTAGGTAAAATTTCAAGTTACAGTCTGTTTCTTGGAAGGTCAAGTCAGGACCTTGTGTGTCCTAGTTATATCGCACTCATAACCAAAAACAGAGAGAAATGAACCAATGCATGTTTAACTCTCAGTTAATTTTCTCCACTTTTATGTATTTCAGATCACACCCTATGGAATGATGTGCTCTGGATCATCTCACATCAATCAGTTTAATCAAAATAAACCTCCACATACACCTACAAGACAACACAAGCTAAACAATTCTGTATAAATTCTCTCTTCATGGGTGAATTTAGATTGTAGATTAATATCTAGAAATCATATTAATCACCCTAAATGTTTTTACTTATGCTATATTAGAATCTAAAGCTAACCATAACACTAATTACATGTAGTCCTAGAATGATTGTCTACTACCTGTTGATTAATTACTGATAATGTAAATGTTATAGAAGAAAATTTGCTATGACTATTATGGCTCTTATGTCTATAGCAGAGAACAAAATGAAAATATATAGTTCCCTCTCCAACCTATCTTGAACATATATAAAGATGCTACTTAATGTGCATCACTATAGGAAGCTGCTTCTTTTTCTGTGATCCTGTGTTTATTTTTTATTTTGAGTATATTAGTTTTTGCTTGTTTATTTGTATGTACACTACATGTGTGCCTCCTGCCTACACAGACAGAAAAGGGCATTAAATGCGATGATACTGGAGTTACAGACACTCTTTGACTGCCCTGTGTGTGCTGGTGACTGAACTCAGACCTTCTTCAATACCAATATGGACTCTTAACTGTAGATACATCTCCCCTGCTCCTCCCCCATCACCAGAGGATTATGAATGGAATATATAGTTTGAGGAGATAATCCCTCAAAGCTTCTCAATAACCTCGATGTGGAATAAAAGAGTATATTTAGCAAATGTTGGTAATAACACAAAAGAGCACTGGTCATTCTCTCCAAAGTACATTGGATAGAGACTACTAGGACATGTACCATGTTCTGCATCAGCTAGATAAAGCTCATGAGAGACAGAAGGTTAACAAATGGTCACCTGTGTGGGAAAGTAAAAACTTTGAAGATGCTCAGAGACCATTTCCCAGCTTTATATAAGAAATAAACAACTGCAGATGGATGAGATTCATTAATCCTGCTAACACAGAGATTACTCTCAGTCTGCCTGCAGTGTATGCCGAGCTCCAGGGTTATGGATTTTGAATCCTCACCTACTTTCAAGTGGGTCTTTTAGTGACCACTTCTCCTGCAAATAACCCATCCTTCTGTTAGTAACCCTGATGTAAACTCATGGATTAGTGAGTTGCTGCAATCACTGTTTTTGCTCTATCACTGAGAAGAAAACATGTTTATTGTGTCATCATAGGAAAAGTTGCTCACACAACTTGAACTTTTTTGTCTCATTTTTAAACTACTGATTTTGCTCTTCAATTTTTTCCAAACAAATAGTTATGAGAATATTAGTTCACATTATCAAATGAAGGTTGTAATTAGCTAGTGACAGGGGTATCTTTATAACACCGATTGCTTCATTCATTGTATAATTTTATTATTAATGACATCAGCTTAGCAAAGAACACTTGAGGAAATTCAGAAAGGTAGTATTATATATTTTTATTATATATATGTATATATGCATATACATATGCATATACATACACACACAAACATATATATCCTTTTAGAGAAAACTACTTGGTGCATATTTTAACTGCCTCCTACAAGAACATATGTTTGAACACTCAGTTCCTGACTAGTGATATCCTTTAGGAAGTCAGTAGTAACGTTAAGGCTTGTAGCATCACTACAGGAAGTAGGTCACAAAATATCATGATTAGAGGCTTTAAAAACCAGGCTAGTCCTGTTAACTGTTTGAATTTTGAGTGTTGTGGAATGTCTTTTGTTCCTGCTGCAATGTTGCTATGCCTTACATGCCTGATGCAATGTATCCCAGGTCATAATGTACCCTACTTGAAAAAATTAAACAAAATAGACCTTTTCCCTCTCAACTTCATTTTATCAGGGTATTTCCTCATACCAGTAGAAATATGACTAAGACAGAATATTACATTTTTAATGTAATAAATTAACTATCTTCTCATAAAAATATGACACAATTGACTGTTTAATTATACAAATACCATTCTATGAATATGGAAAGCAGAGCAATAAATTAAGAACACTGAAAGCCCATATTGTAATCTC
Source organism: Mus musculus (assembly GCF_000001635.26). Lineage (NCBI taxonomy): Eukaryota > Metazoa > Chordata > Mammalia > Rodentia > Muridae > Mus > Mus musculus. The sequence goes on from NC_000067.6 coordinate 115,246,632, forward strand.
TAGAAACTGTGATTCTACGAAGTTCCAGGACAAAATAGAATTCACAATGTTATTTAAAATTCAAATACCGACATGGCAAGATTATCCTGTGTTTTTGAGATCATGTCATCCCATGTGATGTCATTAATGAGGCCGTATATAGGCCCTATTCGGTCAGTCATAGTGGAAGGATCTGGCAGAAGAATTTTCTAACTACTGCTGGGGCTATAAGTCAAAGATGGGCTTTCTCTTCTCTAAGTTCATTACAACATGCTTGAGATAGAAAACTAAATTTGTCTGCAACCAGAAAATCTGCAACAGTATCTCCCTTATTTTTACATCTGGATCAAAGCCTTTTAACTTTTTATTGTGGAGTAGGCAGTTTTATTTTGCTTTATATGGTTTTCTGGTCCATTAATATGAGTCCTGGAGAATTAAACTCTAAAACCCAAATACTTTATTAGTCATTTCTGTCACATAGAATTTTTTATTTATTCATTTGTTTATTTTTTATGTCATTGATGATGTTGGCTATAGGCTTAGACTATATGCCACAGACACAATGAAAGTAAACTCATGGGACCTGAGGTAGGTATTTCACTGACAAATTAATTGCCACACATCCCTACTTGATGAGGATAGGCATTCTACTAATACTGAATCAAATACTTTTCCAACTCTGTTGTTTAGATGAGTGTTCTGTAATTCCATGTGTTAAAGGATTGGGTTTCACCCATGAGCAAATGGGAGGTGATCAAACCTTGGCAAGGTGTTCTTCTTTGGTAGTCTTCCAATCTTGTGGAATATTAACCACCCAGGGTATATTAGGACCCTCTCCTTTCCTCTATTCTTTCATTCCTGGACCTCTTCACTTTCTCTGATTTCCTTACTATGTGCTCCATACCACAGAACTGCTGAATCATCACACCCAAGGCAAGTGTGAAGACCAGGCAACCATATCTAGAATCTGTGAAATAAACCTTTCCTCTCTAAGTGTACTGTACCTGAGGTAGCTTCTCACGGTGACTGAAAGCACATTCAAAGTTTTTATTTATTTATTTATTTATTTATTTATTTATTTATTTATTTATTTATCTTATGTTATTGATGACCTTGGCTCATGGGCTTAGCCATGATGCACCAAAACAATAAAAATGATTCATGGTTAGTATGAATTAATCATGTATAAGATGAATATTTTTCATGAACACTTATATTAAAGCCTATTTTCTGAACTGGAAGTCAGTAGGAAGAATTTATCCTTTTGAAATGAGACATAATGCTGCTGAGCCCTTTCTAGTTCTTCTTGGGCTTGCAAGACATTACAAGATGCTTTGCGATGTACTTTCTTCCAGGTTTTATGCCTCACTATAGACTGTAACAAAATAAAAATTTCAACACTGAGACAAAGCCTTTTTACCTTACAAGTTGATTATTTGGTTAATTTGTCACAGTGACAACAAACTATTCTCTCTCTCTCTCTCTCTCTCTCTCTCTCTCTCTCTCTCTCTCTCTCTCTCTCTCTCATACACACACACACACACACACACACACACACACACACACACATGTATATATATATATATAATCATATGTAACCAATCACCTATATACAAGCTGTAGATGTGGTCCATGTGGCTGTAGGCTCCTATAATCCTGGTTCTGTGAGAGACAGGGCAGGAGAATTATGGAGCTTGCCTGCCGTTAACATAGGTCCAAGTTTAGGGAAATATGCTGTCTCATAAGAATAAAGTAGACAAATACAGAAGAAAAGAAATAAAACCACCCAACATCCTCCTTTAGCTTCCAGGTGTGTATTGGCACTTGCACACACATATGTACACCACATGTACACAGATAAAATATACACCATAGATCTTTATATAACAGGCAGCTTGGGATTCAAGATTTGATCAGGACAAATCAGGAGCTAGATCATGCAGGATTGTGAGATCTGATGAAAGGAGTTTAAGGCTTTTACTGTGCATGAGATAACCATCCCATGAGGCTTTGAGTTGAGAAAGGAAATATAACAACCTAACTTGATACCTTCACTTTTGTTTCTGTGGAAGGGGAGGAAAAAAAAAGACACAAGAAACTGCTAGAAGCATCGAGGAGAAAAATGATGACAGTTAAAATCAAGGATGTATTGTGGAGTGCAGCTGATTGTTCCAAATCTGAAGCTCTGCTAGTGCAAACATCATATATATTTCCTTACAGATTGAATATTCTATGAGACCAAAAGTTGAATGAGTTCAGATGAAGAGGGCAGCCTCCTCAAAAATGGAAGCCAGGAATAACTGTTAGAAATAAGCAAACAGGAGAGAGATGCTTATAGAAAATAATTCTGTTTTTGTTTGGTTGTTTTTTGGTTTTTGGAGCAGCTCACTTTTTCTTTTAATCTTCATCTTTTGACCTATTAAACTATATGTTAAATGACAGTTCTTCTTCACACAGCCATAAGATAACAATGTAAGTTTGAGGAGCAAGCATAGCCAAGGAGAATATGAGAATATAAACCTACATTTTTGGATTTTATGATACAAATGTAAAAATATTAGTTGATTTAAGCAAGAAATATCACAGTTAGAAAGGATAGAAATTTGTACATTTTGAGAAAATGAAAAGGAAGGTGGTGCCTTACCCAGGCATCTCCTTGAAGCCTGTCACCAACAGTGGAGAATTCAGTACAACTGCCTTGTAGTAGTGGCCTCCTTTTACTTTCCAGCCACAAATGTGCAATGATTTAGAAAAATCACTGGAAATCCCCTTTTCTGGCAAAAGCAGTGCAGTGAAATACTCATGCAACCCTATGGATGCTTGGGTTTGCGTTATCAATAGACAATTATACTGAAAACCTTTCCAGAGCCACTCTCTAATTTCATTTAGAAAAAGAGAAAAAAAGAAATGCAAGAATAGCTGGGTTTTTTAATTTTATTTTTATTTTTTACTTATTTATTTATTTGTTTTGTTTTGTTTTGTTTTGTGGAGCAGCTCACTTTTTCTTTTAACCTTCATATTTAAATTTATTAAAATATATATTAAATGACAGTTCTGTTTCACAAACTCACTAACCCTAATTTTTTTATTATACGAGCCTTAAATCCCTGTTTAGTCTAAACTGAGGTGCTTGTAAGATTAGGATAACTTTTAAGGCTACAAAAAAATGTAGCAACATGGATCTGTTTTTGTTACCTCACCATTAACAATAGATCAGAAAGTTGTTAATGTCAACAAGTCAGCATACCCAGTGTCTAGAATTGATACATTTTCTGAGAAATAAATGACATTTTTTTCTTGTTTCTATGCATAGTGAAAAATTACTCTGAGATCTGTATCCAACCAGAAGACTAACAACATGATGGTAAGAGATCTACTTTTACCACTGTATTTAACAATGTATTAGAAAGTCAGCCTGTTGGGATGGCAAGCTTGTACAACCACTCTGGAAATCAGTATGGCGGTTCCTCAGAAAATTGGACATATTACTACCAGAGGATCCATCAATACCTCTCCTGGGCATATATCCAGAAGATGTTCCAACTGGTAAGAAGCACACATGCTCCACTATGTTCATAGCAGCCTTATTTATAATAGTCAGAAGCTGGAAAGAACCCAGATGCCCCTCAACAGAGGAATGGATACAGAAAATGTGGTACATTTACACAATGGAGTACTACTCAGCTATTAAAAAGAATGAACTTATGGTATTCCTAGGCAAATGGATGGACCTGGAGGGAATCATCCTGAGTGAGGTAACCCAATCACAAAAGAACTCACATGATATGTACTCACAGATAAGTGGATATTAGCCCAGAAACTTAAAATGCCCAAGATATAAGATACAATTTGCTAAACACATGAAACTCAAGAAGAATGAAGTGTGGATACTTTGCCCCTTCTTAGAATTGGGAACAAAACATCCATCAAAGGAGTTACAGAGACACAGTTTGGAGCTGAGACAAAAGGATGGACCATCCAGAGACTGCCATATCCAGGGATCCATCCCATAATCAGCTTTCAAATGCTGACACCATTGCATACACTAGCAAGATTTTGCTGAAAGGACCCAGATATAGCTGTCTCTTGTGAGACTATACCTACCGGGGCCTAGCAAACACAGAAGTAGATGCTCACAGTCAGCTATTGGATGGATCACAGGGCCCCCAATGGAGGAGCTAGAGAAAGTACCCAAGGAGCTAAAGGGATCTGCAACCCTATAGGTAGAACAACAATATGAACTACCCAGTCCTCCCCAGAGCTCGTGTCTCTAGCTGCATATGTATCAGAAGATGGCCTAGTTGGCCATCAGTGGAAAGAGAGGCCCATTGGTCGTGCAAACTTTATCTGCCTCAGCACAGGGGAATGCAAGGTCCAAGAAGTGGGAGTGGGTGGGTGGGGAAGTGGGTGGGGGAATGTGTGGTGGACTTTTGGGATAGCATTGGAAATGTAATTGAAATAAATACCTAATTTAAAAAAAAAAGAAAGTCAACCTGTATTTAGATATGACATTAGCCTCTAATATGTAGTTTGGATGTACTATTATACACTTTAATGGAAAAGGAGATTAGACTTTCAAAGAACCAGATGAAGTTAAGCAAGCTCTGAACATGGGAATGCATTGGATAGTTCTATCCAGATCTCATGCCTATGAAATACATCAATGACCAAAATGCTAAGACATTCTTTTTTTTAATTAGGTATTTTCCTCTTTGCATTTCCAATGCTATCCCAAAAGTCCCCCATACCCACCCCTACAATCCCCTACCCACCCACTCTTCCTTTTCGGCCCTGGCGTTCCCCTGTACTGGGGCATATAAAGTTTGCAAGTCCAATGAGCCTCTCTTTGCAGTGATGGCCGACTAGGCCATCTTTTGATACACATGCAGCTAGAGACAAGAGCTCCGGGGTACTGCATAGTTTATATTGTTGCACGTACAGGGTTGCAGTTCCCTTTTGCTCCTTGGGTACTTTCTCTAGCTCCTCCATTGGGGGCCATGTGACCCATCCAATAGTTGACTGTGATCATCCACTTCTGTGTTTGCTAGGCCCCAGCAGAGTCTCACAAGAGACAGCTATATCTGGGTCCTTTCAGCAAAATCTTGCTAGATTGTATGCAATGGTGTCAGTGTTTGGAAGCTGATTATGGGATGGATCCCTGGATATGGCAATCACGAGATGGTCCATCATTTCGTCACAGCTCCAAATTTTGTCTCTGTGACTCCTTCCATGGGTGTTTTGTTCCCATTTCTAAGAAGGGGCAAAGTGTCCACACTTTGGTCTTCGTTCTTCTTGAGTTTCATGTGTTTAGCAAATTGTATCTTATATCTTTTTCTTTGTGCTGCAGTATTTCTAATCAAGAATCAGAGTTCTGGGTTTTCCTCAGTTGCTAAAATCAATAAACTCAGAGCAGGATAAGAGCACTTGCTGCACAAACATTATAACCTAAATTAAAATTTTATAGGGCCCACATAACAAGCCATATGTACCTACCACTTCAGCATTGTGGAGGGAGGCGACAGGAGAATCCCTAATCAATTCAGGCAGAGACCCCCATCTCAAGGGGAGAAGGCACAGAGTGATACAGCAGGACAGCAGAACTTCATCCCACTCTGGTTTCTGCACATGCATGCATGGATGCACACACACCATCCCCACTACTGACAGAGACAATCACATATAGATGAACAAGCAGTATATCTACACGATAGCCGCAGAATCATGGTTCTAGCTGGCTATGTTTCCACAAAAGTGGTTTTGCATAGCTGGGCAAATGTGCTCAGTATCAGAGGGTTTTGCAGAGTGGAGGCTAGTAACAAATCTTCAGAAATTTGTCCTTGATTTATAATATTGATAGCATACTTGACTTACAGTTATAATTACCATGTATAAATGAATTATTATTTTTTAATTAATAACTTTCAGTGAGATGTTTCTGTAAGTAGAGGCACTATTAATCTTGTTGATCTGAGTTCACTACCAGAGGCCCACCCTGGGAAATAAGAGAATTCCCTCTCCCAGGCTGTACTTTAACATCCACAAGCTGTGGCTGATGCAGATGAAAACAAATACAAATGCCTAAAATAAACAAATAAAGAAATAAATAATATAAAAATTTAAACATTAAACTATTAATGAAAATTTTCTAAAACTAAACACTCAGAAAGTCAAATAGGTTAATTGCTGAGGACCAGCCCCAGAGCTTGTTTCTCTCTGGAAAGTAGCGAAAAGGGAAAATCATGGGGGCTGAACTTGGTTTTGCAAGAGTAAAGGCTTGTTTCTACACTTTTGTTTTTTACATTTTACCTTTCTGTGTCTAAGTTTTTGAGGCCAGAAACTGTAGATCACACGTGATTAATATCCAATTTTTAAACACCTGGGGATTAAGTAAAGAAGTCTTTTTTGTCTTTTCACATCATATCCTCCATGGCTCAGGTTGGGAGTAGCTCCTTGTCAGCTAGAGAAAGTCATTCACAGGAAGAAATAAACACTTTGAAAGGAGATTCTAATATTTATTTTTTATTTTATTAATTACTTAATATATTTACATTCTATATGATTTCCCCCACGCATCGCATCACATTTGCTTCTGAGAGGGTGCTTCCCCCAACACACCTACTCCCACCTAACCCGACCTACCATCCTCTTTCCTGGAGCATCAAGTTTCTACAGGATTAAGCACATACTTTACATTCTTTTCCACTACAGCCAGACAAAGCAGTCCTTTGCTTCAAATGTGCCAGCAGCAACCAATCCATGTATGCTCTTTGGCTGACAGTTCAGCCTCTGGGAGTTTAGATGGCTCACACTTAGTTGATACTGTAGTTCGTCTTACATGGTTGGAATCCCCTTCAGTTCCTTTAGTCCTTGCCCTAACTCTTCCATAGGGATCTCTGACCTCAGTCCAATGGTTGGCGGTAAGTTTCTGTGTCTGTCTCAAGTCAACTGCTGGTAGAGCCTCTCAGAGAACAGCCATGCTAGGCTACTGTCTGGAAGCACAACATGGCATCAGTACTAGTGTCGGGGTTTGGTCCCTGTGCATTGGAAAGATCCCAAGCTGAGCTGGTTTCTGAATGGCATTTCCTTCAGTCTCTGCTCCATTTTTTCACTGCTTTTCCTTTAGACAGGAATAATAAATAATACTGCATCAAGAATTTTGATGATAGGTGGGTGGCCCCATGTCTCAAATGAGGGCAATGCCTATCTATTAGAGGTGGTGTCTTCAGGTTCCCTCTTCCCACTGTTGGGCATTTTGACTAAGGTCAAATCCCCATTGGATTCTAGGAGTCTCTTACACCCTTGGTGTCTGGGACTTTCTAAATGTTCCCCCTGACACCACACCTCATTGCTGAATATTTTTACTCATTTTCCTTACCTTCTGGGCTTGTCTCTTATCTCACACAGTAGCTGATCCTGCCCCCCCTTTCCCTCTTCCTCTCCTCTCCCACCCAGGTCCCTCCCTCCCTCTGCCTGTAGTGATTATTTTGTTCCCTATTCTAAGTGGGATTGAAGTGATCACACTTGGGCCATCCTTCTTGTTATGCTTCACATAGCCTGTGATTTATATTATGGGTATTCTGAACATTTTTTGCTAATATCCATTTATCAGTGAGAACATACTATGTATGTCCTTGTGGGTCTGGGTTACTTCACTCAGGATGATATTCTCTAGATGCATTCACCTGCCTGCAAAATTTGTGATGTCTTCATTTTTAATAACTGAGTATAATTCCACTGTATAAATGAACCACTGTGCCCATTCTTCATTTGAAAAACATTTGGGGTTTTTTTTCCAGCTTCTGGCTATTATGAATAAGGCTGATATGAACATACTGGAGCACATGTCCTTATGATATGGTGAAGCATCTTTCAAGTATAAGCCTAGTAGTGGTATAGCTGGGTCTTCAGGTAAAACTATTTCCAATTTTCTGAGGAAATATGAGATTGATTTCTAGAGTGGTTATACCAATTTGCAATCCCACCAGCAATGGAGGCATGTTCCCATTCTGACTGATGTAAGGTGGAATCACATTGTAATTTTGATTAGCATTTCCCCTATACCTAAGGACATTGAATATTTCTTTAACTGCTTCTCAGCCATTCAGAATTCCTCAGGTGAGAATTCTCTATTTAGTTCTGTACCCCATTTTTAATTAGGTTATTTGGTACTCTGTAGCATAACTTCTTGAGTTCATTGTATATTTTAGATATTAGTCCCTATGTGAATGTTGCCCTTTTTTTCTTATTGACAGTGTCTTTGCTTTACAGAAGCTTTTCAGTTTTATGAAGCCCCATTTATCAATTGTTGATCATAGATCCTGAGTCGTTCATGAAAACTTCAGGAAATTTTCCCATATACCAATGCTTTTGAGGGTGTTTCCCACTTACTTTTCTATTAGATTAAGTTTATCTGTTTTTATGTCTAGCTCCTTTATCCACTTGGACTTGAGGTTTGTACAAGTTAATAAATACGGATTAATTTTCATTCTTCTACATGCAGACCACTAGTTAAACCAGTACCATTTGTTGAAGATACTTTCTTTATTCCACTGTATGGTTTTGGCATCTTTGTCAAATCAAGTGTTTATAGGTATGTGGAGTTATTTTGTGGTCTTCAATTCTATTCCACTGATCAAACCGTCTTTCTCTCTAGCAATATCATTCAGTTTTGATCACTATTGCTGTGTAGTACAGATTGAGGTCAGGGATGGTGATGACCCCAGAAGTTCTTTTATTGTTGAGAATTGTTTTCGTAATCCTGGGTGTTTTGTTATTCCATATGAAGTTGGAAATGCTTTTTCGGTGTCTGTGAAAATTTGAGGAGGGATTTTGATGGGGATCTCATTGAATCCAAAGATCACTTTTGGTCAGATGGCCATTTTTACTATGTTATCCAACTAGTCCATGAACATGGGATGTCTTTCTATCTTCTGAGATCTTCTTTAATTTCTTTATTTATGGAATTTAAATTCTTGTCACACCAATATGTCTCTTGCTTGGTTATAATTAACTAAGATATTTTATATTATTTGTGACTATTTGAAGGGTATTGTTTCCTTGAATTCTTTCTCGTACTGTTTATCCTTTGTATAGAGGAGGAGTACTGATTAGTTTGAATTAATTTTATATCCATCCACTCTGCTGAAGCTGTTTATCAGCTATAGGAGTTCTCTGTTATAATTTTGGGGTCATTTACGTATACTATCATATCATCCCCCAAAAGTGGTACTTTGACTTCTTCCTTTCCAATTTATATCAATTTAATCTCCTTTTGTTATACTTCCTCTAGCTAAAATTTCAAGTTCTATATTAAATAGAGAGACATTTGGCAGCCTTTTCTTGTCCCTTGTTTTATTGTGTTTGTTTCAAGTTTCTCTCCATTTAAGTTGATGTTGGATGTTGGTTTGCTGTATATTGCTTTTCTTATATTTAGATATGTGCCTTTAATTAATTGTCTCTCTAAGACTTTTAACATGAATGGATGTTATATTTTTTTCAAAGGCTTTTCAAGAATCTAATGAGATAATTTGATTTTTTTCTTTGAGTTTAGTTTTATAGTGAATTAAGTTGGTGGATTTCTATATATTGAAACAACCGTGCATCAATGGGATGAAATCTCCTTGATTGTGGTGAATGATACTTTTGATATATTGTTGAACTCAGTTTGCAAGAATTTTATTGAATATTTTTCATCATATTATAGTAAATTTGGTATGAGGTTTTCTTGTGTGTGTGTGTGTGTGTGTGTGTGTGTGTGTGTTTGTCTGTACGTGTGTCTATGTGCTTGTGTGGTATATGTTTCAGAGTAACTGTGGTTTCATAGATTTGACTGGGTAGTGTTCCTTCTGTATTTATTTTGTGGAAAAGTTTAAGCTGTTTTGGTTATAGCAGTTCTTTGCTGGTCTGGTAGAATTCTCCACTAAATCCATCTGACCTTGCGCTTTTATTGGTTGGGAGGCTTTTAATGACTAAGTCTATTTCTTTAGAAGTAATGGTACTGCATAGATAATGCATGCAACTTTGATTTACCTTGGTACAAGGTATCTATTTAGAAAATCGCCCATTTCCTCTAGATTTTCTGATTTTTTTAGTATAGCCTTTTGCAGTAATATCTGATTTTTTTTAAAATCTCTTCAGTTTCTAATATCTCCCTTCTTATTGCTGATTTTGTTAATTTTGATACAGTCTGTGTACCCTTTAGTTAGTTTTGTTAAGCATTTATCATCTTGTTGGTTTTCTCAAAAAATAAAACAAAAATAAACAAGCAAAAAACAACAACAACAAAACAGCTCTTCATTTGCTGATTCTTTGGATTATTCCTTTCGTTTCTATTTGGCTCATTTCGACCCTGAGTTTGTTTATATACTGCACTCTACTCCTCTTGGATGTGTTACTTCTTTTTTGTTCTAGAGCTTTTTGGTATGCTGTTACATTGCTAATGTAGAATAGCTCCAATTACTTTATGAAGGCCCTTAGTGCTATGAATTGCTCTCTTAGCACTGCTTGTATTGTATCCCAAAAGATTAGATATGCTGAGCCTTCATTTTCATAAAATTTGAGAAAGTCTTTAACTTCCTTCTCTGCTCTTTTTCCTGACAAAGTTGTCATCGAGTATGACTTGTTGAGTGTCCATCAGTATGGGGAATTTCTGTTGTTTTGTTGTTATCGAAGACCAGCCTTAGTCTGTGGTGATCTGATAGAATGTATGGTATTCAATCTTTGTGTGTCAATTGAGGCTTGTTTCATGTCTGATTATGTCAATTTTTGATAAGGTACCATTAGTTGTTGAGAAAAGGTTATAATCATTTTCTTTAGAGTAAACTGTTCTGTACATATGTGTTAAATCCATTTGGTTCATAACTTCTGTTAGTTTCATTCTGTCCCTGTTACTTTCTGTTTCAGTGATCTGTCCATTCATAAGATTGAGGTGCTGTAGTCTCCCACTGTTATTGTGGGATGTTCAATGTGTGTTTTGAGCTTTAGTAGTTTCTTTTATGAAAGTGGGTGCCCTTGCTTTTAGTGAATAGATGTTCAGAAGTAAGATTTCATCTTAGTGGATTTTTTCCTGTGATGACTAGGAAGTGTCCTTTTCTATTTCATTTTGTAACTTTTGGTTGAAAGTCTATTTTATTAGATATTTAAGTTGTTAATCTAGCTTGTTTCTTGGGACCATTTACCTGGATAACATTTTTCAAGGCTTTTTGCCTCTTTTACTTTGAGGTAATTTCTGTTTTTGTCACTGAAGCATGTTTCCTGTATTCAGCAAAATGTTGTGTCCTGATTTGGATCCAATCTGTTAGCCTATGTCTTTTTATGGCGGAATTGAGTCCACTGATGCTGAGTGATATTAAAGAGCAATGAATGTTATTTCCTATATTTTGTTGTTGATAGTATTATGCATGTTTGGTTCTTTTCTTTTGGGTTTGTTGAGAGATGTTTAGTTTCTTGTGTAATTTTTGGGAGGTGTAGTTACTGTCCTTATCTTGGAGTTTTCTTTCTAGTATCCTCTTTAGGGCTGAATTAGTAAAAGGATATTGTTTAAATTTGCTTTTTACATGGGATATCTTGGTTCCTCCATTTAGTTTATTGAGAGTTTTTCTGGGTATACTATCCTGGGCTGGCATTGCATTCTCTTAGTATCTGTAGGCATCTGGTGATGATCTTCTGGCTTTTATAGTGTCTGTTGAGAAGTCTGGTGTAATTCTAATAGGTTTGCCTTTATTTTTCGTTACTGCTTTTAATATTCTTTCTTTTTTCTTGGGGTTTAGTGTTTTGATTATTATGTAATAGAAGGAACTTCTTTTCTGGTCCAATTCATTTGGTATTCTGTATGCTTTTTGTATGTTTATGGATATCTTTTTCTTTAGGTTAGAGAAGTTTTCTTCTATAAGAAGATGTTTTCTGGCCATTTGAACTGGTAATCTTCACTCTCTTCTATTCCCATTATTCATAGGTTTGGTCTTTTCATTGTGTCCTGAATGTCCTGGATGGTTTGTTTTAGGTGCTTTTTGCACTTTGTGTTTTCTTTGACTGTTGTGTAAATACCTTCTGTGATATCTTCTAAGCCTGGGATCCTCTCTTCTATCTCATATACTCTTTTGGTAATGCCTGCATCTGTAGCTCCTGATGTCTTTTCTAGGCTATCTGTTTCCAGGGTTCCCTCTATTTGTGATTTCTTTGTTGTTTCTGTTTCCACTTTTAGGTTTTGGGACCATTATGCTTAATTCCTTCACCTGTTTTATTGTGTTTTCTTGTATTTCTTTTGGGGATTTATTATATTTTTCTTTAGGGCTATTACCTGTTTGCATGTGTTTTCCTGAATTTCTTTATGGGAGTTATTTTTATCCTTCTTGAAGGGTTCTATCATGTTCATGAGATGGGTTTTTCAGTCAGAATATTGTTTTCCAGGTGTGTTAGTGTACCCAGAGTTTGCTGTGTTTGAGAACTGGGTTCTGGATTCTGATGGTGCCCAATTACACTGCTTTCTGTTCCTTACATTCTTGTGCTTGCCTCTCATTTTTGTGCTGGCCGGAGTCTCTCTGACTTGAGCCTGTCCCTACTTGGAGGCAGTTAGAGCTCTGTGACACTGGTTAGAGCAGACCTCCTTGGAGATACACAGTGCTCACTCTGTTTGGGAAGACCTCCTATGTCTCAGGTTAGAGCAGGCCTCCTATGTATGTATGTATGTATGGTAGACCTCCAGGGAGACAGGCAGGCTGTGGTTTGTGGGAGGACAGGAGCTCCCAATCTGCCAAGGACAGAGTTGCAGTCTGGAAAAGACATGGTGTTCTGGCAGATCTGCCCCTGGCAGATTTGGAAACCAGAAGGAAGATGTGGCTCTGGCAGAATGGATAGGTTATAGGTAGCTGGGTTCCATGGGGTCCCAGTTAAGATAGGAATTGAGGTAAGGTCCCACCTGTGTTCCTGGTTAAGGCAGACAGGCCAGCTGTGCACTGTGGTAGAGGGGCAGATGAAGGGACAAATCTATCTTTAAGGGAAAAACAACCCTATCTTCAGGAAAAAAAAATGCCATCTATAAAAGTAAAAACCTATTTCTATATTCTTTTTGTTCCGAGTTGTTGTTGTGATTAACTCAGGATATATGATCACATTGTTTTTCAAGCATCTTTTCAAAAATTTCAAGAGTCCACACAAGTGCAAACATACATTCAAATCATAAATTGAATAAGAAACAATGGCAGATGTTTACATCTGTTTCCATTAAGACTAATTATCCAACTAAATACTCATTATCTACCACTAGCTCCAAAGATTCATGTAAAGTTAAAAACTATAATTCTAAGTTAGTATGTTATAGCAAAAGGAATACCATCTGCCTAATGTCTCATTAGAATTGACTTTATATAGATAATCCCAGTCAATACTTCATCTTCTCTCCTTTCTCCTGTAAAAGAAATTATCATTTGTGTCTTATTATGATCTTTAATTAACAATTTTATGGCCTAAAGGAATGCATTCTTATGTAATAAATCTGTATCAAGCCTGATTTCTATCTCAGTCCAATTAACTTCTGACCTATAAAGACTGGCAAATGCCCAATATCAGTTTTCATATTACAGAGGGCTCTAATTGGAGCCATTTCTATAAAGGGTTCAATAATTCCTAATATAAATTTAGGAGTTCTTATAAAATTACCATTAGGAATCAAGAAACCACCTATTTATCTATGTAGCATCACCATAAAATTGTTCATTTTCATTGACCTGCAGAAAATCTACCCAATAAGTAAACTAATACCCAGGTATTGTTATATTCATTTAGTAACAATTGAAAAGGCATATAAATGACAAAAATTAATTCTGAGACATTGTCCTTTGGGCCTTGTCTCCAAGAGTTCATTCACTGCAGTCCATGATGAATCCTCTCAGGAAAATCTCCTGCTATGCTAATCTTTCTCATCTAAATGGCTTCTGTTAATCAATCTGTGGGAAATTCTTCTCAGAGATGGTAATATGATGATTTTTACCAGAAATGCCTCCATAAATTGCCATGCAATTAAACCAAAATCATTTATTTACAAATTCTAATTTGTGAGACACACAGCATATGTTTTTCAGGCTATTTATTTTCCTTAAGTACTCTCTTGGACATTTTTGTATTAAAATGGTATTTCTTTCATTATAACTTATAGGCTTGAATAATTTGTCCAGAGTCAAAATGATGAATGGATCCCACTGTAGATTTGGTGTGTCTGTCTTATACGAGTATTATGTATATGGAGCTGTTCTCAGCCTAGGATTAAAGATTCCCTGAAGAACAGAGATTTCCTGCTGAGGTTACTTGAAAAGCCAAAGCTACAGTATCACACTATTAAGAGGGTCTGAGAGGTATGCTCTATATCCTATGAAGAGTATATCCACTAGCCTCCCCACACAGGCATATGTCTTCTCAGTTGTCAGAAAAATCTCTTGATTGTTTGCCAGTCTTTTCCTTATAGTCCCTGGGAAGCAGAACAAATAATGATAAAATACTCATGTCAGATGTCTAAGCTGTTTCTGCCTAGAATCTTAACAACCATGTACAGAGCATAAATTCATCCTCAATAAACATTCTGGCTTGGCCTCCTCCCCAAGGTCCTGCTGGCTCATTCAAATGATAAGCTTGTCTTCTATGCCTAGGAAATGACAGACTTAAAGAATGGGAAGGTCAGCATTGTAATTTATCCCCCCTGAAAAGAGTCTTATTGTGTAAACATTTTGTGACTTTTGCTTGATCCAAAGAAACTAGAGAAACAGGACACTATAATGTACTATACAAATAACTCCATTGGACTTTCTTTATTTCTTTTGAAGGATTATGTATTTTTGAAGTATTAAGTATGGCACTGATTCTTCATTTGAGATAAGTTCTTTTGTAGCTATGGAAGGATGAGTTAGTTATTTCTGACTATGCATATGTGAATATATGTCTGTCTGTGTGTGTATGTGTATATGTGTGTGTGTGTGTGTGTTTATAATATTTAAGGAACAAATTCAAGCCTCTAGGCTTCTACAGCCGATTTCTTTACCTCCTAAGCCATCTTACCTTTCTATCCACTTTATGTCTTGATTGAAGATCCCAGTCTGATGTGCAGTCGAAGATGATCTTGAACTTCTTATATTTCTGTCTTGGTTACATAAGTTTTAAGATTATTGGTTTGTACCATCATGTCCAGCTTTATTCAGTACTGAATCAAACTAAGGGCTTCTTGTGTATAATGCACAGATTCTGCCAAATAAACTGCATCTCCAACTTGCAATTGCGTTAATAAATTAATTTTAGAAATTTAGTCGCAGATAGGGTATACAACCTAAGAAAAATATTACTTCTGTGACCAATATTATTTATTTTCTTTTAAAGAATTCTTTGTTTTCTATTATTGTATATGTGGGTATGAATTATGTATGCATTAACTCAAAAGTACTTCTGGAGTAATTTTCTTCACTTCACCTGAGTGGAAACTGAGGTCTGTGTAGGAAGTGTTTTTTTTTTTTTTCTTTCTTTATTTTCCTTTCATGAGCCATTTCCCCATCCTACAATAAGCTTACTTGAGCCGGTGGTGGTGGTGCCCACCTTTAATTCCAGCACTTAGGAGGCAGAAGCAGGTAGATTTCTGAGCCAACCTGGTCTACAGAATGAAGCCAGGACAGCCAGGGATATACAGAGAAACCCTGTCTCGAAAAACAACAACAACAACAACAAAACAACAACAACAATAACAACAACAACAAAACAATAAACTTACTTGAGAAAGTTTTAGGCTCTCCAATAATAGCTGAGTTGTCTTTGATGCAGTCACAGGATGTGTTTCCATATCCCCAATTTAGGCGTGTGATGGGATTTTATCTTTTTATTCTCTTTGCTTTTTGTGAACTCAATAGAACATATAGAAACCAGGGCTGAGAATGGGTTGATTGCCTGTACAAATGTATAAACGAATTTCAACATTCCCCAAGGGGAAAAATGTTTTCCTTCCCTTTTTGGTTTCCACAAACAACAAAGAAGAATCTTAGATCCCCATCTCTCATATATTTGTAAGATATATATATATATATATATATATATATATATATATATATATATATGGTATTCCAGGAGACAAGCCATTCCTCTTAGGATTCCATCACTGGAATTGGGGCATTTGTGATTTGATTGATAGTTCAGTTCATTTTATACTAAGCTCTGCTTTACATAAAAAAGATATTCAATTAAATCAGGGAATTAATTGGAACATGTCCCATAATAATTGTAGATTTTGGCTTAGTGTCAGGGGCAAGTAATTGTGATTCCACTTCTATTTATGTGGTTACTTTGGAAGGAAAGAAGAAAAATGTGGTATACTAGGATTCATAAAAGAATCCTTGAAGGTAGACTGTGAAACATTTGATTCACATATATTTGCATTAGCCAGTCATAAGTGTTATGAGGCTCACTGGGTAAAGCACTTACTTGTTTTGCAATCAAACCTGAAGGGTCAAGTTAGGATCTTCAGTGTCATGTAAAACTCTGGCCACAACTTCCATCAAATGTAGTACAGGTAGGAGGTAAGGGGAAGAAGACAGGTTGGCAAAATTGAAAGTCTGTTTCTAGGATCCTTATACATATTATCCATTGTATAAGGTCATGCAACAAACTTAGACAGTTTCACACTTGCATACACTGTACATTGACTGTGTTATATTCCTGTTCACAGAGTGTAAATACTGCACAAGACTAAAACCAATATAGTGCACAAGAGTAGAGACAAACATACCTGAGACAGGCAATACAGACATTTCTGAGGATGAAATCGACTAAAAATATGATAGAGAAATAAAAATCATCACAGCCAATGCTTAGTAGAATTTGTAAGTGAGTTACCTCCTACTCTCAGTTAATACCAAGATGTGGAATGTAGCTAATGGTCATGGTTGCCAACTGGAATCAACTAAAACCCCAATCTTTAAACATGCTTCTGAGGGAGTTATGAATTGTATCCCTTGACATAGAAATACACACTCTGTATCAGTGATTCGTCTTCTGAAAGAGTTCCCATAAAAGGACATGGAAGAATGAAACTTTGAATTGTTTGCCTGTGTGCCCTCTCTCCTTTTGTGTTTTGGTTTTGCCTTTTTTGTTTTGTTTATGTTTTATTTTATTTCTTCTTAATTTTTTATTATAGAAATGCATTGTATACATCAAACATATTAATAATATTGAGTATTTTGAGAATCAAATAATACATAAAAATTTGTTTAACTTTTATGTTCATATCCTTTCACACCCTAAAAATATCATTAATGAGTATTCAATATTATCCATAACTGAGAATCCTATATCTACTGTTGAATACTAACTTGTTTCAAAACATACAAAATATTCTTTGGGAGTTAAGCATAATAAAAGAGCATAAAATATTAAAAATGAATCATTAAGGAGTACATTCAAAAGCCATTATATGATACCACCTGGCATAATGAGAGAATATTGAAAATGCATTTATTAATGTATAAATTTGTGTGCATTGTCTAGCAATCAGTGTACTTAAAAAAGATTATCAGTGGTCTAGTAGAGAAATTATTTTATCAGTAAGTGTATTTTAAAAATTTCAAAATAGCAAAAACTCTTTGTGAAGTTAAACATTAGGCAAATGCAAATTTCAAGCACAGTGAGAAAAATTAGCAATAATATTTCTATGTTTGTAGAACATGATTTTAATATTTTCAACTGTTGATATCAATACACAGAATAGTTATTTTAAGAAATATTTTGTTGTGTCTCAAATTTCATTTCTGATTTTATTAATTTGGATACAGTCTCTGTGCCCTCTGGTTAGTCTTGCTAAGGGTTTATCTATCTTGTTGATTTTCTCAAAGAACCAACTCCTATTTTTATTTATTCTTTGTATAGTTCTTTTTATTTCTATTTGGTTTGATTCTTTCCTGCCATTTACTCCTCTAGGGTGTATTTGTTTTTTTTGTTGTTGTTTTTTTTTGTTTGTTTGTTTTTTTGTTTTTGTTTTTTTTTGTTTTTTTTGTTTTTTGTTTCGTTTTTTTTGTTTTGTTTTTGTTTTGTTTTGTTTTGTTTTGTTTTGTTTTTTGTTCTAGAGCTTTCAGATTTTAAGGAAAAGTGATTCTTACTTCCTGTTATTTTTTGTTAGAGGAAGAATTATGCTTGTGTGGCTATTTTCTTTTGGGTTTGTTGAAAGATTACTTTCTTGCTTTTTCTAGGGCGTAGTTTCCTGTCTTGTGTTGGCGTTTTCCATCTATTATCATTTGTAAGGCTGGATTTATAGAAAGTTATTGTGTAAACTTTGTTTTGACATGGAATATCTTACTTTCTCTGTCTATGGTGATTAAGAGTTCTGCTGGACATAGAAGGCTGGGCTTGCCTTTGTGTTATCTTAGGGTCTGTATGATATCTGCCCAGGATCGCCTAGGATTCATAGTCTCCGGTGAGAAGTCTGGTGTAATTTTGACAGGTCTGCTGTTATATATTACTTAACCTTTTTTTTCGTACTGCTTTTAATATTCTTTCCTTTTTCAGTGCATTTGGTGTTTTGATTATTATGTGACAGGAGGAATACTTTTTTATGGTCCAGCCTATTTGGAATTCTGTGGGCTTCTTGTATGTTGATTGTCATCTCTTTCTTTAGGTTAGGGAAGTTTTCTTCTATAATTTTGTTGAAGATATTTACTGGTTCTTTAAGTTGGGAATCTTCACAACCTATTATCTATACCTTTTATCCTTAGGTTTCCTCTTCACATTGTGTCCTGGATTTCCTGAATATTTTGGGTCAGGAGCTTTTTATATTTTTCATTTTCTTTGACTGCTGTGTCAATGTTTTCTATGGTATCTTCTGCAGCTGAGATTCTCTCTTCTGTCTCTTGTATTCTGTTGATGATGCTTGAATCTATAATTCCCAATCATTTTCCTAGGTTTTCTAATTCCATCATTGTCATCCTTTGTGATTTCTTTATTGTTTCTATTTCCATTTTTAAATAATGGGTGATTTTTTTTTTTCATTTCCTTCACCTGTTTGATTGTGTTCTTCTATAATTCTTTAAGGGACTTTTGTGTTTCCTCTTTAAGGGCTTCTAGCTGTTTACCTGTGTTCTATATTTCTTTAAGGGGTTATTTACGTCTTTATTAAAGTCCTCTATAACCATCATGAGAAGTGATTTTTAGACTGAATATTGCTTTTCTGGTTTAATGATATATTCAGGACTTGCTATGGTGGGAGAATTGTGTTACAACAATGCCAAATAACCATGTTTTCTGTTGCTTATGTTCTGACATGTGCCTCCAGCCATATGCTTATCTCTAGTGCTACCTGCCCTCACTATATCTGACTGGAGCCTCTCCTTCCTGTGATACTGGTTGTATCATAACTCCTCAGAGGTCAGCTGTCTCTGTGATCCTATGATTCTAGGATCCTGTGATCCTGAGATCTTGGGTGTGTCAGAGCTCCTGGGAGTCAAGCTTCCTCTTGGACCCTGAGATCCTGGTGTGACCACACCCTTGTGGTCCTGGGTTCCTGTGATCCTGTGGACCTTGGCATGTTAGAGAGCCTGAGAATGGAGCTTCCTCTGGTTTTTATAGGACTGGCTTCAGAATTTCCTCCCAACGGCTGCTTAGAGCAATGGCCCAGACCAGAATGATTTGCCCTCTGTATATCTGGAAAGTTGACCTATCCTGTTCCAAAGGCTTACATTGTCAATATTAGAACCAAATTTTTGGATTCCAATGTAGCATGAAGACCAGTAGCTCTCTAGGAAATCTAGGGAAACGAGTATCAGATTAGGATGAGTGAGAGAGTCTTGTATACTGAAAAATTGCTGAATTCTTGGCTTTCCGCCTTAAGGAAGCCTCTGTTAAGCTAGCTAAACCTCAGCTTGCAAACCACTCTGTAAAGTTCTCTTTTAATATTTAACTCTATTCAATCAGTTCTGCTTCTTTAGTGAACCCTTACTAGTATATGAAACAAGCTAGTTTTTCACTTCAGAGGATATACAAAGATCTTTTGGTGACATTTATTTAGATGTACTGATCAATATGTACTGATGTAAGAAGGATTTGGTTAAAATACATTAAAATTAATTTTCCACCTCCAACTAGAATATTTTCTTTTCAAATGTTTCTGGCAGTGAAGTTTTTTTCTGATTGCTGACTCATTTGAAATAACCAATATCTATATATTATTATATAAATAAAAGACTATAACATGCAATCTTCTTTCTTGAATGTTCACTTTTTTATGATCTTAAACAAAGGTATACTGTACTATTCTAAAAACTATAGTGATCAATGTGAAAGGCTTCTAACATTAGCATGCTGAAGAAAACCTTCTGGTATTTCTTTTTTTCCCTCTTTCTTTCTTATTATTACTGGGTATTTATTTCATTTACACTTCCAAAAGTCCCCCACACCCTCCCATACCCACTCCCCTACCAACCCACTCCCACATCTTGGCCCTAGTGTTCCACTGTACTGAGGCAGATAAAGTCTGCATGACCAATGGGCCTTTCTTTCCACTGATGGCCAACCAGGCCATCTTCTGATACATATGCAGCTAGAGACATGAGCTTTGGGGTGAACTGATTAGTTCATATTGTTGTTCCAACCTATAGGGTTGCAGATCCCCCCAGCTCCCTGGGTACTTCCTCCAGCTCCTCTATTGGGGGCCCTGTGATCTATCAAATAGCTGACTGTGAGCATCCACTTCTGTGTTTGCTAGGCCCCTGCATAGTCTCACAAGAGACAGCTATATCAGGATCCTTTCAGCAAAATCTTGCTAGTGTATGCAATAGTGTCAGCGTTTGGAGGCTGATTATGTGATGGATCCCTGGATATGGCAGTCTCTAGATGGTTCGTCCTTTCTTCTCAGCTCCAACCTGTGTCTCTGTAACTCCTTCCATGGGTGCCTTGCTCCCAATTCCAAGAAGGGGCAAAGTAACTACACCTTCGTTTTCGTTCTTCCTGAGCTTCATGTGTTTCGCAAATTGTATCTTATATCTTGGGTATTCTAAGTTTCTAGGCTAATAATCACTGATCAGTGAGTACATATAATGTGAGTTCTTTTGTGATTGAGTTACCTCACTCAGAATGATGCCCTCCAGGTCCATCCATTTGCCTAGGAATTTCATAAATTC
Source organism: Mus musculus (assembly GCF_000001635.26). Classification (NCBI taxonomy): domain Eukaryota; kingdom Metazoa; phylum Chordata; class Mammalia; order Rodentia; family Muridae; genus Mus; species Mus musculus. Next base: position 115,267,742 of record NC_000067.6, read on the forward strand.
ATTCTTTTTAATAGCTGAGTATTACTCGATTGTGAAAATGTACCACATTCTCTGTATCCATTCCTCTGTTGAGGGGCATCTGGGCTCTTTCCAGCTTCTGGTTATTATAAATAAGGCTGCTATGAACATAGTGGAGCATGTGTGCTTCTTACCAGTTGGAACATCTTCTGGATATACGCCCAGGAGAGATATTGTGGGATCTTCCGGTAGTACTATGTCCAATTCTTTTGAGGAACCACCAGACTGATTTCCAGAGTGGTTGTATAAGCTTGCAATCCCACCAACAATGGAGGAGTGTTATTCTTTCTCCACATACTTGCCAGCATCTGCTGTCACCTGAATTTTTGATCTTAGCCATCCTGACTGGTGTGAGGTGGAATCTCAGGGTTGTATTAATTTGCATTTCCCTGATGATTAAGGATGTTGAACATTTTTTCAGGTGTTTCTCAATCATTCAGTATTCCACGGGTGAGAATTCTTCGTTTAGCTATGAGCCCCATTTTTAATGGGGCTATTAGAATAATTTTTATTGTATCTTGCAGTGTTTTAAATACTGGAATCTAAAGGCATATATTGTGCCTTAGGAAAATAAAGATCAGGAAAATTCTGTATTTCCTGTTCCACTTTGGTTATTTTTCAGAGCAGTCTCCTGTCTGCATGTTTATACTTCTTTTTCATCCACCTCTCTGTATCTTTCTGTGAGTCTCTGTTTGTTTGTCTGTCTGTCTGTCTTTCTTTCACACATACAATGTGTGTGTGTGAGAGAGAGAGAGAGAGAAAGAGAGAGAGAGCACTTGAGTGCATGTATTTGTATGCGTGCACAATCCACTTCTGAAAGTCAAAGTTAAATCTTAACGGTTGTTCCTCTGGCCATGGTTTCTTCTTAGGCAAGGTCGCTCACTACCTTAGGACTCACACTTGCCGTCAAGCTAGGACTACTCTTCCTCTGGCAGGAATCCTCCAGTCCCTGTCCTCTGTTTCTGGTGTTTTCAATTGCTTTCTGATATGCATGGCTGATTCACATGTTTCTGGGGCTTGAATAAGGTGCTTGCTATTACAGGGTACCTTACCCATAATCCAACAAGCCATCTTCTCAGCCCTCTTGCTGTCATTGTGAAATAGAGTTTCTTCATCTGGGTCTAGAAAACAAAAGGACCCTCTCTACAGTGCTTCTCAGTAGCCTTTTCGATGTGGATATGATTGCTAGTCCCCTCTGTGCTGTTTCATTTCTGTGTTTGTCTTTTTGCTTTGTTTCCTATACCTAGTGGCTTCTAAAACAACAACAACAAAAATTAAAAAAAAAATATGTGCACACACACACACACCCCACACACACACCAGAAAACAAAACCCCCAACATTTAACTTACTGAGTTTTGAAAAATTAATTTGTGGAGAAGATTCATAATGGTAATACATATCTCTCAGGTCATAATGACTTTAGTTAGTATATCCTTTGTGAAACTTTGCAAATTTGGAAGTGCATAGCTGCACTGATTGATGGAACTGAAAATGTGAAATGCAGAAGTCTGAGCCTTCTGATCATGTTGGTGTTAAAAGTTTAATACAAATTTTCTTTTTCCATTGGTTTAATTTGTGTACAAAGCTAGACTCCTCCCTTTCATCAGCCGTCAAAATAACAATGCCTGTGCAGGAAGCCAAAGGTATGTAATGCTGAAGTTGTTCAAACTTCAATGATAGACAGCAATCATATCTTCCTGGCTTTGGCCAAAGGCTTTTCTTAGTCACACATAGTATCATATTCGTCCTGTTTTGCTCAATTATTCTATATAAAACATAAAAACGGTTTAGATGAAGACTTATTTTATATTTTTATTTTTATTGGATATTTTACTTATTTCCATTTTAAATTTATCCCCTTTCCCAGTTTCTCCACCAGAAACACCCTATTGGGTCCTCCCTCCGCCAGCTTCTATGAGGGTGCTTACCCACCAATCCACTGATGATTTCTATTTTATTCTTTCCATGTCCATAGACATTTAGGAGCAAGACTGTTACTTGCAGTCATTCAGGATAGGATAGTTTACCCACCCAAGCCTTTTACACACACACACAAACACACACAAACAAATGTTTCAGTTATTTGTTAGTTGATAGAGTCATCTGCTTGCTATCATTGGGACTTTCTATGCTTTGCACCCTTGAGTACTGCAGTAGGAAAGGTCAGTCAGATTCAACTAGACCATCTGCACCATATCTGATGGGATGGAAATTGAGTGAAGACAAAACCATGGATGCTGGCCTACTGTGCATTGGATATTCCAGGCTGCTCTCAAATTCAAAGTCTTCTTTTGTTTGTAAACCTAAGGACTGAGATTTCAGAAATGCACTACCAGAAAGATATTCTCCTCTTTCTATTTCTACTGCAGCACATTAGACAGAGGAGGTAAATGGTTCAATGAATAGATTAAGATAGACAGATGACTGATAGATCATAGGTATTAAGATCCATACACTATAGATAATAGATGAAAAGATAAATGATACATATATGAGAGATAGGCTGATGATAGTTACATAGGTAGGTAGATAGATAGATAGATAGATAGATAGATAGATAGATAGATAGACAGACAGACAGATAGAAAGATAGATAGATAGATAGATAGATAGATAGATAGATAGATAGATAGATAGATAGACAGACATGGGTGTTAAGAAATAAGGAAAAGTTAATGAAGTAATTTGACAAAACTTAGAGAAAAAGTAGAAAAACTTTGAAAGGACTGATTAAGTCAAGTGGGGATAAAAACACTCAAGACCAAAAGGATTAAAATTTTAATTTGATCCTTTGGAATGGATTTTTCTTTGTCTGATCTCTCAGCAAAAAACAATTATACTATTTAGTTACTTTACTCATTTACAACCATGAGAATAATGGAGTAATTATAGAATAACATCAACCACAATGACTTGTCCCTTGAACTATGGGCATAGTAAACTGTTTCTCTCTGAGGCTGCTTTTGATGGGGGCATTATATCACAGCAGAAAAAAATAAACAAAAACTAAGACACTAGACTTCACTTGATAATACATAAAGCTTGTCAAAAGAAATAGGTTTTCTGACTTTTAGTACTAAATATGTATATTTTGTAAATATTTACTCTGAAAATTCTATTCAAATAATATGAACATTAAATGTTGGGCAGCTGGTATGGAGGAATGAAGGGATTGGGAGCAAAGCCCTGTCCCACCAGAGTTCCAGTGCTCTGGTCAGGCAGTCACTGGGGACTACTGTGTGCTCTCCACATGGCTCCGGTGGGTGTCTGGCTGAGGAAAGCCACAGAACCTCAATCTTTGGGGGTAGTGAGGGAGCAGTCTGGGGTTTCTGGGTTTCATGGAGGCCAGAGATGACAGGTTCTCTGTCTCAGACATTCCAAATGTCTCTGTATGTCACAGAAGAGTTTAGAATGAAGTGGGGACCATGGGGGCAGCTTGATCAGCCCAGGGACTGAAGGGAGAAGTGGGAAAGGAGAGAGGGGGTGATGGGTGGTTCCCACGGGGGCGAGATCCCTTGGTCCAGTCCTTGGCTGGCATGCAGGAAGGCCTTCTGACAGGAGGTTAGATGCAGCTCTTTAGTGGAAAGCCTATTCTATTCCATTGTTCAAGCTAGGCCACAGTGGGTCTTCGTGAGCAGAGACTATGGTTTTAGAGCTTTATTAAAGAAAGGCAGAGAGAAGGTAGAAAGAGAGACATGGGCTATGGCCACATGGAGAGAGGAGGAAAGGGCAGGGAGAAGGAGAGATAGAAATGAGAATAAGAGAGGTGAGAGCTTAAGAGAGAGAGAGAGAGAGAGAGGAGGGGCCAAACAGCTCCTTTTATAGGGGGCTGAGCTATCTTGCTGTTGTAGGCTAACTGTTGGGAGGAACATACCCAGATATTGTCTGGTAACTGTGAGGGTAGAGTCTAGCCAGAATGTCAGGAGCTTTGGACATTGTCTACGTGACTTATAGTAATAAGATTATGGAGTTGGGGCTCTGTGGTATCAGGCAGGGAGCATGTCTGTCTGGGAGAAGGGCTCACTGTTCCATCCCTTGTAGAGTTTCTACTGGGTCTTCAGAGTAACTCTTGCTCTACCAGAAAACAGGCTGAGTTTCACAGTCTCACAATTAAATGAGATTTTGATAAATCTATTTTAGTACAAAAGTGACAGACATTTGTAAATAATGAAATAAAATAGTATCAATAGTATTCTTGCATGCTATACCAATGAAGAATCCAGTTAGTAAGTAATGCATATGAAAAATATTAAATAAAGTATTGCAGTTTTATTATTAAATTGAAGAAGGATGTACTTGCAGTAGTTAATACTCATTGTAGCCTTGGGAGGGCATAGGTCACTAAATATTGATATTTTGATATGAGGTGGTGATAAGAAGGCCATATGTCTAAGAGTATAGATTAGTGTTTATTGGAGTTGGTGGACTTAAAAACAAAAACAAAAACAAAAACAAAAACAAAAGGAAAACACCAATTTATTGGGTACAAAGTGGGAGTGGATCTTGGAAAAGCTTGTGGAGGATAGACTCTAAGAAAAAGTGAGATGGCTCCACCTGGAAATTACTTGCTGTGTATGCATGAAGACCAGAGTTTCGACTGCCAATAACCACACAAAAGTCAGACATGGGCAAACACATGTAATTCCAGTACTCACCAGTACTCAGCAGACAACAAAGAACTGTTGCGTGATGCTGAACAACCAGGCCTATCGAGTAATTGAGATCTAGGTTCACTGAGTTACTGTAGCACACACACACACACACACACACACACACACACACACACACACACCTCATAAGAGGAGATATGAAACAGATCTGAAGATGACAGATAAAATCTGGACTGTTTCCCCCGCCCCCTGGAGGAGATAAGCTCTTATTTCTGTAAACTCATCTTGTGTATCCAAATATCTTTAAGAAAATATGAACTCAAATATATTTTCTGTAAAAGCTGACTTGCTGGTACTAGGACACCATATGAGGTAACATCTCACAAGGCAATATTCACCATCTGCTGCATGAAGCTCCACAGGGTCTGGAGCTCGGACCTGCCAAGACCACTGTGTGATGAGATGCTAGATGCCAACTAATATTAACTAAGTTTCTGTTACCAGTATTTTGGACAGAGTGCCAATCAGATAATGCACAACAAACACAAGCAGAACCACAAAATGTACTTTAAAACTGTAAAGTACAATGCAAAACTCCTGTATGCGGACACACAACACATGACATCTCCTCTATGACATGGGACACATGACATGTGAAGAACAGAAGGCTTCGTTCCTTCACTCTCCAGTTACTCTACTAATTTACAAATAAAGGATCCCAAAATTGAGATATAAATGTCACTTTCCAGAAGATATTTTTTCTGGTAGTGTGTGTATGTGCATGCATGTGTTGTTTCTATGTTTGCAGGGGCACATATGTATATGTGAAGGACAGAGGTTAACTTAGGTCTGCCCATTTTCTGAAACATGTTTTCTCATGGGCCTATAATTGACAAATGGAATAGAATGGCTAACCTGATAGCTCCAGGAATTAATTACAGAAATTACTGGAATTAATTAGAGGAGCATGTTGTCAATTCTTCTTTCCCCTTTTTAAATTTAACATGGTTTCTGGGGCACCAAATTGAGGTTCTAATGATTGAAGACAAGCAACATATAGCAGTACTGGCTCCCTGATCCCAGTTCTCCATCAAAAGTTCCCAGCCCCAAACCTCCAGCCTCCATCTAACTTCTTTGCAGCCTGAATTTTCCGTGCATTTAAGATTGTTACCAACAGTTATTCATTGGAGTTGCAAGATTACAATATTATCTGTAATACTGCTGAGATGTAGGAGCCAGGCCACAGTTTTATTTAACTAACATAGAGACATAATCAGAGAACTAAATCACACATGAAACTTCAAAATATCCCTACACCGGCTTTTGGTTTTGTTTGGTTTTGTTTTTTGAGGCATTTGTTGTATAAAGAAATAAGTCTATCTTCTTTTAAGGTACTGAAGCTTTGTCTGAAATTATAACTAGTCAACTCAGATTCCTTACTAACAACAATATTGAAATCTTCCCTCTTCCTGTAGGTGATGATTCTCCTCTCAACCTTACATCTATACAAATTCTAACCTCAGTTTCAGTTGAGTGGAGTTTACTGCCAATCAGATTTTGAGATTTAAATCATTGATATAAATAGGTAGGTAGATAGATAGATAGATAGATAGATAGATAGATAGATAGATAGATAGAGACAGATGATAGGTACCAAGCATAGTAAAAAGATGATAGTTATCTATGTCAGTATACATTAGATATATAGATGGTAAAAGATGATAGGAAGACAGATAGCTGAAAAATATTAGATGAATAGATAAATGGTAGATAGATTACAGATAGAGAGTTAGATAATAAACAATAGATAAATAGATACATGATAGATATGTGATGTGAGATAGAGGATAAATACATGATAGATACATAGATATATGATAAAAATGGTAAATAGGTGACATATAGATGATGAATAGAAGACATAAAAAATAGATGATACATGGACTTACAGATGATAGGTAAATAAAGAGATGGATTTATGATAGATGGCATAGATACATAGATAATTGATAGGTAGACAGATGATAGATATATTTGACAGAGGATTGATAATATTGAGGAGACATCAAAGAGGAAGTAAGCTTGGCATCTAGAAGAAGAGTCTGGAGTCTGTTATCTACAAAGTTGTGAGACTAGATGATTTATTACCATGTTATGCTTCCTTAATTTTATTCATTATGGGCCATCAGCACAAAGCATATAAAATGTCTAAATGGAATCCTATATAATCCTCTCAGAATTTTTTAAAGCATGATTTTCACTTACCTGTCTATTTATATATATATATAAAGATTTATATTTATATCTATCTATATATATATATATATATATATATATAAATAATGGTATTTATCTGTGTATGTGTCTATGATTGTGTATGTGTACATGGGTATATGTATATGTGATACATATGAATGTGTGTATGTATGTCCCTATGTACACATTTGCAGAGATCAGAGTAGGGTATCAAGTGACTACATTTATTATTGTCAAACCTATTGCCTTAATGCAGGGTCTCACAATGAACCAGAGACTTATTCTTTCAGTTAGGATGTCTGCCAAGGAAGCCCTTGAATCTGGCCATCTCTACCCCACCCTTCTAGGGTTAGATTCATGTATGGCCAGGTCTAACATTTTACATGAGTAGTGGCGATTTTAAATCAGATTCTCATGCTTTCATGGTTAGCAAGCACTATTACCAACTGAACTGTCTCACTAGCTGTTGCGTTTTTTATTTTGACACTCATTAAAAATAATTTCATGACACCATCTAGGTGACGAAGGGTCTATAACAGAATTGTATTATTGGTTTGTATGTGTTAAACATGGGATGTCCTATGATCCCCAGGAATGACTGTGATCTCCCTCATGTAGGTGATAAGAAGCATCACCTTCCAGAGCAGAAATTGCTCATAAATATTGAACTAACAGGAAGTTAGTTCAAGAACTAACAGGAAATCTGTTATGTAAATTCAATCAAAAATTTTATAAAGCACATGTATGTAATCTTTTCTCAACCTTAGAAGCTTAAGAATTCAGAAAACATCAGCTTAAAAATAATTCTATTTCCCTACAGCTGATTAGTGATTTTCAAAAAATAGGAAGGCTTAAAGCAAAAGCTAAAAAGAGCATAAATGAATGAGTGAAGGTGAAAATGAAATATAATTTTTGTCATTGAATACCTTCCTTGTTGTGGGGTTTAAAACTGTTAGTTCAGACTTAAGTTAGTAGCTTTTAGTTTTTCTATCTTTGGTGTTTTTAAGCCAGTACCTTGTGACAAGATGTGATTATGCAAGCTAAGGGCTATATTTCATATCCTTTTTCAAACAGAGAAGGAGATGCTCAGAGAGTAATTTGTTCTGCTTTTTCTGTTTCTTTACCTCTTCACATGAGGATCGTCTCCCAGGGGGAATATTGCAGCTGCCTTATGAACGTAGAGCCTTTTACATTTGACAGCTATTAAAATGTACTTAACATGGATTAAATGCATATGGGGCAAGCATATATTATAGCAATCAAGTTCCATCACATGACATCTTCCCATTTCATTAAATCCTTGAGTTATATTATTTGCATATTAAGTATTTTCTCCAGGAAGTCTCAGCCAAGATGGGATAGCACTAGACTGTTCTGTGAGTATTTCTCTATGAATACTTCTGTTTCCCATCTTCATGACTTCCATAGACCAGAATTATTTATCACTTCAATATTCCACCTTAAAATGTACTTTTGATTATGAAATGACATTCACAAGCTCCCATGTTTAAGTGCATGCTCTCCAGATAAAGGCACTATTTTGGAAAATTATGTACTGTATAGAAGTCAATTCTTTGCCACACTATGTAAATTATTGGGTATAGATTTTGAAATTTTGACTCCTGGACGTGTTCACTGTTGTTCTTCGTTCTCCTTATTATGTATATAGAAAATATGGTTGGACAACCTCACATTCTGCTGCTGTACCTTTCCAATGTAACAGAATATATGCCTTTTGGAACTCTGAGCCAAAATAAATCCTTCCTCCCAAAGTCTGTTTTTTTTTTTTTTATTCAGGGTATGCCATCACAGTAACAAAAGAGTCATTATTGCACCTTGACTAACACAGTGTACACTAGAAACCTTAAACAGACAGGTGTAGATTGACAGCCACCAAGGGAAGCGCAGAATTTGAATGCTATACTCACTCCCTTTATTTTGATAGAACCACTCTTCCTGTTTGGGCAATTGAATTGAGATAGAAAACACACACAAAACAGTAGGTAAGTGTATTAAGTGTCTAATTTAATCTCTCACAGAGATGCAGAGAAATACTAAGACTATAACAAGATTTGAAGGTAGAGAAATTATAACTTTCTAATGAATTGCAATTTTGGTCTTATGAAGCCAATTTTTGGAATAATTTAGCATTCGTTAAGTCTGTTTGGAAGGCTGGCATTAGTAGACTGATGGCCACTAAAAAGAGGTAACAATAAAAAGGGGAGAAATAGGCGAGAAAATTAAGGGGAGGGTGGCCTTGCAAATGAAGCAGCAAGACTTGAAAGCACATGTTTTCTAAGAAGATTTTACTTCTTTTTTTCTTCTTATTTTACTTCTTACTTTTATTTTTTTGGAGAGTAAAGAATAAAAACAGTTGCCTGTGGATAAAAGAATGTCCAGCTTTAGTCAATATATCTACAACACAATTCTACAACTAAATCAGAGAATATCACAGAAATGGGAACAGAATGAGGTCCAAAGTCTTAGGGATTCTTCTGTGAAATTGTGATTGCTAGTAATTAAACCATACTTAATGACTTATTCTCAGCATGTATTGATAATTTTTGTGATGTTTTCCATTTTTAAAACTTTTTCTGTGTTCAGGATGAAGACTATTTCTTTTCCTTATGTTTTTTTTGAAGTCAATTCTGGTTTCAAAATATGTAGGAAACATTTTCTCCTCTTCACCCTGTATACATGAAACATTCATTATGTATAGTTTATAATATCTTTGTTATTGTTCAGTACTGTCATCAATTGTCAGAAGAATCTATTCTTTTCTTCTACTTTTTGGGTCTTCAAATTTGGAAGCAGATGCTTCAACAGTCTTAGCCATCTTACCAGCCCTTATGATATTTCCAATGTAAGAATTGAGGACCTACACTTGACACATTTTGTTTTATATAACACAGAAACATGATATGTAATCTTCCAGTGAACTGCAGGAGCAGTCTTTGATATTTGGTATTTTCACCTTTAAGTTATTTAAGATTTATGTTACCTTTTCTTTTGATTTACTTGTGTCTTATGAGTAATAAGACAATATTTTACTTTCAGATGTTGAGGACCTTTCCAAAAATCTATTATGTATATCTAATTTAAATTAATTAGTGCCTAAGAGGATATCTTTTATGGTTTAAATACTTTTGTTTGCTTTTCTGAGAATGGTGTTATGGTTCTAAGACATTTTCTGTCTTAATAAACATATCACAAATCCTTGAGTGTTCATTTTTGTTGTCCTTCTGGGAGACGTTCCATGAACTGAAATCAGATGAAATATCTTCATAGAGCTCTTTAGGCACTTGCATAATGTCAGTCAGTGGGATTTAGCAAACTTGAATGTCAGTGTTATCATTTTTTAACTAGACTATAACATATTTTAGCATGCAGTTTATTTATTAGCAAACAGTTTGGTCCATCTGTGTTTGGAATTCAGTCACTAAGAAGCTCAGTATCAGTGAGCAGCAGTTAATGCCCCATCATATCTGATGCTCTCTGCGTTTGCTATTGACAACTGTTATCCTTCAATCCTTAGAGTTCTGCTCTCAATTCTGACTAGCGTCTCCTCATACACATCATTATGTGGACCCTAAGGAATATGATAAGAGAATCCTCTTCAGATTTCCAAATTTCTCTATCTGTGTGGCTTCTTTTCCTCCCATGGTCTGTCTTAAGAACACCAGATACCTAGTTCTCCCAAGATTCTCACCAATCTGTATAACCATGGTACATTTCCTAGTTACATTAAGGCCTCCACTTAGAAAATCTATGTCTTGTGATAATAACCATTACACCATAATGCCTGTAATATGTATAAGACAAAAGAACCTTCTAAGTTTTATTAGCTGTCAATATTTTTACTATTTAAGCCTTGAAACTCCTGTTAATCATAATAATATATGAATAAATAGCATAGTTTCATGTTCAGAAATAGATTTGTATAAATGTTTTTCTTTAAAAAGATTTTTTTAGAGTTGAAACTATTACTATTTCAATGCATTCTATAATATGAATTATCAGTGACATTATAAAAGTTCTGAAAAAATATTGTATGGTATACAGTCTAGAGACCTTAAACGAATTTTTTTTCCATTTTTTATTAGGTATTTAGCTCATTTACATTTCCAATGCTATACCAAAAGTCCCCCTTACCCACCCACCCCCACTCCCCTACCCACCCACTCCCCCCCTTTGGCCCTGGCGTTCCCCTGTACCGGGGCACACAAAGTCTGCGTGTCCAATGGGCCTCTCTTTCCAGTGATGGCCGACTAGGCCATCTTTTGATACATATGCAGCTAGAGTCAAGAGCTCAGGGGTACTGGTTAGTTCATAATGTTGTTCCACCTATAGGGTTGAAGATCCCTTTAGCTCCTTGGGTACTTTCTCTAGCTCCTCCATTGGGAGCCCTGTGATCCATCCATTAGCTGACTGTGAGCATCCACTTCTGTGTTTGCTAGGCCCCGGCATAGTCTCACAAGAGACAGCTACATCTGGGTCCTTTCGATAAAATCTTGCTAGTATATGCAATGGTGTCAACGTTTGGATGCTGATTATGGGGTGGATCCCTGGATATGGCAGTCTCTACATGGTCCATCCTTTCATCTCAGCTCCAAACTTTGTTTCTGTAACTCCTTCCATGGGTGTTTTGTTCCCACTTCTAAGGAGGGGCATAGTGTCCACACTTCAGTCTTCATTTTTCTTGAGTTTCATGTGTTTAGGAAATTGTATCTTATATCGTGGGTATCCTAGGTTTTGGGCTAGTATCCACTTATCAGTGAGTACATATTGTGTGAGTTCCTTTGTGATTGTGTTACCTCACTCAGGATGATGCTCTCCAGGTCCATCCATTTGGCTAGGAATTTCATAAATTCATTCTTTTTAATATAAACAAACTCAAAGACGAATTTTATTTTAATGAAAGGATCATGAACTCAAACTTACATAGATCTTCATATTCTTCTAATTTTTTTCTTGTTTTTGAACATATGTGTATGTTTATAATAGTGATTTAAATTATTTCAGTAACATATAAGATCTGTCTGTTTCTGAGCTCATTTCCATAGGCTACAGAAGGAAATACAGAGACAAAGTGTGGACCAGAGACTGAAGGAAAGTCCATCCAAAGACAGCCCTACTTAGGGATCCATGCCATATACAGCTAGCAAACCGAGATGTTATTGTGGATTCTGAGAAATGCTTGCTGATAGAAGCCTGATATGGCTGTCTCCTGAGAGGTTCTTCCAGAGCCTTACAAATACAGAGGTTAATGCTAGAAGCCAACCTTTGGACTGAGTGTCAGTTCTGATAGAGGAGAATGAGAAGGGACTGAAGTAGCTGAGGGGATTTGCAGCCCCATGCAGGGAGCAACCGTGTCAACAGACCAGACCCCCAAGAACTACTGGGTACTGGACCAACAACCAAAGAATACACATGGAGGTACCCATGGCTCTGGCCACGTATGTGGCAGTGGATGGGCTTGTTGGATATTAGTTGGAGGAGAGGCCCTTGGGCCTGAGGGTGTTTGATGCCCCAGTGTAGGGGAATGCCAGTGATGGAAGACAGGCATGTGTATGTGGTTGGAGGAGCACCTTCATAGAGGTAGAGGGAGTGAGAGATAGGTTAGGGGTTTCTGAAAGAAAGTACTAGAAAGGAAAAAAACATTTGAAATGTAAATACAGAAAGTACCTAATATTTTTTTACTGATATAATCTGTAATAATGAGCCTACCCTTTCTTTGTTCCATTGTTCTTTTCATTTTGTAAAATTGTTTTAGCTGATTATACTTTTTTGTATATTTATTTATCTATTTTTGTGCTTTTTTGTTTCATTGATTCATAATTTCATTTAGACTAAAACTACATTTTATGATTATTTTTCCAAAAGCTTGAAAGTAAAGTGGTGTGATCTTTAATGTCCATATTTTTCTTCATATTTTTCATGGCTATATATGTCCAAGTCATTTTCCAAGTTCAGTAGACAAATGACCTCAGTGAAATTAGAAACAATGAAAGGTTTGTTTTGCCTCAAAGTTTGTGAGTATAATCCTGTCAAGGTCTTGGCAACAGGTGCACAAGGCAGGTGGTCAGAAAACATTCAAAGTCCGGAAGCAGAGGAGGGGGGTGTTGGTGTTCATCTCACATTCTCTGTTCTATTCAGTTAAGGATCACAGATCATGGAATGTGTTCCACCCATGGAGGGACCCATGGCTCTAGTCATATATGTGGTATTTAGTCTTCCCATATTAATTGAGTCAGTCTATAAACCATTTCCAAGATTTGTGATTATTGTCTCCATGGTGATGCTCAGTCCTCTCATGTTTGCAAACATGTTTAACCATTACACAATTAGAGGGTCATTATATTTCCATATAATACTTATGGTTACTAGCTATGAATCTCTTCTCAAGGATTTCCTGAATGTAAGAGCTAAGTTGAATAGAATAAATATCTTGAGGATATTTAATTTACTCATCTGTAATAATGAAATATCTCTTCATTTGAATATTAATTTTTCTATTAGTTTTTTATATTGTTTAAGGCCCTATCCATTTATTTTATTTTGATAACTTAGTATTTATTTTGAAAGTTCCATTGATTTGTACAGTGTGTACTGATTAGATTCATCACTTCTCTTCAACTTTCGCCACCTCTTATTTTGATGTTGTTTAATATTTTCAGTAAAAAAATTAAGTATTCATCCCTATAGCTAAAACGCAGTTTCAGCAAAGTAGCTAGAGACAAGATTAACATTAAAAAGTCCATAGCTTTCCTACATACCAATGGCAAATATAATGAGAACGAAATCAGGGGAAAAAAACAGTCTTCAAAATATTCTCAAATAATATAAAATATTTTAGAGTTACATTAACCAAGCAAATGAAATTCTTATATGATATAAGCTTAAAGGTTTGGAAGAACTAAACTAAAGAAGGTATCAGAAGATAAGACAATCACCCTTGCCCTTGGATCAGTCATATTAATATAGTAAAAAAAGGTTGCTCTACCAAAAGCAATATACATATTCAATACAGTTCTCAACAAAATTTCAATACCAATTTTCATAGACATTGAAAGGACAATTTTTAAAAAAATGGAAAAGATAAATCTCAGGATAGCAAACAATGCTGAACAATGAAAGAAATGCTGGGCATTTCACCATTCCCAAATTCAAATTGTATTACAGTGTTTAGTGATAAAAACTGTATGGTATATTCATAAAAATGACACATTGATCAATGGAATTTGAAGAAACACCGCACAAAAGAAAACATCTGCAACAAATTCTGTTGGACAAACTGAATATCTGCATGTAGAAGAATACAAATAGATTCATACTTATCACACTTCATAAAACACAATTTTAAGTGAATAAAAGACCTCAACATAAAGCCTATATCACTGAACATGATAGAAGACAAATTGGAGAACAGTATTGAACTCATTGGCACAGGAGATTTCTTGGAAAGAACACTGATAGCACAGTTACCAAGATCAACAATTAATAAATGGGACCTACAAAATATAAAACATTCAGTGAGGCCAAGGTCATCATCACTCAGACAAATCAGTAGCCTACAAAATGGGAAATGATTTTTATCAACCCAGCATCAGAAGTTAATACCCTAATTATATAAATAATGCAAGAAACTAGAAATAAAAATAATTATCCAATGAAAAAATGGGATACAGATCTAAGCAGAGATTTCACTATTGAGGAAACTCAAATGGCTGAGAAACACTTAGAAAAATGTCCAACACCATTAGCCTTCAGAGAAATGCAAACTGAAACTACTTTGAGATTCTGAAATGTGTCAGAATTGCGAAGGCCAATGACACAAATCATAGCTCATTCTATTGATGTTTTGAAGTAAATGGACACTCATCCATTGTTGATATGTGTCAAAAGTTTCACAGCCACTATGGAAATCAAATTGGGTTCCTCAGAAAGTTGCAAATCAATCTACCTTAAGATTTAGCTCTACCATTCTTAGACATATACCAAAAGGACTCATAATCCTACCACAAGGACACTTGCTCAAACAGGTTCTTTGTTGATCTATTTATAATAGCCAGAAATGGGAAATAATCTAAATATCCACCAACACAAGAATGGATAAATAAGTGGTACATATATACAACAGGGTGTTACTCAGCTTTTTATAAATGACATCATGAGATGTGGAGCCAAATGAATGGACTGAGAGAAAAATCATCTTGACTGAGTCAATTTAGATCCAGAAATATGGTATAAATTTATTTGTATGTGAATATTAGCCATAAAATAAATGATAACCAACCAGAACCTATAGACCCAGATAGGTTAGGTATAGAGCAGTTGTCCTTGACCTGTGGTTCATGACCTTTTTGGTGATTGATTCTTTCTTTCATAAATATCACCTATGACTATGAGTTAAAGGGTGGCCTGCATTTGCCCCCAAGGCTCCAGCCACTGGGAAGATGGGATGCAAGTGTTTTGAAGTTTTCCACACCCCTGGGACTGCTGGAGTTGGCTTGGGGATTCCTGGACCTGCATGAAGACTGCAGACGTCAGGTTCTCAGACTTTTGCGCACCCCAGATGCCACTGCATGCTGCTGAAGAGCTGAGATAGAAAGAGACAGAGACAGAGATGGGAGAGATACCATGGAACACAGAACACTAAATTGGATATCTCTATCAAATCTCTTCCCCTGAAACACAGGGAATCAAAAGGAAAAGGATGTGGATACAGTGTAAGAGCCTGAGAAGATGATGTTCTCAATTTTCACTTATGCTGGTATGTTCTTTGATACATGATACCTATGTTATGATATCATGATATCTATGTCTCAACTAGGTCTGAACATTCAAAAGTCAAATATCCTAATATTTTTAATGAGTTATGATTATCTTAAAGATTTTTATGCCCACAATAAGAACAATCTTTCAGAACAAAATTTATGGCAGTATTAAAACAGGTTCTAATACAACTATTCAGAGGGTGGTTTTATCTACATATGCTAATTTAGTGAGGCAACAGTAGCTTCATTAAGACCTCCTCAGACATAGACTCTTTAACAGGCTTACAATAACAAATATGAGTTCTTGTATTGAGCAGGTTACAGATCCAATCCCAGAACATTTTTTAACAGCATAATTCTTTTTTTTTATTAGATGTTTTCTTATTTACATTTCAAATGCTATCCCGAAAGTTCGCTGTAACCTCCCCCCGCCCTGCTCCCCTACCCACCCACTCCCACTTCTTGGCCCTGGCATTCCCCTGTACTGAGGTATATAATGTTTGCAAGACCAATGGGCCTCTCTTTCTACTGATGGCCGACTAGGCCATCTTCTGATTCATATGCAGCTAGAGACAAGAGCTCTGGGGGTACTGGTTAGTTCATAATGTTGTTCCACCTATAGGGTTGCAGATCCCTTCAGCTCCTTGGATACTTTCTCTAGCTCCTCTATTGGGGGCCCTGTGATCCAATAGCTGACTGTGAGCATCCACTTCCGTGTTTGCCTGGCCCCAGCATAGTCTCACAAGAGACAAACATATCTGGGTCCTTTTAGCAAAATCTTGCTAGTGTATGCAATGGTGTCAGCGTTTGGAAGCTGATTATGGGATGGATCCCTGGATATGGCAGTCTCTAGACGGTCCATCCTTTCATCTCAACTCCAAACTTTGTCTCTGTAACTCATTCTAAGGGTGTTTTGTTCCCAATTCTAAGAAGGGGTAAGCCCTATAACATATTAGATAATGTGGCCCCCTTGGGAGAGCATTTTACATGCAAGGTTGGTAATGTTGCATTTAGTGTCCACAGCTGAGTTAAACTATAAAGACAGCTTTTTCCCTGTACCCTATGTGTAGAGCATATTCAAGTACCTTGAAAGCAATCTATCTTTAATATAATTTATTCCATCTTGGTTTGATCAAGGTACTTCATAGTTTAATTTTTTGAAGTTTCAGAAATTATAAAAGCTCTGTTCTTTACAACTTTCTTAATTTATACCTGTGATCCCCTAAATTGAAAAGCATGAGGACCTTACAATGTTTGAAAAACTCACACTCTTTGATGCATGAACTTCTGTGCCTACCAAAATTGACTGGAAAACATCTTAGAAAGGTATAGATCTAGAGAAAAGAGTTAAACATAAATTTGTACCTAAGAATTAATTCTTCCAAAATATTCTTGAAAAATGATGAATGAAGAATCACACTTCTAAGTGTTTTCATTAGCATGTAAGCTGCCATTATAAATTGATTTCCCGGGTTGCAGGTAATGTGGCTTTTCACTTTGCAGACACATGTACAGTGCTTCTTAAGACAAACTTTGGATAAATACTGTTTATCTGGCTATCAAGAAAAAAGAGAAAGTTCACAGAAACTAAACCTTGGGAGATGGTAAAGTCTTCTCTGTACTTTCATGAGATAGTATGTAAATTAGTTCACTGACATCTTACCAAAATTTGTGAGTTTTCAGTCTTAAACTTCTAATTCCATCCTTGCAGAGATGAGAACAGGCAAAAGGCTTTGGTTCACTGAAGAGCCTGACTTTAGAAATAAAATGAGTATTGTCTATGTCACAAAATATAAGGCTAAGCACTGGCCTTTATGTACCTGCACCCACATAAGGGCATATGTATGCAAACAGATATGTTAGCATGCAAGTATGGGGACACACATACACACACACATGCACAGGCACACACATATGAGCAGGAAAAGAGAAACAGAAGTAGGAATGGAGGGAGGGAGTGAAAGAGGGAAGGTGGAAGAAAGCTAGAAGTTACTTGTAACTTGTGTGGCTCTCGTTACACTAACAGTTCCTTCTTTACTATACATTCTCTGCCTCTTCAAACATCACATTGTTACTTGATGTCACGGTTAATAAAGCTCCTTTCCTCTGCTTGGCCCAAGGATTACTTCAATTTGGAGATGGAAAACCTCATTTCTGTGCTTCTAGATACAAGTCCTAGATAGAAATCCTAAAGCCAAACTTTGGATTTTGCCAGCATTTCTTTCTGAAGTTCTTGTTGAAAATAAATTCTTCATCATTTCTTTTAGAAATATGTCTAAAATGAACATGGCACTTCTCCAATTTTACCAGTTGAATTGATCCTCAAAACACCTGTACAAAGATGTATAACTTGAGTATATATAACATTTTAAAGGATAGGCACACTTAGAAACAGAATTTTCATGCATGTATGAATTCAATCTTTATCTATTGTATTTAAGTTCTTCCTTAACCAGGATGAGAAAAGCCTATTTTATTTCATTTAGAAGGGTAACACAAATGAAAAGGAAGATTTTGGTGTTTGGTGTGTATTCTAGATATACAATATTTATAGCATTGGGGATATCCCAATGGAGATCTTTGTCAACATAATTTTTTCATATCCTGCCATCAGGTATTTCTTTAGCATCTCTTTGTTCATTTTACACAATTGTATAGTTGAATCAAGATTTTAATGATGTTTTTAGAACATTTTTATACCCCCTTTCTACAGGTGCAATAGTTAAGTTAGCACAATCCATCCCCCAAGCAAAAAGGAATATAAAGTCTAAAGGGTACATTATTATAATCCACCAACATGCATGTGCCTTATCAACTTCAGAGGGAGTTCCCATCATTTTTCATCAAAAACAAATTTAAATTTTCCTTTTTTATCTCCTTATTCACATTAAGCATGTTTTATAACCCCCATAATATGTACATTAGGTCCAGATTTTTCTTCTTTATTCCCTGATTGGTTTCCTTTGAGTCAATATAGTTTTACATAAAAAAAAGGTGTGTTGAGTGTGCACATATGGGCTGACTTCTACAAAGGCCAGAAGAATATATTATATTCCCTAGAACTGGAGTTCCACATGGTTGTGCACTACATAAAACCAGTGATTGGAACTGAACTCAAGTCCTCTTCAGGTTATCTTAACTGCTGACCTCAATTTAACCAATTATTTTACTTTTTAATGAGTCTCTTAAAATATTTCCAGGAGCTACTATCACTTATTTGCTCTACTGTTCTATTATTTTTTTTGTTGTTGTTGCTGCTGCTGCTGCTGTGTTATCAATGGATTGTTAATCTTTTGTAGTATTCTATGAGTTAGGTCTTTGGTTTATTGTGGTGTTCAAGAGCACAGTGAAATGACTGCACAATTCATATTGTAAATAAGAAAATACATTTAAACTACTAGCAGAGCCACAATCTCTAGTTCCAACCAGAGACACATACCAGAGGACTTGTGAATGAAGGATTCTTAAATGTAAAAACCTGGTCTTTAGCATTTCAATTTTTAAGTTTTTAATTTACATTTATAAATATGTAGTGTAAATAATGTGTGTGTGTGTGAGTGTGTGTGTGTGTGTGTGCGCACGCATACAAAGCACAGAATCATCAGAGCATCAGATTACCCAGGAGCTGATATTAACAGGCAGTTGTAAACTGTCTGATGATGTGTGTGCTGGGAACCAAACTCAAGTCCTCTTCAGAAAGAACAAATTCTCTAACCTGCTGAGCCATCACTCTAGCTCCCCCCCCCAAAAAATAAATAAATAAATTTATTTTTTAATTATTAACTTTACATCCCACTCACTGTCCCGCCCTCCTAGTAGCACCCTCCCACAATCTTTTCCACTCTTCTTCTTTGAGAAGGTAGGGGCACCTTGAATATCCCTCCCACACTGGCACTTTAAGTTTCTGCAACATTAGTTGTGTCCTCTCCCACAGAAGCCAGAAACGGAAGCTCAGCTAGTAGAACAAAAGCAACAGCTTTTGGGATAGCTCTCATTCCAATTCTTCAAGACCCAAATGAAAGCTAAGCTATACATCTGCTACATATAAACAGGGAAGCCTAAGTTCGGTGGTCAGACTCTGAGAGCCCCATGGGTGCAGATTAGTTGAGTCTGTTGGTTGGTTCCTGTGAAATTCGGGTTGCAATTCTTCCTCCTATTTTTCCATAAGTCCCCAAGCTTCATCTGCTGTGTTTGGGAGTTGGTGTGTATATCAATCTTAGTCAGTGGCTGGGTGGAACCTCTCAAAGAAAAACATGCTCTTGTCTGCAAGCATAACAGAGTATTAATAGTATTAGGGATTGGTGGTTGCCCATGGGATGGGTTTCACACTGGGTTGGTTACACTTTACCATTGCCTCAGGTTCTGCTTCATCCTCTGTGCCTGAAATTCTTCTAGATAGGATAAATTATGGATATCCCCAGTTTTTGACTGGGTTGGTGTCTGTGTTGATAGACTTGGATTGCAGTCTGACTACAGGAGGTAGCCTCTTCAGGTTCCATATTCTCAGTGAAGTGAATCACAGCTAAACTCACCCCCATTGATGATTGGATCTTATTGCAGGTCTCTGTCTCATTCTGGGGATGACCCCTTCCTCTTCAGCTCCCATCAGTTACAAATTTACATTCATTTTCAAGGCCATCTATCCATCTCCCATGTCCTTCCCCATGCCTAATCTGCAATCCCACTTCCCTTCACTCTACCTCTAAGATTCCTCCTTCCACCTACATTTCTGACTATTTTATTCCCCCTTCTAATTGAGATTCAAGTTTTCTTACTTGGCCCATCCTTCTGGTTTAGATTATTTTGGGCTGTGGAGTGTAACATGGTACATGTATTTTATGGCTAGTACTCACTTATAAGTGAGTACATACATTGTGTGTGCTTTTGGGACTGGGTTACCTCACTCAAGATATTATTTTCAAATTTTACACATTTGCTTAAAAAAGTCATAATGCCTTAGTTTTTAAAAATATTTTTATTAGATGTTTTCTTCATTTACATTCCAAATGCTATCCCAAAAGTCCCCTATACCCTCCCCCACCCTGCCCCCCAACCCACCCACTCCTGCTTCCTGGCCATGTCATTTCCCTGTACTGAGGCATATGATCTTCTCAAGACCAAGGGCCTCTCCTCCCATTGATGGTCGACTAGGCCATTCTCTACTACATATGCAACTAAATACACAGTTCTGGGGGTACTGGTTAGTTCATATTGTTGATCCTCCTATAGGGTTGCCAAACCCTTTAGCTCTTTGGGTATTTTCTCTAGCTCCTTCAATAGCTGAATAGTATGTTATTTCATCTGTGTACCACATTTTCTTTTTCCATTCTTCAGTTGAAGGACATCTAGGTTGTTTCCAATTTCTGTGGAGGAATAAATGGAATGGCTAAACAAATTTCTTTGTGGAGTGGTAGAGCATATTTTAGGTATATGCCTAGGAGTGTTATAGCTGGTAGGCATAACTATACCCAATTTTCTGAGAAAACATCAAATTGATTTCTAAAGTTGTACAAGTTTGCTCTCCTACCAACAAGGAAGAAGTGTTCCCCATGCTCCACATACTTGGCAGCATTTGTAATCTCTTTAGATTTTTTTTATCTTAGCTGCTTTGATGGATGCAATATGGAACATCAGAGTAGTTTTTATTTGCATTTCACTGATGACTAAGGGCTTTGAACATTTCTTTAAGTGCTTCACAGCCATGTGAGATTCCTTTGTTCAGAATTCTATTTTTAGTTCTGTACCCTATATTTTAATTAGGTTATTTTGGTTGTTGGTGTCTAACTTCTGGAGTTCTTTGCAAGTTCCTATATTTTAATTAGGTTATTTTGGTTGTTGGTATCTAACTTCTGGAGTTCTTTGCAAATTTTGGATATTAGCTCTCCATCAAATGTCAGGTTGGTGAAGATCCTTTCTCAATTTGTTGGCTGCTGATTTGTCTTGTTGACAGTTTCCTTGCCTTACAGAAGCTTTGCAGTTTCATGAATTCCCAGTTATTAATTATTGATCTTAGAACCTGAGCTATTGGTGTTTTGTTAAGGAGATGGTCTCCCCAATGTGTTCAAGGCTATTTCCTATTTTCCCTTCTATAAAACTTAGTATATCCAGTTTTTTTTTTTTTTTGAGTTCCTTGATCCACTTGGATTTGATTTTTGCAGACTGATAAGTATGGATCTAGTTCCATTCTTCTCCATTTAGACATCAAGCACCATTTGTTGATGATGTGTTTGTTTTTCCATTGTATGGCTTTGGTTTCTTTATCAAAAATAAAATGCCCATAGGTGTGTGGATGTATTTCTGGGTCTTTGATTTGATTCTATTTGCCTGGCTTTCTACCAATACCATGCACTTTTTATTACTTTTGCTCAGTAGAGTTCAGTGATGGTGATTCTACCCTAAGTTCTTTTATTGTTCAGTATTGTGACTATCCCGCTTTTTTTTTTCTTTTGCCATATGAAGAATTGTTATTTCAAGGTCTCCAAAAATTGTGTTGAAAATTTGTTGGGGATTTCATTGAATATGTAGATTGTTTCTGGTAAGATGGCCATTTTCACTATGTTAATTCTACCTATCTATGAATATGGGAGATCTTTCCTTTATATGGTATCTTCTATTTTCTTTCTTCAGGCATTTAAAGCTCTTTTCACACAGACTTTTCATTTGCTTAATTAGAGTTACACCAGGATATTTTATAGGATTCATGGTTATTGAAAAGGTTGCTGTTCATGTAATTTATTTCTAGGCATGTTTATTGTTTGCATAGAAGAGGGTTACTGATTTCTTTAAGTTAATTTTGTATCCAGACACTTTGATGAAGTTTTATCAGCTTTAGGTGTTGTCTGGTAGAATTTTAAAGGTTGTTTTTGTATATTATCATATCAGCAAAAAGCAATCCTTTGACTTATTCCTTTCCAATTTCTCTCTCCTTGATCTCCTTTAGGTACCTTATTGCTCTGGGTAGAACTTCAAGTAAGGTATTAAATAGTTATGGAGAGAGTGGGTAACCTTGTCCTTGATTTTAGTGTAAATGCTTTAAGTTTCTTTCCACTTATTTTTATACTGCCTATTGGCTTGCTCTATATAGCCTTTACTATGTTTAGTTATATGCTCTGTGTCATGTTTAGTTATATGCTCTTTACCTTTAATATGAAGGTGTGTTGGATTCTATCAAAGGCTTTTGCAGTTTCGTATTAAATAATCTTCTGATTTTATTCTTTCAGTTTGTTTATATGGTGGATTACACTGATAGATTGTTGTTTATTGAATCATCACTCCATTGCCTATTTAATACTGATGGATGATATCTTCGTTGTGTTTCTGAATTAGGTTTGCAAGTATTTTATTGATTATTTTTTACATCAATGTTCATAACAGAAATTGGTCTGAAATTTTCTTTCTTTGTTGAGTCTTTGTATGACTCATAGACTGAGTTTTGCAGTGCTCCTATGTTTCTATTTAGTGAATTAGTTTGTGGATTACATGTATTAGCTCTTCATTGAAAGCCTGGTAGAAGTCTGCATTAAACCATCTGGCCCTGAGCTTTCTTGGTTGTGATAAATGACTACTTCTATTTCTTTAGGGTTATGGTGCTGTTTAAATAGTTTACCTAGTTTTGATTTAACTTTGGAAAATCATATCCATCTAGCAAAACCTCCATTTTGTTAAGATTTTCCAGTTTTATATAGTAGAGGTTTTTGAAGTAAGACCTAATGTTTTTTGAATTCCCAAAATAATATCAACTGTTATTTCTTTTTCATTACTGATTCTATTTTGGTAAAATCTCTCTCTCTCTCTCTCTCTCTCTCTCTCTCTCTCTCTCTCTCTCTCTCTCTCTCTCTCTCTCTCTCTGGTTAAGGGCTTGTCTATCTTGTTGATTTTCTTAAATAACCATCTCTTTGTTTGATTTTGCATTGCTTTGAACTGATTGATTTTAGACCTGATTTTGATTATTTCCTGACTTCTACTCCTCTTTGGTGTTCTTGCTTCTTCTTCCTTTTTTTTTCTAGAGCTTTCAAGTATACATTTAAGTTGCTGGTATAAGACTGCTCTAATTTCTATATGGAAGCACTTAATGCTATGAGATTTTTTAAGCATTCCTTTCACAGTGTCACATCAACTTCAGTATGTTGTGCCTTCATTTTTTCATTGAACTAGAAAACCTTTAACTTCTTTTCTTATTTCTTCCCTGACCAAGAGATCATTGACTACAGATTTGTTCAATTTCTATGAGTATGTAGGATTTGCAGTGTTTCTGTTGTTGTTAAAGTCCAGGTTTAATCCATTGTAGCCTGATAAGATCCAAGGCATTATTTCCATTTTCTTGTATCTGTTGAGGCTTGCTTTGTTGTCAATTATATGATCAATTTTGGAAAAGAATTCATGAGATGCTGAGAAAAATAAATTTTCTTTTGAGTTTGGGTGAATGATTCTATAGCTGTCTATTAATTCCATTTGTTTCATAATGTCTGTTAGTTTTGTTTTTCTCAGTTTAGTTTAAGTCTTTTCAATTGGTGACAGTGGAGTGTTGAAGTTTCCCTTTATTGATGTGTGGGGTGCAATGTGCAAGTTATGTTTTAGCAATGTTTCTTTTACAAACATGGATGCCTGGGTATTTGTTGCATAGATGTTCATAATTAACATAACATCTTGATAGATTTTTCTTTTGATGAGAATGAAGCATGAAGTCCTTCCCTGTCTCTTTTGATTAATTTTGATTGAAAATCTATTTTATTAGAATGGCAACTCCAGCTTGCTTTTTGGGTTTTTCTTGAGAAATATTTTTCTAGCCCTTTCCTCCTAGGTAATGTCTATATTTATGATTTCTTGTATACAACAGAATGATGGATCCTGTTTTCACATCCATTCTGTTAGCTTATGTCTTTTTATTGGGGAATTAAATCCATTAAAGTTGAGGGCTACTAATGACCAGTGATTGTTATTTTCTGTCATTTGGATGGTGGTGGTTGTGGTGGTGGTGGTGGTGGTTTTGTGTGTGTGTGTGTGTGTGTGTGTGTGTGTGTGTGTGTGTGTGTGTGTGTGTCTGTTTGCTTTCCTTGTTTTTGATGGTATGGAATTACTTATTTACTATATTTTCTTGAATGTAGTTATCCTTATTGTACTGGAGTTTTCTGTCTAGCATTTTCTATAGGTCTGGATTTGTAGATAGATATGGTTTGAATTTGGATTTTCCTTGAAATACCTTGTTTTCACCATCTATGGTGATTGAGTGTTTTGCTGGGCATAGTAGTCTAGGTTGGAACCTGTAGTTTTTATAGGATGCAAGTTGTCTGACCAGGACCTTCTACCTTTTTCTGTTGAGAAGTCTGGTGTAATTCTGATAGGTCTGCCTTTTTATGTTACCTTGCCTTTTTCTCTTACTGTTTTCAATATTCTTTCTTTATTTTGTAGGCTTTGTGTTTTGATTATTATGTGATTATTATTATAGATTTTCTTCTCTGGTACAGTCTAATTGGTGTTCATTTTGTTTATTGTGTATTTATAGATATCTCTTTATATAGTTGGAAAATGTTTTCTTTTATGATTTTGTTTAAATTTTCCTGGGCCTTGGTCTTTTCATCTTCTATTCATATTATTGGTAGATTAGGTCTTATTGATTTTCTAGATGGTTTGAGTCAGGAATTTTGTAGCTTTAACACTTTCTTTGACTGATGCATCAATTTCTTCAATTGTTTCTTCTACAATAGAGATTATCTCTTCCATCTCATGTATTCTGTTGATTATTCTTGCATTTGTTGTTCCTGTTCTCTTCCCTAGGTTTTCCATCTCCAGGATTTCCTCAGTTTTTCTTTTCTTTATTGCTTCTATTTCTACTTTCAAGTCTTACACAATTTGTTTATTTCTCATGTTTAATTATGTTTTCCTGTATCTATTTAAGGATTCATTTGAGTCATCTTTAAAGACTATGTATTTGACTGTATTTTCCTGTATTTTTCCCATACTTATACTTTAATAGATATTTTCTTTACTTATATTTCAAATGTTATCTCTTTCCTAGTTTCTCCTCTGAAAACCCCCTATCCCATCCCCTCTCTCCCTGTTCCCCAACCCACCCACTTTTGTTTCCTGGCCCTGGCATTACCCTATACTGGGGAATAGAACCTTCACAGGACCAAGGGCATATTCTCCCATTGATGACTGACTAGGCCATTCTCTACTATATATGCAGCTTGAGCCATGAGTCGTACCGTGTGTTTTCATTGATTGGTGATTTAGTCCAAGTGAGCTCTGGGGGTACTGGTTGTTCCTCCTATTTGGCTGCAAACCCTTTCAGCTCTTTGGGTACTTGCTCTAGTTCCTTAATTGGGGACCCTGTGCTTTGTCCAATGGATGGCCGTGAGCAACCACTTCTGTATTTGTCAGGCACTGGCAGAGCCTCTCAGGAAACAGTGTTTCTTTAAAGGATTTATTCATTTCCACTTTAAAGGGCTCTATCAACTTTATAAGATTGTATTTAAGATCATTTCCTTGTGTTGCAGGTGTGTTAGGACATCCAGGGTTTGCTGAAGTGGAATACCTGTGTTTTGGAGGTGTCATAGTGTCCTGCCTATTGTTGAATGTATTCTTTCAAGGTCCTTTAGCCATCTGGATGATTTTGGTCCTTGAATATTCTTTTTGTAGTAAGTGTTGGTAAGAGAGTGAACCTCCATGGTCCTGGTGTGACAGATCTCTGATGGGTATCCTTGTGCAGTATGGTTCTGGGCCTGCAGTTCTCTGTGGCTCAAGAGCCTCAGTTTGGAAGAAGGTGTACATAGGTGTGGTAGGAGAATGGTGGTCTCCCTATGATGGCAGGGCGCTCAGGGGCAGCATACCTTGGCCCAGAGGGCTGAGAGCAGGAAAAGTGGTTGGGGAAAAGGAAGCTTACCCATGTTTCAGGATTCTCAAAACTGCTGAAGGTAGGTGGAGAGGCATCAGACGAATAAAGGTCCTTCTGGGATTGCAGGGTGTTTAGGACAACTTGGCTTGGCCTAGAGTGTTCAGAGAGCAGGGCAGGAAATCATTTTTAGAACAAAATATTTTGATAAAATGTTTATTATACATATTGCCATGACCAGATTCCTGTCAAAGGCAACTTAAGGGAAGAAAGTGTTAAGTTTGACTCATGGTTCCATGAGAATTATTTAATGTCTGGGAGGAAGTGGCAGCTGCTCATTTTTCCTTTTCTGATAGCAAGTGGATCAATGAATCCTGGAGCTTAGCTCACTTCTTCCATTCACATATTCCAAGACTCTAACCTGCTGAGCAGTGGAACTCACACTTAACATAAATCTTTCCATCTCAATTCAAACAATCTGGAATTCCCTCTCATGTGTTCCAAAGGTCTGTCTCCTAGGTGAAATCTCCTGTAGGACTCTAGTTCCATCTAGCTGATAATTAATATGAACGAGCCATCACATACATTATGAAGTATAAGCCCCATGTTCATTACAGCAGGGTGTTTGCTCATCTGTTGTATTGTTTTTTTAATGAACAATATTAATCACTAATGTCAATTGATATACGTTTGTTCTGGTTATTCTTAACAATAACTCTTTATTACCCACAGAATGTTCTTCAAGCTCTCTCTTTAGCATTTATTCTCAGGGAAATTTTGATTTTTTTTCTTCTGCTTTTCTAGTCCTTTACTTCAGTGGCCAAAAACTGAAAAAACACTGAATTTGATAAATGTGCTAAAAGTTTCCTTTTTTTTTCTTTTTTTGACTTTATGCTAAATAATTATCATTGTCTATAAACACTTAGCCCCAGTGTTTAACTTATAATATGCCTTTAATACAGTGGTTCTTTACCATCCTAATATTGTGACCATTTAATACAGTTCCACATATTGTGGTGACACTAAAACATAAAATAATGTCACTACTTTATAACTACAATTTTACTACTGTTATTAACTATAGTGTTAATATATTATACACACGACCCAAAGGTTTTATAACATATATGTTGAGAAACACTGTTTTACTATGCTCATTTCATGTTCTCAGTAAATATTGTCTCTGTCCTCTTTTACTTTATTCCTTTCTTTCTTCTTTCTTGTTTTCTTTTTCCTTATTTCCTTCCTTCCATCCTTTCTTCCTGTTTATTTTCTCTTTCTCTCCTTTCTCTCTCCCTCTCCTATCTTTATATCCCTCCTTCCTTTTTCTTTCTCTCATTCTCTTTCTCTCTTTCTTTCTTTCTTTCTCTCTCTCTTTCTTTTTTTCTTTGTTTCTTTCTTTTCTTTCTTTCTTCTTTCCCTTCCTTCCTTCCTCCCTCCCTCCCTCCCTTCTTTCTTTCTTTCTTTCTTTCTTTCTTTCTTTCTTTCTTCCTCCCTCCCTCCCTCCCTCCCTCCTTTCCTTCCTTCCTTCCTTTCTTCCTTCCTTCCTTCCTTCCTTTCTTCCTTTCTTCCTTCCCTTCTTTGTTTCTTGCAAACATGGTCTCATAGAACCCAAATTATTCTCAAAATCTCTGGAACACTCTGAATGCCAGACGTTCCAGCCTCCTCCTACACACTATAAGGATTACAGGAACACACCATCTCACCAAGTCTTGTTTAAGCAGCACTGGGGCCAAAGTTTGTACTTAGGCAAGCTGAGATATAGATCCACACCATAATATCTTACTATTGGTGCTGCAATTTGGTATCGTAGGTAGTGATAGTACCTCTTAAATATCGCAAAGTTAGGAAATAAATAAAAACTTCATGAAGTGTTTCCTGATGTTTTAGTATTGATGCAATGGTAAAATTTAATTATATTAGATGTTTCTAGCTGTAAGTGAGGATAATTTAAATATTTAAGTATAGATATAAAAAATTAGTCACTGATTCCACAAATCTGTAGAATCAAATTTTCCTCAGTTTTTTGAAAACATTTTTCATCAATGAGAATTCAAATTAAAAGTCTATACCAGAAGACGACACTTGTGAACAGGCTATGATTTTAGGAATGGTCAACATCTATTGGCTAAGTTTATTGAGGCAATGTGGCAGTCTTTAGGCAGAGGAGATGGTATAATCATTCCAATACCTTACAGAACCCTTCCATAAAAGGCTTACTTTGGGCTGATTTAGCACAGTGTTCTTGCCTACCAAGCAGAAACAAAACAAACAAATGAAACAGAAAAAAAATTTTTTTGTACAACAAGAATTAAGTTATTAGATTGAAAAGTGTACAGAAAGGAGGTAAACAAGCCACATTTTGAGAATCCAATATATAGCTGCAGTACCCTCTCAATACCTGTAATTTCATATTTTCATAAGCTTAGTAGTGAGTCTCACTGTTTTTGTCATTCCGATGAATTTATTATAATTGTTTTTATTGAAATGTGTTTTGCCTCCTGAGGTGCTGATATATTTTGTGTATCCATCAAATTTTATTATATTTTCCTGTAATCTTCTAAACTAATTGATTAGACAATAAAAATTAAAATAGACTTTAATTGTCTTGAGATGAATTTTGCTTCCTCTTCAACTTAACATTTTCCTCTCCAAATTCAAACAACAGTTTAATGACACTGATAATAAATCTGAGGAACTAAGTTGAGAAAGAAAATAACAGGAGTAATTTCATTCATATTAAAGTATTTTTCTTCTCATTAGACTGAAATGAAAAACTTAATATATAAACGATTAAGCTATAACCAAATGTATTTTGTCATGCAACTGGAATAGATAATTGTTGAAGTTATAACCAACATTTTGTTGCAAACTTAAAGGAAAATGCTTTGTAAAAATTACCTGAATATATTAAAAATATTTTCATTAAAATATATATGTGAAAGACATAACTTTAATAATATTAATTCTATGTTCTCTTCAAATTATACTTACATTTTTCATATCTGTTTTATACAGACTTTAGTTTGACTATTTCATTTCTACTTTGAAAAGAGTGTAGGTAGGTTGATTACTCAGAAATATTTTTTATTACGGCCATAGTATTTTGTGTTCACATCCTCCCTTATTATAGAAGGCCTGGGAACTCTCTTCTTAACATGTCAAAAAACATCCAAGACTATTTTATGTATATTACCAAGAGCAATAAGTTGGATGAGTCCATGTGTGCTTATTAGTTTTTGTCAACAAAAATCTCGATATATCTGAGAAAAAGGAATTCTTGCTGAGGAAACACCTTCAGTTGCTCAATGCCTATGAGCAAGCCTATGGGGCCTATTCTTGATTAATGATTGATATGGAAGTGTTTGAGCCCATTGTAGTTGGTGCTAGCCCTGAGAAGGTGGTCCTGGGTTATATAAAAAAGTAGTCTGAGAAGCCAAGAGTGCAAGCTTATTAGTAGCACTCCTTCATGGCCTCTGCTTTAACTCCTACTTTTAGGTTTCTGCCTTTAATTTTTCCTCTGGATTCCCTCAGTGATGGAGTACATCCTATAAAATGAAATAAACTCTGACTTGTCTTGGGTATTTATCAAAACAACAATAAGAAAATCAGGACATCTTCTTTATGTATTTTATTAATAAAAAATAAATTCCCATTATTACTTGTCCTTAGAAGAAAAAACATTGTGCTAATACTTAAAGTTAATCTTTGGACTCACTTGATGTGCTCAAGTTTACTACTATCTACTATATTTTCCATCATCATCATGTACTTAAAATCTATTTTTAAATTAGGGGATTTATTTCAGATCAACCATCTTTACACAGTAAGCATCAACATTATTTAGAAGTTAATATTTTTTAATAGTTAGGAGGAACTTACATAAATGCAACCACCAAAACCAGACATTATTGTGGATGCCAACAAGAGCTTTCTGACAGGAGCCTAATATAGCTGTCTCCTTAGAGGCTCTGCCAGTGCCTGACAAATACAGAAGTCGATACTCACAGTCTTCCATTGGATGGAGTACAGGGTTCCCAAAGAAGGATGTAGATAAAGAACCCAACGAGCTGAAGGACTTTGTAGCCTCGTAGGAGGAACAACAATATGAACTAACCAGTATCTCCAGAACTCCTTTGGACTAAATCACCAACCAAAGAAAACACATAGTGGGACTTATGGCTCTAGCTACATATGTAGAAGAGGATGACCTAGTTGGTCATCAATGGGAGGAGAGGCCCTTGGTCTTGTGAAGGTTCTATACCTCAATATAGGAGACTGCCAGGGCCAGGAAGTAGGAGTGGGTATGTTGGTGAGCAGGGGAGGGGGGAAGGATTGGGGGGTTTGCAGAGAAAACAAGGAAAGGGAATAACATTTGAAATGTAAATAAAGAAAATATCTAATTTTTAAAAAGAGAGGAAAAAAGACATTAAAATTTGTAAAAATTAAAGGCATGCAGCACCACACCTGGTTAGTTTTTTTTTTTTTAAATAAGAAATTTGATTGTTGTTGTTGGGCTTTCTTTTAATCTGCTAACATGAAATTTTTAGGAGGTGAAGCCTTGGTAGAGGAAGTTCATTTGAAGTGGCAGGATGTGAGAATTTATAGTCTTGCAGTATATCCTGGTCTATCTCTTAAGTAAGTACCTTCTAGATATTAAAAATAGTATGTTAATATTATAATTTTTATTCTTATCTGTTTTTTAATTATTTCTGGTTAGTTTTGTTCTTCTGTATGTGCAAGTATATGCATACACATGACTGTGTGTGTTCATGTGTATGTTAATGTAGGCACGCATGGGCCTCAGGACATGTGGCAGTCAGAGTACAACACTCAGTAAGTATGATTACAGACACATGACAAGGCATCTGGCTTTATGTGAGTTCTTCAAATTTGAACCCAGTTCCTCATCCTGATGTGACAAGTCTTTTACTCAATGAGCTATAACCCAAGCCCATTTTATGGAGTGATTGCTAACATTGTTCTCCAATGAAGTAGTATATGAAATACTTTGTAAAGTAATTTTGAAAATTAGCTCTTGTATCAAGGAGGGCAATATTACTGTCATTCAGAAAATGAATGGATGAAAATATTATGAAACATATTTTTATGGTATGTGTATTTAAATGCTTACATTTATTATCCCAATAGAGGAAAGTTGAGCCATTCACTTTGATTTAGGTTTTGCTAATGGTCCTCTATCTTTCATTTAGAGTATATGCTTCAATCTCTATAACTATGTATTTGTTATCTAAGTGTCTAGTTGGGAAAAACAAGACAATTTAGCAGGCAGTGTCCCAAACATCTCTAATATTGGCTTTCACATAACAGTTCGAAATGAAAGAAACCCTACACCTGAATTGAGCAGAGATGACTACAGAGTTACATAACATATGAATTGCACACACAGATATTTCCCAATTCCATTGTGTATTGAAATTTATCCATGTAACTCTAGTCAGTGTTCTTTTCTCATTTCATTTTTATGTATATGTGTCTGTATCTGTGTGCGAGTTATGTACATATTCAATTGCCCTTAGAGTCTAGACGATAGCAAGAGATTCTCTGGAACTGGAGTAACAGGTGGTAGTTAGCTCCCTAATGATTTGGTTGCTTGGAATGGAACTCCAGTCCTCTGAAGGAACAGCAAGTACTCTTCACTTACGGAACAATACTTTTAATTTCTGTATTGGTTCATTAGCCCTATTCTTATGCATAGAATATTTCATGTTTTGAGGCTTCTGCATAATGTTTGCTTTAAAATTTTGAAGATATTATAATGCTAATGATATAATTATATATTCACATTTAAAATGTCAATGTTTACAAGATAATACTTTGAAAATTTTATTTTACAAGCAGGACTAAACTTTTAAGGTATTATTAGCATATAATACATCTAGTTTCATTTTAGCATAATTTAGATGTTACTTTTTTATGGTTTACTCAAATCAATGATTGTCATAGTCTCAGATAGCATCATTATTTCCTCTGGCTAAAATTTGATGTATATTAATGATTGTTGTATAAACATAACCATGGTAATAATAAATTCCCTTTATTTAATACAAAGTACTTATGAAATATTTTCGTATCTATTTTTAATTTAATTTAATTTAACTTTTTTCTCATTCACTTTACATTTAATTCATCTCATGCATAACATATTTTATTAACAAGGGTTATGCAACATTGGCTTGTATTTATTTCTTATTTTAAAATATTTATTTAACCTCTCTCTCTCCTGTGTGTGTGTGTGTGTGTGTGTGTGTGTGTGTGTGTGTGTTCATCAAAATATTTGAACACTTACAGATATCTGAACAACAATCAGGGATGGGTTCTAACTTTCCATAATGTACATTCTGGGCTGGAATTTAGATCATCTACTTGGTAAGAAATTCTTTTTCTTGCTGAGCCATTATACTAGCTCTTGGTTTATATTTCAATGAGTGCTATAGAAATAATTTTTCTCTGCCTTTACATGTATATACTTTTATGAATATCTATATACATAATCATATTATTATATTTTGCAAATGAAAGTAATTTCCTTTTTCAGGTATGAATAAGATGGCAGATTCATAGGTATGACTCAACTCTATTTTTCTACCACCTGAGAACAATATCTCAAGTCTTTCCTTTACTTCTCTCAGGAATTCTCATTTCTCTACACTATCTTTGTTTTGTTTTGTTTTATTTAATTTTGCTCAAACAAAAGCCTCATAGTAAGGAAGATTCTAAGAACAATCTTGTCTGCCAAGGATATATTTTTTTTTTGTTTCTTTTAACTTTGGGTTCACTTGTTTGTTTTGTCATTTAGTTTTTAGATTATTAACTACACTTACTATACCCTATGCATTGTCTTAGCTAAATTTGACCAATGTTTTGAAGACTATACCAAGACTATACTTCTGACTTTATTGAAAGGTGATAGAAGTCCAGTGAAAAAAGCTAGTTCAATGTGATTGGGTCCTTAGAGGGAATTATCTAAACTCAGCCCCCTCCTCTCTATTTTTATTCCTTTCTAGAAGGTGAAGGAGGTTTTCCAGTTGCTCTCTCTAGAAATCCCAGCTTCTCTACAGGTGTAAAAATCTGAATACAAAGTAAATATGAAGTCTGAGGTCAACTACAGGTATCTTTCCTCAGAAACATCCTCTCTATTATTTTAGTAAATATCAGTCACTCATTCTGGTCTGGGACCCACAGATTCTACTAAATTGGTTGGCCATAAAGCCCCAGAGGTACTTCTCTCTGTCTCATCAACATAGGTATCACCCTCCTATTGCTTCTCATGGACTTTTATCACTTACTATAGAATTCAAGCCCTCAGGTCTAGATAGCTAACATTACACTGACTGCCCTGTGTTGCTGTCATTTACTTATATTCTGATTATCCCATTGATATAAAATAATTATTAATTGTGTGATATCAAATTACAAACAAAGAAATATTCAACGAATTGTCAGTTTTTTTCCTGTGGTTTGATCCACAATAGGTTGGCAGCTGTCCAGGCTCCACCAAATCACCTAGGTTTATTCTCATAAGAGAAACACTAATTAGACTCAGTTTGTAAAAACAATAAAAAACTAGATATGCGTGTAGTTGAGAGGAAGGGATCAGATTAGGACTGAGTACCCAGGTGGAATTGGAGACTGTCCTACTGAGTAGATATAATATAAATGCATTGTATGCATGGAAGAAATTACCAAACAATACTTTTTTTTAGGTTATCAAATTTATTCTTAAAACATTATATAACCATATCTTACATTGGTAGAAACCTTTATAGTTTATACAACTTGAAGTTATAATTTTATACTGGTGCAGAATTTTTTTCCATTTTTTATTAGGTATTTAGCTCATTTACATTTCCAATGCTATACCAAAAGTCCCCCATACTGACCCACCCCCACTCCCCTACCCGCCCACTCCCCCAATTTGACCCTGGCGTTCCCCTGTACTGGGGCATATACAGTTTGCGTGTCCAATGGGCCTCTCTTTCCAGTGATGGCCGAAAAGGCCATCTTTTGATACATATGCAGCTAGAGTCAAGAGTTCCGGGGTACTGGGTAGTTCATAATGTTGATCCACCTATAGGGTTGCAGATCCCTTTAGCTCCTTGGGTACTTTCTCTAGTTCCTCCATTGGGAGCCCTGTGATCCATCCATTAGCTGGCTGTGAGCATCCACTTCTGTGTTTGCTAGGCCCCTGCATAGTCTCACAAGAGACAGCTACATCAGGGTCCTTTCGATAAAATCTTGCTAGTATGTGCAATGGTATCAGCGTTTGGATGCTGATTATGGGGTGGATCCCTGGATATGGCAGTCTCTACATGGTCCATCCTTTCATCTCAGCTCCAAACTTTGTCTCTGTAACTCCTTCCAAGGGTGTTTTGTTCCCACTTCTAAGGAGGGGCATAGTGTCCACACTTCAGTCTTCATTTTTCTTGAGTTTCATATGTTTAGGAAATTGTATCTTATATCTTGGGTATCCTAGGTTTTGGGCTAATATAAACTTATCAGTGAGTACATATTGTGTGAGTTCCTTTGTGAATGTGTTACCTCACTCAGGATGATGCCCTCCAGGTCCATCCATTTGCCTAGGAATTTCATAAATTCATTCTTCTTAATAGCTGAGTAGTACTCCATTGTGTAGATGTACCACATTTTCTGTATCCATTCCTCTGTTGAGGGGCATCTGGGTTCCCTCCAGGTTCTAGCTATTATAAATAAGGCTGCTATGAACATAGTGGAGCATGTGTCCTTCTTACCAGTTGGGGCATCTTCTGGATATATGCCCAGGAGAGGTATTGCTGGATCCTCCGGTAGTACTATGTCCAATTTTCTGAGGAACCGCCAGACGGATTTCCAGAGTGGTTGTACAAGCCTGCAATCCCACCAACAATGGAGGAGTGTTCCTCTTTCTCCACATCCTCACCAGCATCTGCTGTCAAATGAATTTTTGATCTTAGCCATTCTGACTGGTGTGAGGTGGAATCTCAGGGTTGTTTTGATTTGCATTTCCATGATGATTAAGGATGTTGAACATTTTTTCAGGTGCTTCTCTGCCATTCGGTATTCCTCAGGTGAGAATTCTTTGTTCAGTTCTGAGCCCCATTTTTAATGGGGTTATTTGATTTTCTGAAGTCCACCTTCTTGAGTTCTTTATATATGTTGGATATTAGTCCCCTATCTGATTTAGGATAGGTAAAGATCCTTCCCCAATCTGTTGGTGGTCTTTTTGTCTTATTGACGGAGTCTTTTGCCTTGCAGAAACTTTGTAGTTTCATTAGGTCCCATTTGTCAATTCTCGATCTTACAGCACAAGCCATTGCTGTTCTGTTCAGGAATTTTTCCCCTGTGCCCATATCTTCAAGGCTTTTCCCCACTTTCTCCTCTATAAGTTCCAGTATCTCTGGTTTTATGTGAAGTTCTTTGATCCATTTAGATTTGACCTTAGTACAAGGAGATAAGTATGGATCGATTCACATTCTTCTACATGATAACAACCAGTTGTGCCAGCACCATTTGTTGAAAATTCTGTCTTTCTTCCACTGGATGGTTTTAGCTCCCTTGTCGAAGATCAAGTGACCATAGTTGTGTGGGTTCATTTCTGGGTCTTTAATTCTATTCCATTGGTCTACTGGTCTGTCTCTATACCAGTACCATGCAGTTTTTACCACAATTGCTCTGTAGTAAAGCTTTAGGTCAGGCATGGTGATTCCACCAGAGGTTCTTTTATCCTTGAGAAGAGTTTTTGCTATCCTAGGTTTTTTGTTACTTTAGATGAATTTGCAAATTGCTCTTTCTAATTCATTGAGTAATTGAGTTGGAATTTTGATGGGGATTGCATTGAATCTATAGATTGCTTTTGGCAAGATAGCCATTTTTACAATGCTGATCCTGCCAATCCATGAGCATGGGAGATCTTTCCATCTTCTGAGATCTTCTTTAATTTCTTTCTTCAGAGACTTGAAGTTTTTATCATATAGATCTTTCACTTCCTTAGTTAGAGTCACGCCGAGATATTTTATATTATTTGTGACTATTGAGAAGGGTGTTGTTTCCCTAATTTCTTTCTCAGACTGTTTATTCTTTGTGTAGAGAAAGGCCATTGACTTGTTTGAGTTTATTTTATATCCAGCTACTTCACCGAAGCTGTTTACCAGGTTTGGGAGTTCTCTGGTGGAATTTTTAGGGTCATTTATATATACTATCATATCATCTGCAAAAAGTGATATTTTGACTTCCTCCTTTCCAATTTGTATCCCCTTGATCTCCTTTTGTTGTCGAATTGCTCTGGCTAATACTTCAAGTACTATGTTGAAAAGGTAGGGAGAAAGTGGGCAACCTTGTCTAGTCCCTGATTTTAGTGGGATTGCTTCCAGCTTCTCTCCATTTACTTTGATGTTGGCTACTGGTTTGCTGTAGATTGCTTTTATCATGTTTAGGTATGGGCCTTGAATTCCTGATCTTTCCAGAACTTTTATCATGAATGGGTGTTGGATCTTGTCAAATGCTTTTTCTGCATCTAACGAGATGATCATGTGGTTTTTGTCTTTGAGTTTGTTTATATAATGGATTACATTGATGGATTTTCGTATATTAAACCATCCCTGCATCCCTGGAATAAAACCTACTTGGTCAGGATGGATGATTGCTTTAATGTGTTCTTGGATTCGGTTAGCGAGAATTTTATTGAGGATTTTTGCATCAATATTCATAAGAGAAATTGGTCTGAAGTTCTCTATCTTTGTTGGATTTTTCTGTGGTTTAGGTATCAGAGTAATAGTGGCTTCATAAAATGAGTTGGGTAGAGTACCTTCTACTTCTATCTTGTGAAAAAGTTTGTGCAGAACTGGAATTAGATCTTCTTTGAAGGTCTGATAGAACTCTGCACTAAACCTGTCTGGTCCTGGGCTTTTTTTGGCTGGGAGACTATTTATAACTGCTTCTATTTCTTTAGGAGATATGGGACTGTTTAGAAGGTCAACTTGTTCCTGATTCAACTTTGGTACCTGGTATCTGTCCAGAAATTTTTCCATTTCGTCCAGGTTTTCCAGTTTTGTTGAGTATAGCCTTTTGTAGAAGGATCGGATGGTGTTTTGGATTTCTTCAGGATCTGTTGTTATGTCTCCCTTTTCAGTTCTGATTTTGTTAATTAGGATTTTGTCTCTGTGCCGTCTAGTGAGTCTAGCTAAGGGTTTATCTATCTTGTTGATTTTTTCAAAGAACCAACTCCTCGTTTGGTTAATTCTTTGAATAGTTCTTCTTGTTTCCACTTGGTTGATTTCACCCCTGAGTTTGATTATTTCCTGCCGTCTACTCTTCTTGGGTGAATTTGCTTCCTTTTTTTCTAGAGCTTTTAGATGTGTTGTCAAGCTGCTAGTATGTGCTCTCTCCCGTTTCTTCTTGGAGGCACTCAGAGCTATGAGTTTCCCTCTTAGAAATGCTTTCATTGTGTCCCAAAGGTTTGGGTACGTTGTGGCTTCATTTTCATTAAACTCTAAAAAGTCTTTAATTTCTTTCTTTATTCCTTCCTTGACCAAGGTATCATTGAGAAGAGTGTTGTTCAGTTTCCACGTGAGTGTTGGCTTTCTGTTATTTTTTTTCTTATTGAAGATCAGCCTTAGTGCATGGTGATCTGATAGGATACATGGGACAATTTCAATATTTTTGAATCTGTTGAGGCCTGTTTTGTGACCTATTATGTGGTCAATTTTGGAGAAGGTACCATGAGGTGCTGAGAAGAAGGTATATCCTTTTGTTTTAGGATAAAATGTTCTGTAGATATCTGTCAGATCCATTTGTTTCATCACTTCTGTTAGTTTCAGTGTGCCCCTGTTTAGTTTCTGTTTCCATGATCTGTCCATTGGTGAAAGTGGTGTGTTGAAGTGTCCCACTATTATTGTTTGAGGTACAATGTGTGCTTTGAGCTTTACTAAAGTTTCTTTAATGAATGTGGCTGCCCTTGTATTTGGACCATAGATATTCAGAATTGAGAGTTCCTCTTGGAGGATTTTACCTTTGATGAGAACGAAGTGCCCCTCCTTGTCTTTTTGGATGACTTTGGGTTGGAAGTCAATCTTATCAGATATTAGGATGGCTACTCCAGCTTGTTTCTTCATACCATTTGCTTGGAAAATTGTTTTCCAGCCTTTTATTCTGAGGTAGTGTCTATCTTTTTCTCTGAGATGTGTCTCCTGTAAGCAGCAAAATGTTGGGTCTTGTTTGTGTAGCCAGTTTGTTAGTCTATGTCTTTTTATTGGAGAGTTGAGACCATTGATGTTAAGAGATATTAAGGAAAAGTAATTGTTGCTTCCTGTTATTTTTGTTGTTAAAGTTGGCATTCTGTTCTTGTGGCTGTCTTCTTTTAGGTTTGTTGAGGAATTACCTTCTTGTTTTTTCTAGGGCGTTGTTCCCATTCTTGTATTGGTTTTTTTATGTTATTATCCTTTGAAGGGCTGGATTCTTGGAGAGATAATGTGTGAATTTGGTTTTGTCGTGGAATACTTTGGTTTCTCCATCTATGGTAATTGAGAGTTTGGCTGGGTATAGTAGCCTGGGCTGGAATTTGTGTTCTCTTAGTGTCTGTATAACATCTGTCCAGGCTCTTCTGGCTTTCATAGTCTCTGGTGAAAAATCTAGTGTAATTCTGATAGGCTTGCCTTTGTATGTTACTTGACCTTTTTCCCTTACTGTTTTTAGTATTCTATCTTTATTTAGTGCATTTGTTGTTCTGATTATTATGTGTCGGGAGGAATTTCTTTTCTGGTCCAGTCTATTTGGAGTTCTGTAGGCTTCTTGTATGTTCATAGGTATCTCTTTCTTTATATTTGGGAAGTTTTCTTCAATAATTTTGTTGAAGATGTTTGCTGGTCCTTTGAGTTGAAAATCTTCATTCTCATCCACTCCTATTATCCGTAGGTTTGGTCTTCTCATTGTGTCCTGGATT
The DNA here is from genome assembly GCF_000001635.26 of Mus musculus. Classification (NCBI taxonomy): domain Eukaryota; kingdom Metazoa; phylum Chordata; class Mammalia; order Rodentia; family Muridae; genus Mus; species Mus musculus. Next base: position 115,307,191 of record NC_000067.6, read on the forward strand.
TCCTGGATATTTTGATTTAGGATCTTTTTGCATTTTCCATTTTCTTTGATTGTTGTGCCGATGTTCTCTATGGAATCTTCTGCACCTGAGATTCTCTCTTCCATCTCTTGTATTCTGTTGCTGATGCTCAAATCTATGGTTCCAGATTTCTTTCCTAGGGTTTCTATCTCCAGTGTTGCCTCACTTTGAGTTTTCTTTATTGTGTCTACTTCCCTTTTTAGGTGTAGTATGGTTTTGTTCATTTCCATCACCTGTTTGTATGCTTTTTCCTCTTTTTCTGTAAGGACTTCTACCTGTTTGATTGTGTTTTCCTGTTTTTCTTTAAGGACTTGTAACTCTTTAGCAGTGTTCACCTGTATTTCTTTAAGTGATTTATTAAAGTCCTTCTTGATGTCCTCTACCATCATCATGAGATATGCTTTTAAATCTAGGTCTAGGTTTTCGGGTGTGTTGGGGTGCCCTGGACTGGGTGAATTGGGAGTGCTGGGTTCTGATGATGGTGAGTGGTCTTGGTTCCTGTTAGTAGGATTCCTACGTTTACCTTTCGCCATCTGGTAATCTCTGGAGTTAGTAGTTATAGTTGACTCTGTTTAGAGATTGTTCTTCTGGTGATTCTGTTACCGTCTCTCAGCAGACCTGGGAGACAGATTCTCTCCTCTGAGTTTCAGTGCTCGGAGCACTCTCTGCTGGCAAGCTCTCTTACAGGGAAGGTGCGCAGATATCTTGTTTTTGGACCTCCTCCTGGTCGAAGAAGAAGGCCCAAAACAGGGCCTTTCTCAGAAGCTGTGTTGCTTTGGCAGTTCCCAGAAGCTGTCAGCTTCTGTGGTGCAGACTCTCACCTGTGCAGACTAAATTCCTAAGTTCCAGGGAGTCCTGGAACCAAGATGGCGACCACTGCTCCTGAGGCTGAGGCTGCCTCCCGAGCCAGGCGGACACCTGTCCTCTTGTCTGGATGGTGGCCGGCTGTCTGCAGCCTGCAAAGGGTACTGCCTCAACGGCTCTGTGCTTCCACCTGTCCCAGAAGCTGTCCGGTTCTCTTGTGTACCCTCTAACCTGTTCAGACTAATTTCCTAAGTTCTGCTGAGTCCCGGAACCAAGATGGCGACCGCTGCTCCTGAGTCTGAGGCTGCCTCCCGAGCCAGGCACACACCTGTGTGAATAAGTCCAGAGAATTCTAGACCAACTCCTCGTTTTGAGTGTTTCTCCAACAAAGGAAAACACATATAATCTAAGAGAGATAAATGTAGTCTATCAATCACTTGAATAATTATTAATAATATGAATATAGTATTACATAGATGAATATAATGAATATAAATAATGAATAATTATAAATAAGGTCTTCCCATTAAATAGATTTGTGATTTTTACATATCTACCAAAGTTATTAATGTCCAATTCTGCAAATGATTAAGGAGTATTCAGATATTTTCTATGTATTCAGTGTGGCTGTGTCATCTCTGCTTTGCATGCATGTTCAGTAACCCACAATATATTGCAAATTATCTGCTTGGGTAAAAAAAAAACTCTTTTCTGATTCCATTCTTTCATCCTAAGAAAGACTACGCTTTGACCAATACTTTTTAACTTTTATATTCTGATAATACAAAAATACATGTGATTCCCCTTTACTTAGGTCACAAGGATATTGAGGCTTTTTACAAAAAGGATATTTTCCTTATTGGAATTTCTGTCATATACCTCATCTCTCTGGTATCTCACCTTTTTGATTTATACATAATTTCCACTGATTGGAAGTCTGGAAAAGTTGCCTTAACATGCCATTTCAACCTTTTTTTAAATCTCTATTACATTACCATTGTAATGTTCATTGTAAAGAAACTCAAATAAACATACACTCATACACAGACACACAAACACACACATCACTTATAGACACATAAGTCCAGTTGATTTAATTACCCCTATTCTTACTCAATGTACCTTTACAGTACATATTCATCTTTACCAATAAATTTAGTATATTTTGTCACATATTTTTACAATTTTTGTTGCCCATTAGGTCATGAGATGAATAAAGTGACTCTGTCTCCTTCAATCCCTAAGTGATAATGCTTAACAGATGAACAATGTTAAGAAAATCACAAACACAAGTTGTTCTCTCCTGCTACATTTCAATAAAAATGTTAAATCATAGATGGACAAATGATTTTTCACAAATAGTTTGCCGTTTTCCAAGATTTTAACTCACACAGTTTCAGTGATTCACATCAACTCTATTCTGAAGTTACTAAGGAGAGTTTTTCAGGAAGAAACAATCCATGTGCTATAAATAACTTTGATTTAAGAATATTAGAGTTTTTAAAATGGTTTTGTTTATGTTTTAGTTTGCAATAGGAAAAATTGAAGAATGACACACATTGTGTGTGTGTGTGTGTGTGTGTGTGTGTGTGTGTGTGTGTGTGTCTGTGTGTTACTTAACTTTTCTGTTGTTATAATACACTGACATGACAACTCAACTTAGCTAAGGAAGGGATTGTTTTGGCTTAAGCTGTGAAGGTACATGATTTGGATCTTACAGAAGGAGGAGCATGAGGTACCAAGTCACATTGCATCCACAATCAAGAAGCACACAGATGAAAACCAGTGCTCAGCTTTCTTTATTCTCATTTTTCAGTCCAGTGCACATGGAACAGTACTACCCATATTTAGGGTCCATTTTGACAATTTAGTTAACTTAATACAGATTATTCCTAATGTAGGCATGCCAGAAACTAGTTGGGTTGAGAATCAATATTAATGATCACACATCATCTTCTGGTTGTTCCTTGGGTGGGGGATTTTATTGTCTTGATCTTGCACTTTTGGGATCTGCTGCTGGAGCAGATGGCTTATGGCCTAGTTTCTAAGTGGGAAGAAAAAAATGGAATGAATGGACCCCCTTCAGGTGAGAGATTTATTTACAGGACTATAGACAACTCAATGTCTACACCAGTGTAAAACATGTTTCTCCCTCTTCCATCAACTGTAACTGACCTAAATCTTACAGAACATGCAGGCCTCTGGAGCCACTCTTATCCAATGATGAAATGCTGTAGGTTTCATTATTTCTACAGAGACTATGCAGTGAATCACAGTTATGATGCATCCAATAATGCAGTAATCATGTTACGGAATCACAACTGAAAGAAGTTGGTTTGAGCTTATTATACAAGAGAGATGAGTCCATAATTGTGAGTAAGGCATGACAGAGGGAACAGGAAGCATAGAGAACACAATGTATCCTCACACAGGATGAAGATAAAGTAGAAGTCAAAAAATGAGGCAGAGGCAAGGTTTAATTTTTCCACCCAAGTTTTACTTCCATACCCAACCAAATAGTTCAACCTACTTGGGATTAAGTATTAAAACACATAAGCCTAATGGGGAAGCTACTTCTTCAAAACAACATACAAGGGTTTATTTTTCAGTTTATATAGTTTTCATGTATTTTCTGAATTATTATTGAACTCAAAAGTTTATAGAGTTTTCTGGTTTTTTTTATTATTAGGTATTTTCCTCATTTACATTTCCAATGCTATCCCAAAAGTCCCCCATACCTCCAACCACTCCCCTACCCACCCACTCCCATATTTTGGCCCTGGTGTTCCCCTGTACTGGGGCATATAAAGTTTGCAAGTCCAATGGGCCTCTTTCCAGTGATGGCCAACTAGGCCCTCTTTTGATACATATGCAGCTAGAGTCAAGAGCTCCGGGGTACTGGTTAGTTCATAATGTTGTTCCACCTATAGGGTTGCAGATCCCTTTAGCTCTTTGGGTATTTTCTCTAGCTCCTCCACTGGGGGCCCTGTGATCCATCCAATAGCTGACTGTGAGCATCCACTTATGTTTTTGCTAGGCCCCGGCGCAGTCTCACAAGAGACAGCTATATCAGGGTCCTTTCAGCAAAATCTTGCTAGTGTATGCAATGGGGTCAGCGTTTGGAGGCTGATTATAGGATGGATCCCTGGATATGGCAGTCTCTAGATGGTCCTTCCTTTTGTCTCAGCTCCAAACTTTTATAGAGTTTTCTAAATGTTATAAGGATATTACAAACTTTGTGTACATTTACATAGTTTTAACTATGAATCTAAGGTTATAAAGGTAAGATTGACTCATACATGTCCTAAATATGCCACTATCTCAGAATTTTTTTTTCTCTTTTATAGTTAAGAGGTTAAATAAATGCATATTCTTGCATTTGCCTACCTCCTCATGATACAGTGGAAAAAAAATGGTTCTGGGCTTCAAAATTTGTTTGGGAAAACCAACATGTATATATATATATATATATATATATATATATATATATATATATATATATATGTATCCACCAGCAAATGTTTTCAGATGACAAAAATGTTGATGATAATTTACAAAAAAAAAAGATGGAATAGATTTGGGATCTATTTATGAAGTAAACTGTAAAGAATTAGTATTTGTACCCATCTGGCATTCACTCAGAGGACTCTCTGCCTAAGCATTCCTATTTCATTCCACTTCAGTGTGGATGTGGTACTTGTCATTATGATACCAGGCAAGTTCCCATAATCACAGGAGCATATGGTGTGTGAAAAGTGTCAACACAGGAAAGCAGTGGTATTTATATCGGACAGGGAAGAAATGAGCAAATGACCATGCTAAGCAGTAGCTAACTGGTATAATAGGTAGTAACATTGGATTTCTGTGTTCTGTGAAATTTATCCTTCTGACATTCCTTCCTCCATCAATGTCTCTATTTCTACTTTACTTTTAAACTTAGAAACAGACTGTGAGTGTTGTCAAGGGGAGTATTAGCTGACATTCTATAATTTTAGTAAACTGATCTCACAAGATAAAGAGTAAGAGTTTTTAAAAGTTGCATGAGCTATTTTCACAGAGTAAATACAGTATAGACAAACAGGTAACAAATGCCTAATTTCAAACAAGTAAATTACTGCTGTTAACAGTGAAACAATATTTAATATTTTAAATGTTCAAATAAACTCATAGGGCACTCAATGATCAAGAGAAATTTTGACTCTGATCTTGCAAGCTCTGTATAACAGGTAAAAATAGATTTAGACAGCTATTGCTTTGTTATACATGAAGAAATTTCCCAATTTAATACTTTCATAACCTTGACTTTGTTTCTTAATTTTTATTTTATGAGAATTTCATGTATCTGTACAGTATATTTTGGTAATAACCAAACACTACTACCTCCTCAACCAACCCTCAGTGTCCCTGTTTCATTTCTTTCTCACCTTCATGCTTGCCTGCTTACTTGCTTTTTTGTTTTGTTTTATTTTGTTTTTGTTTTTGTTTTGAGCCGGGGTTTCTCTGTATAGCCCTGTCTGTCCTTGTATTCACTCTGTAGACCAGACTGAAAAATAAATTTATTTAATATATTTTACTCATGGCTACCCATCCCTAAACATTTGCCAGGTCCTCTAACACTCAATGCCCTTTATTTATCTCTCTTTATCCAAAAGCAAACAAGTAAACAAATCCAAAAACAAACACCAAAAAAAAAGCCCTAATGCACAAACAAGCAAAATAAAGAACTCACTAGCATAGCAACGCAAATGTGAGATGAACAAGCACATCAATAACCATGTACAATCTCATGGGAAAAGCCCAGGAGACCTCAAATCTACATGAAGAACTATAGGCAAATGAATAAATATGGGATCAATAGAGGTGTTCCTCTCCAAGAATAAGCATGTTAATTGATAGTCCAGTGTCTCACAATCAGCCTTGAAATCATGCATAGTTAGGCTTTATTTAAGAAAATATACACATTTATAAATATATAAGTACATGAAGAAATAGTTAATGAAAGAAGAAGCCATGAATTTGAAGGAGACTATGGAGGCCTACATAGGAAGACTAGGAAAGAAAGTAATGAATCTTTTGGAAAGATTCATAAAATTAAGTTTACATATAAGAATTGGATAAACCAAATTGAAAAGAGAATCTCATTCTCTCTCTCTCTCTCTCTCTCTCTCTCTCTCTCTCTCACACACACACACACACACACACACACACACATACACACACACACACACACACACACACACACACACACACAAACACACACAAACATACACAACATAAAAACACAAAAATTAGAAACCATAATATAAAAGGAAATATCCAGTAAGAAAAAAAAAACTTCAGGATTTCCCCCCTTCTAATAAATGTATTTTTATCATATCCCTGTTGTGCTTCCAGTGTTGTTCAGTGATATTTCCTGTAGCAGTGGACAGTGATGAAGCAGAAATTCTGAAATGTGTCAAAACTCTTACAATAACAATTAGTTGTGCTCAGCTGTAAGTGGGTAATCTATATCAAACATATACTTCTAGTTTGTAGAGGAAATTTTCAAATGAGTCCAAATTGGGAAGTAAATTCCTTCAAAATCTCATTAGATATTTCTCAGAGCTCTACAGAGAAAAAGATTGTAATAAGAAAAGCTAAAAGTACTTAATAATGTTAGAAAGAGGGATCTGCCTAAAGGCATTGGGGATCTTCTACAGTTGTCACTCCTACAGTTGTTGACTGATGATTAAACTGAGTACAGTAACTGGATGCATTTACTTTAGTGAAAAGAAACACATGTGAACATTTGGAGGATTTCTTATCTAGACATACAAACTTGAGATAATTTTTCCCTTAAAAAAAGTCAGGGAAAAGGAGAAAGTTCAGAAATTTTTATGATTAGAGAAGCAATGTCTTTGCTGTGTTACACCAGTAGGTAAATACTGTGAGCTTTAAGTTCTTCATGCACACAGTAACATTTAACTCATGGAGTTATAAGGAGGCTGACGAGATGGTTTTGAGGTTAAGAGCTCTTCTACACAATGTTGCAAAGAATGTTCAGTACCCAGTATCCATTTGATGACTCACAATGATCTGCAATTCTAGCTTGAGGCAATCCAGTAGGCCTTTCTTACATCCCCAGATACTAGACATGAATGTTCTCCACACACATACATGAAAGCAAACACCCAGATGAAGGTGATGCAAAATAACTGTGGAAAGATATTGCACTTACAGTATTAACTGGAAGATGTAAAAAGAACCAATAACTTAATTAGTAATAATTTTCTTCATCCTTCCCATCAATTAATATAAAGATAAATACATAAAGTATCATGCACATTTGTGGCACCAAAGTACATTAATTATTTTTATTAGTGTACAGGGTCTTTAGATACAGAGATGACATCAATCTATTCCTGCACATATTATGGTCTTTGTCTGTACTTCATCATATTTTCTAAGTCTATGCTATTTATTGAGTGCTCATGTGTGTGCCGATAGGGATACTATCAGTAGCTTAACTCTTGATCCTGTTTTTTAACATAGAAGTTAAAAGAATACAGAAAAATCATAGAATCTATTATCTGTAATCTTCATATCTTCAAAATATGCTGCCTCAGATTAAATTTGTTTTTGTTAACACTCAGAGGACATATTACACAACATATATTGATACAGTTCCTATCTCAAACTATAAGAAAGAAGTAAAAGAAATCCACTATTTTCACTATTTAAGGAGTGTGTGGCTTCCAGTTTTCATCTGCTTCTGGAGCTTATGCTGTGACACAGCTCTCCATACCCAAATCCTACCAGGAGAGAGCTTGTCTCCCAGAAGTGCTGACATACCTGAGAACACGGGTAAGACCACCACTTTTGTTCAAATACCTGGACCAGGAGGGACCAGCAAGGAGCACTCAAGATATAGGAACCAAGGAGGAACCAGTGACAAGAACCTTCTGGTTTCAGTCTGCACCCAGACCTGACCCGGTATCACAGCTCTCCAAACCCAAATTCCTCCTCGACAGAACTGGTCTCCCAGAAGTATTGAAACAGAGAATTACAGGAGGGCCAAGGCACAGTCAGATACATCAAGACCAGCTAACATCAGTGATAACCAGATTTCTAGAGGCAATGACAAGGACAAAAGCAACACAAACTGAGGCTAATTGGCATCATCAGAACCCTGTTCTCCCACCACAACAAGCCCTGGGCACCTCAACACACCAGAAAAGCAAGACTCTGATTTAAAATCACTTCTCCTGATTATGATGGAGGACTTTAAGAAGGATATAAATAACTGCCTTAAAGAAATACAGGAGAACGCAGGTAAAGAGGTAGAAGACATTAAAGAGGAAACACAAAAATCAATCACTTCAAGAATTACAGGGAAACACAACCAAAGAGATGGAAAAATGGAAAAAAAAATCATCCAGGATCTAAAAAATGGAAGTAGAAATAATAAAGACATCACAAAGGGATACAAACCTAGAGATGAAAAACCTAGAAAAGAGATCAGGAGTCAGAGACACAAGTATCATCAACAGAATACAAGAGTTAGAAGAGAGAATCACAAGGGCAGAAGATACCACAGAAAACATTGACACAACAGTCAAAGAGAATGCAAAATGCAAAAAGCTCCTTACAGAAAACATCCAGGAAATCCATGACATAATGTGAAGTCCAAAACTAAGGATAATGGTATAAAAACGAGAAAAGTTTCCCAACCTAAAGGGCTAGTAAATATCTTCAGCAAAATTATAGAAGAAAACTTCCCTAACCTAAAGAATGAGATGCCCATAAACATAAAAGAAGCCTATAGTATTCCAAGTAGATTGGACCCGAAGAGAAATTCTTCCAGTCACATAGTAGTCAAAACACCAAATACACACAACAAATAAAGAATATTAAAACCAGAAAGGGAAAAAGGTCAAGTAACATATAAAGGCATACCTATCATAACTATACCAGACTTCTCAACAAAGACTATGAAAGATAGTAGATCCTAGGCAGATGTTATACAGACCCTAAGACAACACAAATGCCAGCCCAGGCCACTATGCCCATAAAAATTATCAATAACCATAGAGGGAGAAATCAAGACATTCTATGACAAAAACAAATTTACACAATATCTTCACAAATCCAGAACTACAAGGGATAATAGATGGAAAAGGGGAACACTAGGAGGGAAACTACACCCTAGAAAAAGCAAGAAAGTAATCTTCATAAAACAAACCCAAAAGAAGATAACCACAAAAACATAAAAATCACAACAAAAATAAGAGGAAGCAATAATCACTATTCCTTAAAATCTCTTAACATCAATGGACTAAATTCCTCAATAGAAAGGCATATACTAACAGATTGGATATGTAAACAGGACCCAGAATTTTCCTGCATACAGAAATACTTCAGTGAGAAAGATAGATAGATACTGCCATTGAGTAAAAGGCTCAAAAACAAATATCAAGCAAATGGTTGCAAGAAACAATCTGGAGTAGCCATTCTAATATCAAATAAAATTGATGTTCAACCAAAATATATCAACAACAATAATAATAATAATAATAATAATAATAAGAAGAAGAAGAAGAAGAAGAAGAAGAAGAAGAAGAAGAAGAAACAAGGACACGAACTCATGAAAGAAAAATCTACCAGATGAATTGTCAATTCTGAACATGTATGCTCCAAATTCAAAGACAACCCCATTCATTTTTTTTAATGAGGTATTTTCCTCAATTACATTTCCAATGCTATCCCAAAAGTCCCCCATACCCTCCCAGCCACTCCCCTACCCACCCACTCCCATTTCTTGGCCCTGGTGTTCCCCTGTACTAGGGCATATAAAGTTTGCCTCTCTTTCCAGTGATGGTCGACTAGGCCATCTTTTGATACATATGCAGCTAGAGTCAAGAGCTCCGGGGTACTAGTTAGTTCATATTGTTGTTACATCTATAGGGTTGGAGATCCCTTTAGCTCCTTGGGTATTTTCTCTAGCTCCTCCATTGGGTGCCCTGTGATCCATCCAATAGCTAACTGTGAGCATCCACTTATGTGTTTGCTAGGCCCCGGCATAATTTCACAAAAGACAGCTATAACAGGGTCCTTTCAGCAAAATCTTGCTAGTGTATGCAGTGGTGTCAGCGTTTGGAGGCTGATTATGGGATGGATCCCTGGGTGTGGCAGTCTCTAGATGGCCCATCCTTTTGTCTCAGCTCCAAACTTTGTCTCTGTAACTTCTTCCATGGGTGTTTTTTTCGCAATTCTAAGAAGGGGTAAAGTGTCCACACTTTGGTCTTCGTTATTCTTGAGATTCACATGTTTTGCAAATTGTAAATTATATCTTGGGTATAAAAGAAACTTTATGAAAGCTCAAAGCACACATAGCACCTCACATAATAATATTGGGAGACTTCAACACCTGACTCTCAGCAATAGACTGATCATGGAAACAGGTTCCTTAGAAAATTGGACATAGTACTACCAGAGGATCCCACAATACCTCTCCTGGGCATATATCCAGAAGATGTTCCAACCAGTAAGTAGGACACTTGCTCCACTATGTTCATAGCAGTCTTATTTATAATATCCAGAAGCTGGAAAGAACCCAGATGCCCCTCAACCGAGGAATGTATACAGAAAATGTGTTACATTTACACAATGGAGTACAGTACTACTCTGCTATTAAAAAGAATGAATTTATGAAATTCCTAGGCAAATGGATGAACCTGGAGGGCATCATCCTGAGTGAGGTAAACCAATCACAAAAGAAATCACATGATATGTACTCACTGATAAGTGGATATTAGCTCAGAAACTTAGAATACCCAAGATATAAGATACAATTTGCAAAACACATAAAAATCAAGAAGAATGAAGACGAAAGTCTGGACACTTTGCCCTTTAGAATTTGGAACAAGACACCCATGGAAGGAGTTACAGAGACAAAGTTTGGAGCTGAAATGAAAGGATGGGCCATCTAGAGACTGCCATACACGGGGATCCATCCCATAATCAACCTCCAAATGCTGACACCATTGCATACACTAGCAAGTTTTTGCTGAAAGGACCCTGATATAGCTGTCTCTTGTGAGGCTATGCTGGGGCCTAGCAAACACAGAAGTGGATGCTCATAGTCAGCTGTTGGATGGATCACAGGGACCCCAGTGGAGAAGCTAGAGAAAGTACCCAAGGAGCTAAAGGTATCTTCAACCCTATAGGTGGAACAACAATATGAACTAACCAGTACCTCCCGGATCTCATGTTTCTAGCTGCATATGTATCAGAAGATGTCCTAGTTGGCCATCAGTGGAAAGAGAGGCCCATTGGTCTTGTAAACTTTATATGTCTCAGTATAGGGGAACACCAAGGCCAAGAAGTGGGAGTGGGTGGGTAGGGGAGCGGGGGGGGGGGAGGGTATGGGGCCTTTTGGGATAGCATTGGAAATATAAATGAAGAAAATACCTAATTAAAAAGAAAAAGAAAAAGAAAAAGAAAAAGAAAAAGAAAAAGAAAGAAAAAAAAGAAACTAAACAGAGACACGGAGAAATAACAGTTGTTATGAACCAAATGGTTTTAACAGATATCTATAGATCACTTCATCATAAAACAAAAGAATACACCTTTTTCTCAGCATCTCATAGTACGTTCTCTAAAACTGATGGTATAGTTGGTCACAAAACAGGCCTCAAAATATATAAGAAGATAGAAATAGTCCCATGCATTCTATTAGATCACCTCAGACTAAGGCTGGTCTTCAATAACAACAAATTAGGACCTCATAAAACTATAAAGTTTCTGTTACGCAAAGGACACTATCAATAGGATAAAAGAGCAACCAAAAGATTGGGAAAAATCTTAACCAACCTCACAATCGATATAGGGCTGATTTTCAATATATATAAAGAACTATAGAAGTTAGACTCCAGAATAACAAATAGCTTTAATAAAACATCTGGTACACAGCTAAACAGAATTCTCAAGTAAGGAAACTCTAATGGCTAAGAAGCACCTAAGAAATCTTCAACATCCTTAGTCATCAGGGAAATGCAAATCAAAATGAACCTGAGATTCCACCTCAGACCGATCAGAATGGCTAAGTTCAAAATCTTAGGTAACAGCGGATGCTGGTAAGAATATGGAGAAAGAACATTCCTCCATTGCTGGTGGGATTGCAACCTGGTACAACCACTCTGCAAACCAGTCTGACAGTTCTTCAGAAAATTTGACATAGTACTACTTAGGGACCCAGCTGTACCACTCCTGGATATAAACCCAGAAGATGCTCCAAGATGTAATTAGGACACATACTCCACTATGTTCATCACAGCGATATTTGTAATAGTCAGAAGCTGGAAAGAACCCAGATATCCCTCAACAATGGAATGGATAGATAAAATGTGATACATTTACACAATGCAGTACTACTCAGTTATTAAAAACAATGAATTCGGGAAATTCTTAAGCAAATGAATGGAACTAGAATTCATCGTCACATCATCCTGATTGATGTAACCCGATCACAAAAGAAAACACATTAAAAAGAATGAATTTATGAAATTCACTCACTCATAAATGGATAATAGCCTAGTAGCTCAGAATATCCAAGATACAGTTCACAGACCACATAACGCTCTCAAAGATGTAAGACCAAAGTGTGGATACTTCAGTCCTTCTTAGAAGGGGGAAAAAAATAATCAAGGTAAATAGAGGGTGGGAGGGAGTTGGGAGGAACAGAATTGTTGGAGGGAAAAAGAGGGGAAGAATCAGGTATGACAGGAGAAGGAAGAGAAGTACAGAGAGGGTCAGGAAATTGAACAGAGGTATGTAGCAATGGGGGATGGGGAACTGGGGTAGCAACCAGAAAGTCCCAGATGCCAGGAAAGCAAGAACCTCCCAGGACTCCATGGAGATGACATTAGTTGAAATACCCAACAAGAGGGAGGGAGAACCTGTTGATACCATATCCAGAGGTTAGGCATGCTGCCTCCCCGATTGAGGGATGGGGTCACCCACCTATCTCCATAATTTTAACCCAGAATTGCCCTTGTCTAAAGGAAATACAGAGGCAAAGAGTAGAGCAGAGACAGAAGAAAAGGCCATCCAGAGACAGACCCACCTGTGGATCCATCCCACATGCAGACACCAAACCCAGACACTATTGCTGATGCTAAGAAGTTCTTGCTGAAGATATTTACTGGCGCTTTAATTTGGGAATCTTCACTCTCCTCTATACCTACTATACACAGGTTTTTTCTTCTCATTGTGTCTTGGATTTCCTGGATGTTTTGGGTTAGGAGCTTTTTGCCTTTTGAATTTTATTTGACTTTTGAGAAGAATGAGATGGGGATATTGGTTGTGATTTCATTGAATAAGTAAATTGTTTTTTGTGGGAAGGTCTTTTTTCACAACCTTAATTCTATGAAGCTATACAATTTGGAGGTCTTCAAATTCTAGTATTTTTTGTTTTGTTTTGTTTTGTTTTGTTTTGTTTTGTTTTGTTTTGTTTTTTGGGTTTTTTGTTTGTTTGTTTGTTTTTTGGTTTTTCAAGACAAGACTTTTCTGTATAGCCCTGGCTATCCTGGAACTCATTTTGTAGACCAGGCTGGCCTCAAGCTCAGAAATCTGCCTGCCTCTGCCTACTGAGTGCTGGGATTAAAGGTGTGTGCCACCACGCCCTGCTCTAGTATGTTTCTTAATCTCTTTATTCGCACATTTAAAGTTTTCATTCATAGGAATTTTACTTCTTTGTTATGTATATTCTAAATATTTAATTTTATTTGAGAATCTGGGAAGAGGAGTGTGTCCGTGATCTCTTTCTCAGAATGCTTGTTACTCATATGTATTAAGACAGGCAAATTTTGTAAGGCAATTATTTATTATAACACTTTGCTGAAATTATTGATAATTTCTACAATTTTTCTAGTCAAAATTTGAAAATATTGGGTAAAAAAATAATATAATCTTCAATTGAAAATAATTTGACGTCAAAAAACAAACAAAACAAAGCAAAACAAACAAACAAACAAAAAAAGTAGCTGGGTGGTGATGGTGCACACCTTTAATCCCAGCACTCAGGAGGCAGAGGCAGGTGGATTTCTGAGTTCGAGGCCAACCTGGTCTACTGAGTGAAATCCAGGACAGCCAGGGCTATACAGAGAAACCTTGTTTTGAAAAATCAAACCCAAAAACCAACAACAACAACAAAGAAAAAACCAAAACAACCAAAAGCCAAAAACCAAAAACCAAAAACCCAAAATCAAAAACCAAAAACCAAAATCCAAAAACCAAAATCAAAAACCAAAAACCCAAAAAACCAAAACCAAAACCCAAAAAAGCAAAAACCAAAACCCCAAACAACCAAAAAACAAAAACCAACACCAAAAAAAAAAAAAAAAGAGAGACTTAATATTTTCCCACTTGTATCCCTTCTCTTGCTTTATTGCTCCAGCTAATGTTTCAATCACATTATGGATGAGCAGTAAGGATAGAGGGCAGTCCACTCCCATTCCAGATTTTAATGGGGCTTATTAATGATTTTATTCATTTAAGATGATATTGGCCATGGGTTTGTCATACATAACCTTTATTAAGTTGGAATGTGTTTCATATAGTCCTACTTATTCTGGGGCTTTTATTAAGAAGGCATGTAGAATCTTATCAAAGAATTTTTCTCTTTTTCTGCTTCTATTGAGATGATCATATGATTCCAAATTTTTTTCCATGTATTTGGTTTATTACATTTATTTCTTATATACGTTTAAAAAACTGATTAAAAAAAAAAAGAAAAAAGAAGAATAAAAAAGTTTGCCTGCAGGAGCCTGATATAGCTGTCTCCTGAGAGACTCTGCCCGATCCTAAGCAATACAGATGTGGATGTTCACATCCAACCATTAGACTGAGCTCTGCAAACCAAATGAGGAATTAGGGGAAAGACTGAAGGAGTTGACGGGCCTCATCTGGCATCAATGGGAGGGAGGTCCTTGGTCCTGTAAAGCCTTGGTGTCCCAATGTAGAAGAATCCTATGGTGGTGAGGCAGAAGAGCGTGGGTGGGGAGGGGAGTTCCCTCATAGAAGCAGGGTAAGGGGGGTAGAGTAGGGGCTTTGCAGAGGGGAAGAGGAGATAACATTGGAAAGGTAAATAAATAAAATATCCTATCAGAAAAAAAGGAGTGTGTGAATAGAGCTACTAGAGCAAAGTAGCATTCCATAAAATTTGGGGAATTTGGATGGTAACAATGGCAGAATGAGAAAAGGTGATGTGAAGACAGTGATTTGAGCAAATTATGAACAATTATGAATAACGTAATAAGGAATATTGCTTTGATGTAATCAGCCACTGTATTTTTTTTACTGTGTTCTTACACATATATGGAAAAGTGAACAGGAGGGTACATGTGTACATAGAGTTTAGAAGGCATCCTTGAATGTAATTTTATGGGCCTTCAGCCTTGTATATTTTTGTTTCATACTTATATTTTGTTTGCTTTTGAAACAAAAATCTTTCTCTTGGACTGAAGTTTGCTGATCTCTCCCCCTGTCCCTCTCCCTCTCCCTCTCTCTTTATCTATGTCTATATATCTATATATCTATGTATATCTATCTATATATATATAGATATATCTGTAGTTTACTGATATCTATATCTGTGTCATCTATATCTATATCATCTATCTATCTATCTATCATCTATCTATCTATCATCTCTCTAACTCTGTATGTATACATAGAAAGAGAGTATTATTCACATTCTTCTCATGAAAAAGCAATATTATCTTGAATCTAATTCTTGTAAAAATAAAAAGGAGCAAAATGTGTTTAATGTAGTTCACATAATGAGTTTGTCTATTTAAATCTTCCTTACAACCCAAAAGACCTTAGCAAGATGTACAGTTGAACTAACAGCAGTGAGTCTAGTAAGTCCCAAACCAGAGATTATTTGTTAGCTTTAAGCTGCTGTAACCAATGATAAATTTTCCTACAAAAACACAGAATGAATATACAGGAGCTAAATATGCCTGAGGTCAATTTGTTTCAGAAATAATAATTCATGGCAGCATCTAACATCCTTCCTACGAGATTGCCTTACATTTGTGAAAAGCTTGTGGCTCACAGCTGAAACTGTCCAGTTCTATTTATAGCAAATGAATATTTCATATGAGTTGTAAAAGACTTACATATTGAGAACATTAAAATTTACTTAAGATATTAATGCACAATAATGAAAACACAGATTAACTTCAAGGTTAATGCCACAGCAAGAACCATGCTCAAGTCTGGAATTCTGTAACTAAGAACATAACCATATCTGGGGATACTCTACAGTGATACTTTCCAAAGTTCGCAGGTCAACAAACTTGTTTTACTTAAATAATGAATTGATTTTGGTTTTATAATAGCTATTTCTCACAGGTAATCTATGGCAGACATGATGAGGCTGGAGACAGGATTAGGTCCTCATCCACAGGTAAAAGCCCAATGATGAGAGCCTTGAAAATTAAAATTGTTTATTTTTCTCATATTTAATTTTGTTCTTTGGTTTGATCAAAATAAGACCTTCTTAAAATAATTAAATCTTTTGTCCATATTGAAAATTGTTTTAAAAAATCATCAATACTTGCTAATAGGTACAAAAATCACTGAAAAAGTAGGTATCAAGGGTTGTATAGATTAGGATGGAGTATGGGCATGCCAGTTGAGTGTTACCTTAATTAAAATGTAGACAATCTCATTTTTTATGGCACCAATTCCTGGACAGGGCATCCTGATCATGTAAGTGTTAAGAAAGCAAGATGAACACTGGTAAATATGCACTAATACACTGCACTTTGCTATTAACTCTTCACAGAATGTACAAGCTCATTTAAGCTCTTGCTACTGTGATTACCCTTTCATGGTGAACCTTAACCTGGAATTGTGAGCCAAGTAAACCTACTACCTTTTAAGTTGCTTCTAAATTGGCATTTATTACAGAACCAGGGAAATGAATTAAAAAAAAAACAACAACAAAAAATAAAACAAAACTTTAAACACCTTTAGTGGAATGAAAAGCACAGATGAACAATACTTATCTTAACAGCAGTAGATACAAACAGCATGGATATCCATACCCATCCTGTTACATGTTGATAAGGCATTGTCCTCTGTATGAGTGTTGGGTCATAATCACAACTGTTTTGGGATGCCTGCAGTGAATTGACTACATCTAGGCACATGGGACCTAAATTTGCCTCTTCAGCACTCTTGTAATGTGCTAGATATGTGACACACGCCTTTATTTCCAGCAATGGATGGTGGGGACAGGTTCGTGTAGCTCCATTGCTAGCCAGTCTAGAAAATGTTTGTGCTACAAGTAGAATGAGAAGCACTGCCTCAAAAGTTAACATACAAAATGACTCCGGAAAATCCACTGTAATTGATTGTCTGAATTCAGGACTCCATATACACTTGCATAAGCATATACAAACACAAACTCTCTCAGACACACAAAGATACACATACACATACCCACATAAAGTTTCAATTTTGTAACTAGGAAATATCTGTACTTAACAAGTATGAGATATTATTACCTTTAGATTTGTGTTTCTAGGATGCTTATCACAAATAAAAAACACATTTGTAGAACTGAGTATTATTATTATTAGTAGTATTAATAATATTACTATTATTATTCCATATATATGAGGTTATGTACATGTTTATGTTTGTTCATTTGTTTGAGTATGCATACGTATGTGCATATTCATTGGAAGGCCAGAAATTTGCTGAGTAGAAGGCTGTCTTTTTAAAGAGATTGCCACACAAATTTGAGGACTTGGCTTCTGATCACTAAGACTAACTACAGCCAGACACTATAGTTACTACATTTTAGAGTATATTAGTAACCTCAGAGCTCCTACAAGGGCATGAGAATTAGATATGTAAGGGTTACAAGATCCAGTGTCTACAAATGCAAACAAGGAGAAACTGTCTAGAATTAAGACCTGAAATTATCCTAACTTCCACCTGTACATTGTTGAATGCATATACCTACACACACACACACACACACACACACACACACACACACACAGAGAGAGAGAGAGAGAGAGAGAGAGAGAGAGAGAGAGAGAGAGAGAGAGAGAAACAGAGAAACAGAGAAACAGAGAATCAGAGAAACAGAGAAACAGAGAAGCAGAGAAACAGAGAAACAGAGAAACAGAGAAACAAAGACAGAGAGACAAAGAGACAGGCATAGAGACAGAGACAGAGAGACAGAAACAGAGACATCATACACACATAAAACACAGTACACACACAAATAAATAAGTTAAATAAAGAAAAACACACCTAAGAATTTGAAAGCAAAACTTTGCCTGTGGCCATCCAAAGTTGTCCTATAGATATTTACAAACACTCTTCAGTGTTGCACTCTTTCAAAATGAAATCACCTATCAGAAGATTTTTGAACTATTCAGTATTATATAAAGAAGAAGGATTTTACAGAAAGAAGCAGGATTTCTTGTTGGGAACATGCTGAAATAAGATGAGAATCTTCACAGTGAATTATTTTGATGTCTTAGAAATTCAAGATAAGGAAACAGTTACTGAAGAAATACCCGTTAATGGTTCTCTGTATTGAGCATATAGTGTACACAATGTTGATGGTCTTTTGTGTACATGTAAGAAGAATTTTTAATTTCACTCAGTGTTGACACTCTACAAGGAGTTCCATTTCAGTGTTAAAAAACAGAGTAATTTTTATTCTGGAAGTGTTGCTTGGTGCCTGCATAAATTTCAGTGCAGCCACACTCATAAAATTATTTTATTTCCCCCCTTTTTATGAACTATCATTAGCTTTGTTTCCTAAGGTTTCTTACCACACTGATTTTTAAACTACAGTCCCATTACATTGTGAATGCCTATCCCAAGCCTTTTGGTGGGCATATGTAGGACTTGAAATTTTGTTTCTCTGTTCTGTTTCAAGAGATCTTTATGTGATTTATTTTCCCTCAGAGACACTTACAGGAACTACTTTCCTATATAAAGTCTTCCTCTTAAAATTTCTATTATGTGTGTGACTCTGTGTGTGTGTGTGTGTGTGTGTGTGTGTGTGTGTGTGTGTGTGTGTGTGTTTGTGTGTGTGTGTTTGTGTGTGTATGCGTGTGTGTGTGTGTATGCGTGTTTAATGAATTGGTAGGCATGAATATATGAATATGTCAAGGTTAGATGATGATATTGAATGCCTTCTTCAATTATTTTCTACCATAATTCTTTTTGTAACAAAATCTTTCACTAATCTGGACCCTCTTCAATTTGGCCAGACTAGATTACAAGTGAGCCCAGGACTTCCGTCTGTATCTGCCTTTTTAGTTCTTATATTTTTGGTATGTGGTATTACTGAACATTCTGGGTTCAGAACTTGCATCTTCATGAATATTCAGAAATCACTTTACTCTCAATCTCAGAATCTCTCACTTGACTTAAGAAAACAATAGACTGAAAAACAAAGTTTTTCCTATAAACAAATTCTGTATTCCATTTTGTTTTAATTTTACCTTTTACATTTATCTAAAACCTTTTACATGACATGATATTTGGATTATTTTTTCAGAGTGGAGGTTCCAACATTGGTAAAATTTGTGATTAAGCATCGGATGCTAAGTAATTGAAAATCTGTAGTGAACTAAGTATTTGAATCTTTCATTGTAAAAGTTTAATGGCTAGGAAGACATTGATGTTAAATGAAATATTGTTATATTCTAATAAACACTATTTAGACATTGAGATTTAAATGACATATGTATTACTCCTATGACGAAAATTAAGTTTATGTATTACTCTTATTACGAAAATTAAGTTTGTTTGTTTGTTTGTTTGTTTGTTTGTTTGTTTTTTCGTGATGCCTGTAAAAATATAACAATAGTTTAACCTTTAGGATAAAAAGGAATCTGAGTAGAGTCAGGATTGACTCCTAGGATAACTGTCTTACCTGCAGGGTAGACCCATTCTCCTAGTTTATCCAATGGCTTATACAAACTTCTATTTCTATTGACTCCTGGAACCTCTGAAGTTATAACTTTCAAGCAGACATACACAGTGAAGCTACTCTCTATAACAAATTATGATCAGGATGACCAAAATTTAATAAAGATATAATCCCAAAATCAAAACAGGAAAGATGTCAGTTCAAATTCAAAGGCAGAGATGAAGAATGACTTCAGCCTTTTTATCAGCAGCTACAAAAGCCAACAGAAGATGAAACAAAAAAAAATTGCATGCTGAAAGTAAATGAATGTGAACCAAGAAAGCTATGCCCTGCAAAAGTTAACATTTGAAGGAGAAATAAAGACAATTCAACACAAACACAAACTAAGGCAAGTCTAGACAATCAGGAAAGAATTGTAGAAATTCTTAATTGAATATTTTACAAGGAGGAAGAGCAATATGTCCTCCTTTGCCTTTTCCCATAATACATGAATGTGTTCTCCATAAAAACATCAGAGAAGTAAAATAGAGCTTGGAACAAACCAACTATGTGGAACATAGAAATTTGGAGAAGCCCCAATATTAACCTGGCAGAAAGAAATTAGAAAAAAAAAGAGGCAATAATCCAGCAAAACAGAACAATATCTCACAGATGTGTAGGAAATAGAAAATTTATTTCTGTATTAACTTTATATACAGATGGTTTCAACTTACCCCAAAATTGTAAGGACTGATAGACTGGGCTTAGACAAGAAGGAAGGGAAGGGAAGGGAAGGGAAGGGAAGGGAAGGGAAGGGAAGGGAAGGGAAGGGAAGGGAAGGGAAGGGAAGGGAAGGGAAGAAGGGAAGGGAAGGGAAGGGAAGGGAAGGGAAGGGAAGGGAAGGGAAGGGAAGGGAAGGGAGAGGAAAAAGAAAGAAAAAGAAAGAAAGAAAGAAAGAAAGAAAGAAAGAAAGAAAGAAAGAAAGAAAGAAAGAAAGGAAGGAAGGAAGGAAGGAAGGAAGGAAGGAAGGAAGGAAGGAAGGAAGGAAGGAAGGAAGGAAGGAAACAAGATCAGAAAGCCAGACAATCAGATAGCTAGGAAGGAAGGAAAGAAGGAAGGAAGGAAAAAAGGAAGGAGCGAGGGAGGGAGGAAGACAAAGAACAAAGAACCAACTATTTCTTGTTTCTAGGAAACACACAACTTAGAAAAATAGCTAGGCTAACTGCAAATCTTCACCTCTCCCTCTGCACCTCCAAATCAAATCACCCTCCGACTGTGCTCTTCTAAATCTCACACTCTGTCTTAGTCCCAGATCTGTACTGGACTAGCTGTTGCAATGCTGCAGACTCCACTCTACCAGGTTCCTATGCATTTTTTAATTGGACATTTTATTCCTTTACATTTCCAATGTTATTCCCTTTCCTGGTTTCCTTTTCACAACCCCCCTATCCCATTTCCCCTCTCTCTGGTTCAGTGAGGGAGCTCACCTACCTACCCACACAGTCCCACCTCACCACCCTAGCATTCCCTACCCTGAAACATGGAGCCTTCACAGGACCAAGGACCTCTTCTCCAATGGATGTCAAATAAGGCCATCTCTGTTACATATGCAGCTGGAGCCATGGGTTTCTCCATGTGTATTCTTTGTTTGATGGTTTCGTTCCTGGGAGCTCAGGGGTGTCTAATAGGTTTATATTGTTGTTCTTCCTATTGGGTTGCAAACCCCTTCAGCTTGTTCAGTCCTTTCCCTAACTGCTCCAGTTGGGTCCCTATGCTCAGTCCAATGGTTGGCTGCAAAAATCCACATTTGTATTTGTCAGGCTTTGGTAGAACCTCAAGATTCTTCCAAATTTTATAGTCCTTACCATCACCCCTGCCACTCATTGCTGTATCCTAGCCTTCAACTCCAGCAGGCGGTCCCTGGGAACCAAAAGGCTACCTAGGAAACAAGTAGCTACCTACAAATCTTTCTCTCTTCTTCTATTCCTACAAATCCAATTCCCCAGTCTCACACCCAGCTCTGGAGCAAACCCCATGCTGTGGTCAATCCTTACTCTTTGCTCCCATTCCCATCAGATTTAACAGATCCTTGTGGAATATTCCTTTGTGGACTCCTTTGGAATTCCTGTGCTCCTCCTCAGCCCATTCCTCTGCATCAGTGTCAGCTACCAATAACTAGAAATTCATTTTGCCTAGAAACTCCCATTGCCATACTTATCAGGATCCCAGAAGAATTTGCATAAGGCTACAACTATCACACTCTTCCAAGAACCCTAAAAGGCAGCAGATACAGGAAACAAACTGCTCACCAAATAAAGAAAAAAGAAAAAAAAAAAAAAAAAACAGATGTCAACACTTAGAATTACAGTCTTCATGAACTTGGATGTCTGGATGCCATTGCAAAACTGCAATCCATAATGGCCAGGACAATATGTCTCCGTTAGGGCCAAGCAACTCTACCACAGTCAGCACTGTGTATTGTAAGAAAGCTGAAAAGCACAAAATAAAGATCTTAGGATAACATATATATATATATATATATATATATATATGTTAATATGATAGCAGTCCTTAAAGAAGAAATTAAGACATCTATGAAAACAAAAATAAACAATGGTACAAAATGGATACAACAGTTTAAGACCTGTAAGTGGAAAAAATCATAAAGATATCCAAAACTGAGTGAAATCTCAAAATGAATATTTAGGAACTCCAACAGGAGCCTCAGAGACAAGCCTACAAGTAGATTGCAAGATATAGAGAAGGGAATCTAATGTGAAGACATGGCAGAAGAAATGGATACCTTAGTCAAAGAAATGATAAATCTAAAAATAGCAATAACAACAACAACAACAATAATAATAATAATAATTTCTTGCCCTAAACACTCCTGAATTTTTTTTTGGTTTTCTGAGACAGGGTTTCTCTGTGTAGCCCTGTCTGTCCTGGAACTCACTCTGTAGATCAGGCTGGCCTTGAACTCAGAAATATGCCTGCCTCTGTCTCCCAAGTGCTGGGATTAAAGGCATGCATGACCACTGCCCGGCAACTCATGAAATCTTTGACACTATGAATATACCAAATCTAAGAATAGGTAGAAGACATAGAGGAAACCTAGGACAAAGGTACAGAAAATACTTTCAATAAATGTGTAGAAGGAAAAAATATCTAAACTAAAGAAGGAAATGCCTATAAATGTACAAGAAGCAAAGTTCATTTGGTACATAATAAGCAAAACACTAAATGTACAGAACAAAGAAATAATATTAAATGCTACAAAAGAAAATGACTAAGTAACATATAAAGATAGACATATTTGAATTACACCTGAATGTTCAGTGGATAAAGGGCACAAACAGATGTGCAGCAGACTCTAGAGATAACAGATGCCAGCACAGACTATAAGTAACACAATTCTCCACAAAATAGAGGGAGAAAATAAGCTGTCCTGTAAACCTGATAAAACCAATTTAAGCAACTTACATCTTCAAATCTAGCCCCAGAAAGCTATGTTGACTTAAATTTTGACAAAGGAGGCAAAAACATACATGGGGGAAAAGATGGGGTATTTAACAAATGGGGCCAGCAGAATTGGAGATAAACTTGCAGAAGACTCTTATATTTTATCTTGTACATAAAAACATTTGAAAATGGATCAATGACCTTAATTACCCCAAAATATTGAAATTTCTAGACAATAATAATAAGTCATATTCTTCAAGAACATCAGTAATAAAACATGATTGGCATAAACAGAATTTATACCCAAGTATCAACAGTGACCACATGCAAATAGAAAGTTCCTTCAGAAAAATGGAAGCACATTAATCATATACTCAACTTAACAGGGGAAAATCCTTATTCACTTTGTTTCAGGGAATAATATAAAATCTAGAATTAACAGAGAACTGTAGAAATTAAATACCAAGAAAAAACATTTTAAATTATCAATTGGCCCAATGAATGAATAAATAGATTTTAAATAACAGTACAAATGACCAGTATCTACTTATATAGTGTCCAATGCCTCCAGCCATCAGAGAAAAACAAAACTACATTGAGTTAGTCTTGTCTTAGTAAGCATGGCTATCATTATGAAACCTGTCAACAAATAATAGATGGGATGAGCAAAATTAGAAATTCTTTTTAACTGCTGGTGGAGTAAAAATAATATTAATGCACTATGGACATCAGCTTTAAGCTACCTAAAAAAATCTAAACTAGAGCTACAATGAGACCTGTCTATTTCACTCTCAGTATGTCCCCAGTGAAATGCATACCACAGGAAATATTTGCACCATTATGTTTATTGTTGTTTTATTCACAGTGGCAAGGAAAGGGAACCAAGCTAGTTGTCCATCAACAGATGAGTGAATAATGAAAATCTGGCACATATGTCAAATGGAGTATTACTCAGCACTAAATAAAAATGGAGACTGGGTAGACTTTGAATGTCTAGCACTGAGATCATTCAGTCTCAGAAAGTATCTACAATGTACGGATGTACACATGCAAAAAAAAAATGTATGTGTGGTTCTCCTTTAACTTGTAAAGTTTGATGGCTGGAGAGATGGCTCAGCAGTTAAGAGCACTAACTGCTCTTCCAGAGATCCTGAGTTCATTCAATTCCCAGCAACCACATGGTGGCTCACAACCATCTGTAATGTAATCTGATGCCTTCTTCTGCTGTCTCTGAAGACAGTGACAGTGTATTCACATATATAAAATTAATAAGTCTTTAAAGAAAACATGTAGAGTTTAGGAGAATAGAAAGTAGAACAAGTGTAGGCAATAGAAGCAAGGAAGAAGACTGGGATGTGGGAAGACATAGGAGTCCTGAAAGGTAATAGGAAGCTAATTGCTGTTGTACTTTAAATCTGTCATGGAATTCAGTTTTTCCTTCTTTTGGTTGGTGAGTGCAGAAATTGTACTTAATAGTAAAAGACTAAAACTCTAATCATGAGCACCAGTTTGGCAAGTTCTGAAGTGGTTTCTAGGGGCAGAACAAAGCATCAGCAACTAGGCACAATATGATTGGTGGAATAGTGCTCCCTTTAAACTGATTGGTCTTTAGGGATTGAGGTGACAAGATCTTCTCTTGTCTGAAGGTGAGCAACAGTTAGTCCTGTGGAATGTGTCCCCACCTGCAGGTCAGTTCCCATCCTGTGGTCTAAGAAATGCTAATTAGCCTCTCCCTTCCTGAGGGAAGAGTGTTTCATGACCTTCCCAAAGTTCATGAGCTGACCTTTTCACAGCATTATATAAAACTTCATCACTCTCTCTGTCTCCCTCTCCCTCTCCCTCTCCCTCTCCCTCTCCCTCTCCCTCTCCCTCTCCCTCTCCCTCTCCCTCTCCCTCTCCCTCTCCCTCTCCCTCTCCCTCTCCCTCTCCCTCTCCCTCTCCTCTCTCTCTCTCTCTCCCCCCCTCTGTGTGTGTGTGTGTACAAATGGAAGTAAGAGGTTGATATTGAGTACTTTTATTAAGTATTTTTATTTATTTACTTTTTGAAACAAGTTGATGTCTTTGATTTGCAGATTCAGTTAGTCTGACCAACAAGCTGCAAGGAACCTACTGTTTCCTCCCCAACAGTGCTGGGACTACAGATGCAGGCCTCATGCTGGGCTTTGATGTAGGTATTGGAGATAGAGCTCTGGTCTTTATACTTGCATGGTAATAGGAATTGACTGTGCCACTTTGCGATCTCTTCATATATATATATGTGTGTGTGTGTGTGTGTGTGTGTGTGTGTGTGTGTGTGTGTGTGTGTGTGTGTATTTTTGACAAATAGAATTATTTTTGTAGTTAAGCCACAATATAAACTAAAACTTTCTAAGAGATTTGTTATTCAGTTATTTTAGTTTTATGAAAAAGACATGTTATGTATATTTTTAAGCAGACTTTTATTGGGACTCTACATTCCAATGTTGAAAAAGATAAAAAGAGATGGAAAATATAAGCTCATTTGATTAATGTTTACCTATGTGAGAAGCAGGGATTCACCAAACTGAATTAACTTGTCAAGTTACTGTTAATATCTCAGTAGAACTGAGCTTAATATACCTATTGGCTTTTAATCTCCATATAAATGTAAGCTACTAAATATAAATTTAAGTCAATGCCAACTCAAGTTGTATAATTAGCAATAGCTTTGACATTTCCAGCCAATCCTCCTAAGTAGGAGCTAACATGACAAAAAAAGCTTTAGTCATGCTGGTGGCACCAGGAGGGGAGTGAGGCCCCAGAGGATGGATAAATAGAAAAGCTGAGGCATGAAAACGAGTGTTCTTGAGAGAATATGTCTATTAATGATGACAATCCTGCCCCACACTTTCCATTATTAATAAAGTGTGAATGTGGTTGAATCACTTGTTCTGGGATGTAGGGAATCAGCAACACTGAATGTGGGTCAATGATGGACATCATTTAGTTTTGTCAATGGGCCACCCATCTGAGGATTCCTACAAGATATAAACTTGTGATAGTGGCATTTTTTTTTCCGGGCAAATGTCTCAAAATCCACTCTAGGCTTGATGTAGCAGTTCTTCATTGATGATTTTATTTTGTTTTAGTTTGGGTTTGTCTGGTTTTTGTTGTTTTATTGTTTGGTTGATTGATTGATTTTGTTTTTTACTATACATGTCTGTATTTAAGGTTATGTATATGATATGTACATGTGTATGATGATCTACAATTATTCCTCACCTTTCTTTATTGAGACATGTTTTTTTGTCATTGAAACTGGAGTTTATTGATTGTGTGTGTAGTATATGTGTGTGTATGAGTCTAGGTGTGTCATGATATTGGTGTAGAGGTCAGAGGACAATTTCAGATGCTATTATTCATTGTCCATATTTTTAGGGGGCTGGAGTCTTTTTGTCATTTTCATGCAATGTATGTACAGCTTTTTGGAACTCTCTGATGTCCACCTTTTGTCTCATTATAGGATCTCTGAGATTACGCATGCTTGTGAGACTGGGTCTGGCTTTTGCTAGGTTGGGAGGAGTCAAACATGGGTTCTCATATTTGCATGACAAGCTTTACTCAAACATCCATCATCCTATCTGACTTCCAGTTTTCTTACCATCAAGGTAGAAAAGTAAAATGATAATAACAATAAGTATTTTAAAGCACACAAATAGTATCTCACTATAAGGAAAATATTCAAAATCATTTATTGAAAACAGGATAAGAAAATGCAAAATCAGATTTCATCTTTCATGTACAATATCAAAAGTTAAAAAAATGGTTTCTGTTTCTGTACTTACCAATGTAATTCTATAAATTCAGTGTAATTGTTTTCTGTCTTGAGTCTTATAATGGTTTATATATGCTTGGCCCAGGGTGTGTCATTATTAGATGGCATGCCCCTATTACAGTAGGTGTGGCCTTGTTGGAGAAGGTGTATCACTGTGGTTATCAGCTTTAAGACCATCATCCTAAGTGCCTGGTAGCTAGTATTCTACTTGCAGCCTTCAGATGAAGATGTAGAACTCTCAGCTCCTCCTGTACTATGCCTGTCAGGACACTGTCATGCTCCCACCTTGATGATACTCTACTGAACCTCTGAACCTGTAATCCAGCCCCAATTAAATGTTTTCTTTATAAGAGTTGCCTTGGTCATGCTGTCTGTTCACAACAACAAAACCCTAAGTAAGACGGAGCTGGTACTATGGACTCAGTTATTGATGTTATAGGACTGACTATATTTTGTTTGAAAGAATGTGGATTTGCTGATATTGGATTTGGAAAGCAGCAGTATGCATTAAATGAGGCTTAATGGTCTATCCTGGTAGGAATATAGATTACTCAGTAACAACTGAGAGTGATTTGAATTCTATGGACCTGGCTGAAGAGGTTTCAGTGGAGAATTTCAGTATGTGGCCCAGAGACTGTTTTGTGGTATTTTGTTGAAGAACTTGGCTACTTTTTGCCTTTGTCTGGAATCTATTTGAAGCTAAGGAGAAGAGACTCAGATAAATTGGCCTGACAAAGGAAGTCTCAGAATCTCCCATCATAGACTTTGGTCTCTGGCTAAGTCCCATGAAGAACATATTAAACAATCATAGCAAGCTAAGAAAGAAAACACCTAGAATATGTGGTTAGAGTATTAAAGGGGCCCCAGAAAGTGAAATACAACTGAATCCTGTATTCAAGGATATTAAATTAAATTAAGGGAGTAGTAACCTTGTGCCAGATCCCACCCAACTCACCTTAGGTTTAAGCATGATAGTACAAGTCGTTTATTCCAGGAGGCAAGGAGAAGATCTCTGAGTACAAGGCCAGCCCAGAACAGTGTAAATTCTGGGTGAAGTAAAACTTAAATTCATGCTTAGTAGACCACACCTTTAATCCAAGTGTTTGGGTTACAAGCATGCACATATCAGAGTTCCAAGTCAGTCTACAGAGCAAGTTACAGGATAGTCACGCTAAAGCAGTGAATCAGTTAAAAAACAGAAAGCTGCTGATAATGTAATAAAATAAGGGGACCTTGTTCCAGCCCCAATAAGCAGCAGAACCCAGGAGTTTGGCCACATGGCTCTGATTTAAAGTCCAGAATAGAAGGTACTACTGGGACAATTGATGCTGGTTAGCTGAAGCTAAGAAATTAGTGGTGATTAAGAAGAGGACAGAAGAGGGTATCATCACTGAGATGAAATCTAGGTAGTATTTTCTGAGAACACAAAGAAACTGTGTTCCAGAGATATCCAAGGTTGTACCTCATGCTGCAGCTGTCCTTGGTAATGTGTAAGAGTCACCAAAGTGATATTGGTTTCTAAGGCATGAAGGGGTCAGTAATAACATCTGAAGGTTGACACTGGGAGAGGACATGGAAGGTCATTGGAGAAAGTTTATTCTCATTTGGAGCTTATGGTCCAGGACTGAGGAGACCATGCAAACAAGTTGAGGTTTGGCACCATGAAGAGAGTCTATGAGAGGCTATTAGTGAAGCCTTGTTGAATCATAAGAACACAGTGTATGGGAAATGCCAGTACCATTGGTTGGTCTCTAAGACCAGCAGCAGCAGTAGAGGGGATTAACCTGAGCTTAGAGTGCTATTGACAGCAGAGCTAGAGAAGTGATGCCAGCCCTTTGGAGGAGCCCAGAAGATCATGTGTAGATCTCAGATATTGAAACAAGAAACAGTAACATTAAAGTTGTCTTTGAGACCTCAAGATGTTATAGATGCCAGAGCCATGGGCTATCTGCTTAGGAAAACTGCTAACAGGGAGTGGAAGCAGGCCAGGAGAAAAAAGTTTATTGCAGTCAACAAGATGAAAAAGAAGTTGGAGATCTGAACACTGCTTTGAAATCAGACAAAGAGTTGCAGGGGTTGGTGTTTGCCCAGCTGGTTTCCTTTCTTGCTTTGGGGATTACATTTAAGTGATTGGATGAATCTCAGAAGACACTTTGGACTTTGGACTTTGGACTTTTAACACTGATAAGACGGCTAAACTATGGGGACTTTTGAAGTAGGTCTAAAAGTATTTTGCATTATGCCACATTTAGATATGGACCCCATAGACTCATATGTTTGAACTAGCCTATGAGGTCCAGGGAGTGAAATATAATGGTTTGTGTATGCTCAGCCCAAGAAGTGGCACTATTAGATGGTATGTGCTTGTTGGAGTAGGTGTGGCCTTGAAAAAGGTGTGTCACTGTAGGTATGGGATTTAAGGCTCTCATACTAACTGCCTGGTAGACATTATTCTGTTAACAGCTTTCAAATATAATGTATTTGAAGATGTAGAAGTCTTAGCTCCTCCTGCAACATGCCTGTTTGAAAACTTTCATGTTCCTACTTTGATGATAATGGACGGAACCTCTGAACCTGTAAGCCAGGCCCAATTAAATGTTGTCCTTATAAGAGTTGCCTTGGTCATGATGTCTGTTCACAGCAGTAAAACACTAAGTCCAGTCTCTTGGTGAGGTGAGTTTGGTAGAGCCTGAAGATCTGTAGCCATTAACTTTCATTATTTTTTAAATTGTGGAGATAGCTTTCATGATTCCTTCTTTTCTGTCCAGCAAATGCCTTCTTCATTGTCCTCTCTTCATTTAGTTTCTTCTGTTACAGTACACTGTCCTTACACTCTAGAAACCCAGTGCTCTCTCCCATTTTGGTTATCTTAGCATAGATATATGTGTACACCTTGTACCAGGTTACGAGCTTGTATGTCCTTGAAAGCCTTGATGAAATGAACTTGAATTGGCAAATTAACAAGAAATAAATTTTCATAGTCATTTAAAATGTACATGTCCACAGGAAACATAATATATGAAACACATAGAAAGAATCGGATGATGATTAAAGCTTAAATACTCCCTCTAGAGTAGAGAGAAAAGGGGGAAGAAAGTTCTGTACCTGAGTTAAAAGGAAATGGCTGATAAAAAAAAAAAACCTGAAAACCTCATAATAGCCTGAGACAAGAGTTTTTTCTTCTGGAATAGAAGTAACAAGTTATACAAAGGTAAACATTGGACTTTCACTTCAATAGAACTTTCAACACAATTACTTAAGAAGTTATTATAGACATATTGATTCAAAATTTTATATTTCAAAACAAACTAACGAAACCCTGTCTGCTATAATGCCATTTTCTTTTGGCACTCCAGTTCCTATAAATGTATTGGCTTAAGATGACCCATATAACCTTAGAGTTTCTATGGGACTAGTATGTAGGAACATATTAGTTCTTTGTTGGCTCAAATTCTACAAGCTGAAATTAAGATGTCAGACTACTTTTCCTCACATGTTTGTTCATTCAGTAATGAACACTCAAAAAGGCTATTGACTAAGGACTAGAGAGATGACTCAGTGAATAAACCCGACTGTGACCAAGACTGATGCCTTAAAATTGATCTCCAGGTCACACAGATTGGAAGGAAAAGATTGTGAATCCTTCATATATAAAAATGTATATATACCGTTACACGCATACACACAGAGAGACATACAGTATAAAAAATATAAATTTTAAATGTTGTCCTATGGCATCTATGCAATCCAAGGCTCACAAATTTATCCACAAAGGTAGATAAGTAAATAAATGCAATTACAAATGCATTAAAAAAACAGCATTGATAAACAGTTTGTTTGGGTATGAAGATGATTTATTTGGAAAGCTAGTGTAGATACAAGCATGGACTCTCTCTCCATGAATATTTGTTATCTTCACAGAGTCACCACAGAGAATATAAGGAGACATTACATACCCCTGGCCATACTCAGCTTGATACATACAGATCAGAAAGCCTGCCTATTAAAAAATATTTCTGACAATCTGGAGAAAAAGGATCATGCCACCGGTCAACTGCCTGGAAGAGATCCCAATTCTGAACTGAAGCTTTTTTGATGATTGAGCAATTCTGAACTTTGGTGAAGTTGAACAATGCTAAGTTGAATGAATTTGAAGCCAGAACCACTCCTACATAGCAGCTTTATTCACTAATATCTTTCAATAGGCAAATGGACAAGCAACTGATTAATCTGTGGAATAGAATACCATTCAGAAACAAAAAGGAACGCAGAATATTCAGAGCAACTTGGATGCCCCTCAAAGATATTTTCAGTAGCATTATACTGTGTGAATGAAGCCATTCTCAAAGGTTTTTTCACTAGAGGATGCCATTCATCATTCTCAAATAAAAGTCAAGTCACATGAAAGAACACATTAGTACTGCCAGTGTTAGGATTCAAGATGAGACAGCAAGCAAGCCATTGTGGGGTCATAATTCTCTGTTTCTTAAATATAAGGATGCCAGTCAAATATACAAAACTGTTAAAATATATAGGACCACATGTCAAAATAAATTATTTTATTTTATTTCCTTTAACTTATAAATGAAAACTAAAAAGCTGAAATATACTTTCAAATGTAGTATGTGGGTAGAAACTGGCAAATGAACAATATTTCCAAGAGTAAGTTTTAGCACAGACCAACACAAGTGCTACTGTGCTCCAGGGCTTAGAAGGAACAAAAGAGCCAGAGGTTGGGGATGTGTGCATCCAAAGAAGGCTATAGTCCCTGCACTCATGAAGTCGCCAAAGCTTTGATTGTCAACACAATACCTGCACTAGCCTGGGGCATGAACATCTCATCAGGCATATTCTAGTTCCTTTATTGAGACAGTCAGGTATCTTTGTTAATACTTTAAGTATTTAAAATCTAGGAAGAAATGGTTAAATTATACAGTATAACAATACTCCATGATAAAAAAAAATGTGGTGTTCCAATAATGAAGGGACATGAATGTAAAATAATTTAGACTTAGGTAAACTCTGATTCCATCATTTCCTGCCATTTACAGTTCAAGGCATTTCCAGAGTATAAATACAACTAAAGAAAAAAGTATAAATTATTATTTCTTAATGTACTTAAATATTATAAACATTTGTTGCATCATGCCATGGGTAAGTATGGAAATTATTCTCAGCATTGTCTTGTTCCTAATTCTGTACTATAAAAGCTTTAAGATACATTCCTCATCCACTGATAAATCCAATTAGTGAGTATGGATAAAATGTAGTAACTAAACTATAACCAGAACTCATGCTCTGACTTAGTCCCTGGAGACAAGATACAAACAAAGATAGTGTTATCTCTTTTAGGAAGTTAAAACATGAGGTAGTTTTATATAGCGATTGCAAAATAACAGTTAACACAGTTCTAAGTTCTCAAAAGAGTAAATATTATTCAGTATGCTGTATGATATTCCCTGGCATTCACCAACAATAGGTAACAATTTTATTCTTTTTTTTTTTAACTCCAGATTTTCTTCCCCTCCAGGCCACTCTCTGACTGTTCCACATCCCATATCTCCTCCCTGATGCCCCCTGTCTTCATGAGGATGTCCCCACCCCCACCCCTACCCAACCAGACCTCTAAATTCTCTGGGCCCTCCAGTCTCTTGAGGGTGAGGTGCATCTTCTCTGACTAAACCCAGACCTGGCAGTCCTCTGCTATATATGTGTTGGGGGCCTCATATCAGCTGGTGTATGCTGCCTGGTTGGTTTTACTCTATCTGAGAAGTCTTGGGGGTCCAGGTTAATTGAGACTGCTGGTCCTCCTTCAGGGCTGCCCTCCTCCTTAGCTTCTTCCAGCTTTACCCTAATTCAACCAGAGTGGTCAGCATCTTCTGTCCACTGGTTGGGTGCAAATATCTACATCTGGCTCTTTCAGCTGCTCATTGGGTCTTCTGGAGGACAGTCTTGATAGGTCCCTTTTTGTGAACACTCCATAGCCACCTTAATAGTGTCAGGTCTTGAGGCCTCCTATTGAGCTGGATCCCACTTTGGACATGTCTCTGGACCTTCTTTTCCTCCAGCACCTCCCCATTTCCATCCCTTCTGCTCTTTCAGACAAGATCAATTATAGGTTAGAGCTTTAACTGTGGAATGGTAACTCCATCCCTCACTTGGTGCCCTGTCTTTCTGCTGGAGGTGGGCTATACAAGTTCCCTCTCCCCAATGTAGGGCATTTTATCTAAGTCCCCTCTCTTTGAGTCCTGAGAGCTCTCACCTCCCAGGTCTCTGATATATTCTGGAGGGTGGCCCCAAACTCCTACCTCTCAAGGTTGCCTGTTTCCATTCTGTCTGATGACACTCAGGAATTTCAGTCCTCTTCCCTCACCCGATGCCCAATCATGTTCCCCATTCTGAAACGCCAATCCATTTTCCCTCCCAGATACCTCCCTCCCTGCTTTTCGTTAATTCCTTCTCCCTGCCAAGAGGGACTGAATCATTCTCACTTGGGTATTTCAGCTTGTTGACCTTTTTGAGTTCTGTGGACTGTATCTTGGGTATTCTGTACATTTTTCTTCTTCTTCTTCTTCTTCTTCTTCTTCTTCTTCTTCTTCTTCTTCTTCTTCTTCTTCTTCTTCTTCTTCTTCTTCTTCTTCTTCTTCCTCCTCCTCCTCCTCCTCCTCCTCCTCCTCCTCCTCCTCCTCCTCCTCCTCCTCCTCCTCCTCCTCCTCCTCCTCCTCCTCCTCTTCTTCTTCTTCTTCTTCTTCTTCTTCTTCTTCTGCTGCTGCCGCTGCTGCTGCTGCTAATATCTACTTATTAGTGAGTACATATCATACATGTCCTTTAACTCACACAGGATGATATTTTCTAGTTCCAGCCATTTGCCTGCAAAACTCAGAATTTCCTCATTCATAATAGCTGATTAGTATTCCATTGTGTAAATGTACCACATATACTGTATCCAATCTTTTGTTGTGGAACATCTGGGTTGTTTCCAGTTTCTGGTTATCACAAACAAGGCTGCTATGAACGTGGTGGAACACTAGCCCCTGTGGCATGGTGGAGAATTTTTTGAGTACATTCCTAAGAGTGTTATTGCTGGGTAGATCTATTTCCAATTTTCTGAGGATCCTCCAGATTGATTTCCAGAGTGGTTGGACCAGCTTGCAATCCTACCAGCAGTGGAAAAGTGTTCCTCTTTCTCCATATCCTCACCAATATGTGCTGTCACCTGAAGTTTTGATTTTAGCCATTCTGATTGGTGTAAGGAGAATCTCAGGGTCATTTTGATCTGCATTTCTATGATCACTAAGGACATTGAATATTTCTTTAAGTTTTTCTCAGCCATTTCAAGATTCCTTAGTTGTGAACTCTCAGTTTAGTTCTAAACCTAATTATTGATTGGGTAATTTGTTTTTTTTTTTTTTGGTGATTAGCTTCTTTAGTTCTTTATACATTTTGTATATTTGCTCTTTATTGTATATGGGATTACTGAAAATATTTTCCCAATCTCTGGTTGCTGATTTGTGTTATTGGCTAAGTTATTTGCCTTACAGAAGCTTTGCAGTTTCATGAGGTCCAATTTATCAATTCTTGATCTTAGATCATGAGCCATTGGAGTTCTATTTAGGAAATGTCCCTCTGTGCCAATGAGTTCAAGGCTCTTTCCCAATTTCTCTTCTATTACATTCAGTGTATCAGGTTTTATGTTGAGGAACTTGATCCATTTGGACTTAAGTTTTGTGCAAGGTGAGAAATACGGTTCTATTTTTATTTTTCTACATATCAATAGCCAATAATACCAGCACCATTTGTTGAAGATGCTTTCTTTCTTCCATTGTATATATTTGGCTTTTTTGTTTGTTTGTTTGTTTTGTAAAAGATCAAGTGCACATAAGTGTGAGGTTTTATTGCTGGGTCTTCTATTTTATTCCATTCGTCAACGTGCCTGTCTCTGAACCAATACCATGCAGTTGTTGTTGTTGTTGTTGTTGTTTGTTTGTTTGTTTGTTTTTAATTGCTAGTGCTCTGTTGTAAAGCTTGAAGTCAGGGATAACGATTTCCCCCAGCCATTCTTTTATTGTTAAGTATTGTTTTCACTATTCTGTTTTTTGTTTGTTTGTTTTGTTGTTGTTTTTTCTTTTCTTTCTAGATGAATTTGAGACTTGTTCTTTCCATGTCTTTGAAGAATTGTGCTGGGATTTTGATGGGGACTGAATTGAATCTGTACATTATCTTTGGTAGAATGGCCATGTTTTCTATGTTAATTCTGTCAATCCATAAGCATGGGAGATCTCTCCATTTTCTGAGATCTTCAATTTCGTTCCTGATAGACTTGAAATTGGCATACAGATCTTTCATTTGTTTGGTTAAAGTTACCCCAAGATAGTTTCTATTATTTGTGGCTATTGTGAAGGGGAATTTTTTCCCCTAAATTCTTTCTCAGCCCATTTATCATTTGTATAAAGGAATATTACTTTTTTATTTCAGTTAATTTTATATCTGTCTACTTCACTGAAGTTGTTTATCAGCTGGGAAATATCTGTGGTAGAGTTTTTGGGTTCACTTATGTATACTATGATATCATTTGCAAATAATGATAGTTTTATTTCTTCTTTGCCAATTTATATCCCCCTTGATCTTTTTCTTGTCTTATTGTTCTAGCTAGCACTTTGAGTACTATATTGAATAGATATGGGTAGAGTGGGCATCCTTGTCTTTTTTATTTTAGTGTAATTGCTTCAAGTAGCATTCCATTTAATTTGATATTGGTTGTTGGTTTGCTGTGTATTGTTTTTATTATGGTTAGGTATGGGCCTTAAATTCCTGATTTACAGTACTTTTAAAATGAAGGGGTGTTGTATTTTGTCAAATATTTTTTTTTTGTTTTTTGTTTTTTTTTCATATAAGGAGATGATCATGTGATTTTTTTCTTTGAGTTTCTGTTTATATAGTGGATTATGCTAGTGCGTTTTTATATATTGAACCAATCTTGCATCGATGTAATGAAGTCTACTTTACCAAAGTAAATGATGATTTGAATGTGTTCTTGGATTCATTTTGTGAGAATTTTATTGAATATTTTTGGATTGATATTGATACACAAGATTGGTCTAAAGTTCTCCCTTTTTGTTGCATACTTGTGTGGTTTATGAATCAGAGAAATTGTGGCTACATAGGATGAATTAGGGAGTGTTCCTTCTGTTTCTACTTTATGGAATAGCTTGAGGAGTGGTAGAAATCTGCACTAAATCCATCTGGCCCTGGGCTTTTTTTGGTTGGGAGGTTTTTAATGAAGTCTGCTATTTTTATAGAATATGGGTCAGTTTAGATAGTTTACCTGTTCTTAATTTAACTTTGTTAATTGGCATCTGTCTAGAATATCACCCTTTTAATCTAGATTTTCCAGTTTTGTTGAGTATAGGCTTTTGTAGTAGGATATGCTGATTTTTTGGGTTACCTTCATTTCCCTTTTCATTTCTGATTTTCTGAATTTGCATACTGCCTATGGGCCTTTTAGTTAGCTTGGCTAAGGATTTACCTATCTTGTTGATTGTCTCAAAGAATCAGCTTTTGGTTT
This sequence comes from Mus musculus, assembly GCF_000001635.26. Taxonomy (NCBI): domain Eukaryota; kingdom Metazoa; phylum Chordata; class Mammalia; order Rodentia; family Muridae; genus Mus; species Mus musculus. The sequence continues at coordinate 115,343,767 of NC_000067.6, forward strand.
TGTTGATTCTTTGTATTGTTTTCTTTGTTTCTTTCTTTTTTTGGGGGGGGGGTTACTAGATATTTTCTTTATTTACATTTCAAATGTTATCCCCTTTCCTAGTATCTGAAAATCCCCTATTCCCTTCTCCTTCCCCCTGATCCCCAACCCACCCACTCCTGCTTCCTGGCCCTGGCATTCCCCTATACTGTGCATAGAACTGTCACAGGACCAAGGGCCTCTCCTCCCATTAATGACTGACTAGGCCATTGTCTGCTACATATGCAGCAAGAGCCATGAGTCCCACCATGTGTTTTCTTTAATTGGTGTTTTAGTCCCAGGGAGCTCTGGGCTTACTGGTTAGTTCATATTGTTGTTCCTTCTATGGGGCTGCAAACCCCTTCAGCTCCTTGGATACTTTCTCTAGCTCCTTCATTGGGCACCCTGTGCTCCATCCAATGGATGACTGTGAACATCCACTTCTGTATTTGCCAGACACTGGGAGAGCCTCTCAGGAGACAGCTATATCAAGCTCCTGTCAGCAAGCTCTTGTTGGCATCCACAATAGTGTCTGGGTTTTGTGTTTGTATATGGAACAGATCCCCATGTAGGTCACTCTCTGAATGGTATTCCTTCAGCCTCTGCTCCATACTTTGTCTCTGTTACTCCTTCCATGGGAATTTTGGATAATGTCTCTGTATCCTCTGATTAGTCTGGGTAACAGTTTTTCTATCGTGTTGATTTTCTCCAAAACAGCAACAACAACAAAACAAACAAACAAACAAAAACAAAAAAACAAACAATCAACAACAACAACAACAACACACACACACACACACACACACACACACACACACACACACACACACAAAACCCTGCTACTGGTTTGGTTGATTCTTTGTATAGTTCTATTTATTTCTACTTCATTGATTTCAGCCCAGAGTTTGATGATCTCTTGTCCTCTACTCCTCTTGGGTGTATTTGGTTTTTTGTTTTTGTTTTTGTTTTTGTTTTTACTGTTCTAGAGCTTTCAGATGTACTTTCAAGCTGCCCGTGTATGCTCTCTCCAGTTTCTTTTTGGAGGCACTCTGAGCTATGAGTTTTCCTATTAGGACTTCTTTCATTGTGTTCCGTAAGTATGTGTATGTTGTGGCTTTATTTTCATTAAACTCTAAAATCTCTTTAATGTCATTCTTTATTTCTTCCTTGACCAATTTATCATTTACGAGAGTCTGCTCCAGCTTCCACATATTCGTGGGCTCTCTGTTCTTTTTGTTGTTATTGAAGAGGAGACCTAGTCTGTGGTGATCTGTTAGGATGCATGGGATTATTTCATTCTTCTTGTATTTGTTGAAACCTGTTGTGTGATCAGTTATATGGTCAATTTTAGAGAAGGTACCATGAGCTGCTGAGAAGGTATATTCTTTTCCTTTAGGAAGAAATGTCCTATTGGTATCTTTTAAATCCATTTGGTTCATAACTTCTGTTAGTTTCACTGTGTCTCTGTTTAGTTTGTTTTTCCATGATCTATCCTTTGATGAAAGTGTGGTATTAAAGTCTCCCACTAGTATTGTGTGAGGTACCATGTGTGCTATGAGCTTTAGTAAAGTTTCTTTAATGAATGTGGGTGCCCTTGCATTTGGAACAGAAATGTTTAGAATTGAGAGTTCATCTTGTTAGATTTTTCCTTTGACCAGTGTGAAGTGTCCTTCCTTATCCTTTTTGATAAGTTTTGTTGAAAGTCGATTTTATTCGATATTAGAATTGCTACTCCAGCTTTTTCTTGTGATAATTTTCTTGGAAAATTGTTTTCCAGCTTTTACTCTGAGGTAGTATGTGTCTTTTTTACTGAGGTGGGTTTCCTGTATGCAGCAAAATGTTGGGTCCAATCTGTTAGACTATGCTTTTTATTGGGTAATTGAGTCCATTGATGTTAAGAGATATTAAGGAAAAGTGATTGTTACTTCCTATTAGTTTTGTTGTTAGAGGAGGAAGTATGTTTGTACAAATATTTTCTTTTAGGTTTCTTGAAAGATTCTTGCTTTTTCTAGGGTGTTGTTTCACTCGTTGTGTTGGTGTTTTCCATTTATTATCAGCCAGCCTGGATTTGTGGAGAGATATTGTGTAAATTTGTTTTTAATGATGGAATGTTTTCATTTCTCCATCTATCATAATTGAGAATTTTGCTTGATATAGTAGCCTGGGCTGGCATTTGTGTTCTCTCAGTGTCTGTATGACATCTGCCCTGGATCTTCTGGCTTTCATAGTCTCTGGTGAGAATTCTGGTGTAATTCTGTCAGGTCTTCGTTTATGTTACTTGACCATTTTCCCTTACTTCTTTTTAATATTCTTTCTTTGTTTAGTGCATTTGGTATTTTGATTACTATGTGGCAGGAGGGATTTCTTTTCTGATCCAATCTGTTTGGAGTTCTATAGATTTATTGTATGTTCATGGATATCTCTTTCTTTCTGATATGGGAAGTTTTCTTCCCTAATGTTGCTGAATATATTTACTGGACCTTTAAGTTGGGAACCTTCACTATCTTCTACAACTATTATTCTTAAGTTTGGTCTTTTCAATGTGTCCTAGATTTCCTGGATGTTTTGAGTTAGGAGACTTTTGCATTTTGCATTTTCTTTGATTGTTGTGTCAATATTTCCTATGGTATCTTCTGCCCCTGAGATTCTTTGTTCTATCACTTTTATTATGTTGGTGATGCTTTCATCTATGACTCCTGACCTCTTTCCTAGGATTTCTGTCTCCAGAGTTGTCTCTCTTGTGATTTTTTTATTGTTTCTACTTCCATTTTTAGATCCTGGATGCTTGTGTTCAATTCCTTCACCTGATTGGTTGTATTTTTTTGTAATTCTTTAAGAGATTTTTGTTTTCTCTTCATTTTTTTTCTTTTTTTTTTTCAATTAGATATTTTTTTCATTTACATTTCAAATGCTATCCTGAAAGTCCCCTATACCCTCCCTGAAACCTGCTCCCCACCACACCTACTCTTGCTTCCTGGCCCTGGCATTCCCCTGTACTGGGTCATATAATCTTCTTAAGAACAAGGGCTTCTCCTCCCATTGATGGCTGACTAGGCCATCCTCTGCTACATTATCAAGTAGAGACACAAGCTCTGGGGGATACTGGCTAATGGTTAGTTCATATTGTTCTTCCTCCTATAGGGTTGCAGACAGTTTTAGCTCCTTGGGAACTTTCTCTAGTTCCTCCATTGAGGGCCCTGTGTTCCATCCAATAGATAGCTGCGAGCATCCATTTATGTACTTGCCAGACACTGGCATAGCCTCACAAGAGAGGACTATATAAGGGTCCTGTCAACAAAATCTTGCTGACATATGCAATAGTCTCTGGGTTTGGTGGTTGTATATAGGATGGTCCCTGGGTGGGTCAGTCTCTAGATAGTCCCTCCTTAGTCTGAGTCCTGAACATTGTCTCTGTAACTACTTAATGGGTATTTTGTTCTCCATTCTATGAAGGAAAACAGTATCCCCACTTTGGTCTTCCTTCTTGTGAGTTTCATGTGTTTTACAAATTGTATCTTGGGTATTCTAAGTTTTTGGGCTAATATCCACTTATCAGTGAGTATATATCATGTGTGTTCTTTTGTGATTGGGTTACCTCAGTCAGGATGATATTTTCGAGTTCTATCCATTTGCCTAAGAATTTCATGAATTCATTGTTTTTAATACCTGAGTAGTACTCCATTGGGTAATAGTACCACATTTCCTTTATCCATTCCTCTGTTGAGGGACATCTGTGTTCTTTCCAGCTTCTGGATATTTTAAATAAGGCTGCTAAAGAACATAGTGGAGCATGTGTCCTTATTACAAGATGGAATATCTTCTGGGTATATGCCCAGGAGAGGAATTACTGGATCCTCTGGTAGTACTATGTCCAGTTTACTGAGGAACTGCTAGACTGATTTCCAGAGTGGTTGTACAAGCTTACAATCCTACCAGCAATGGAAGAGTTTTCTTCTTTCTCCCCATCCTCACCAGTATCTGTTGTCACCTGAAATTTTTATCTTAGCCATTCTGACTGTTGTGAGGTATAATCTCAGGGTTGTTTTGATTTGCATTTCTCTGATGATTAAGGATGTTGAACATTTTTTCAGGTGCTTCTCAGCCATTCAGTATTCCTCCACAGAGAATTCTTTGTTTAGCTATATACCACATTTTTAATAGGGTAATTTGATTTTCTGGAGTCTGTCTTCTTGAGTACTTTGTATATATTAGTCCCCTATCAGATTTAGGATTGGTAAAGATCCTTTCTCAATCTATGGGTGGTCTTTTTGTCTTATTGACAGTATCTTTTGCCCACAGAAGCTTTACAATTTTATGAGGTTCCATTTGTCAATTCTTGGTCTTAAAGCACAAGCCATTGCTGTCCTGTTCAGGAATTTTTCCCCTGTGCTATATATTTGAGGCTTTCCCCCACTTTCTCCTCTTTAAGCTTCAGTGTCTTTGGTTTTAGGTGGAGTTCTTTGATCATGTTAGACTTGAGCTTTGTAAAAGGAGTTAAGAATGGATCAATTCGCATTCTTTTGTATGATAACAGCCAGTTGAGTCAGCACCACTTGCTGAAAATGCTGTCTTTTTTTCCCACTGGATGGTTTTAGCACACATATCAAAGATAAAGTGACCATAGATGTGTAGGTTGAGTTCTGGGTCTTCAATTCTATTCCATTGATCTACCTGTCTGTCCCTGAACAAGTACCATGCAGTTTTTTATCACAATTGCTCTGTAGTACTGCTTGAGGTCTGGCATGGTGATTCGACCAGAGGTTCTTTTATTGTTGAGAACAGTTTTTCCTATCCTAGGTTTTTTGTTACTCCAGATGAATTTGCAAATTACCCTTTCTAACTCAGTGAAAAATTGAGTTGGAATTTTAATGAGGATTGCATTGACTCTGTAGATTGCTTTTGACAAGATAGCTATTTTGACCATATTTTAGGCCTGCCAATCCATGAGCATGGGAGATCTTTCCATCTTCTGAGATCTTCTTCATTTTCTTTCTTCAGAGACTTGAAGTTTTTATCATACAGATCTTTCACTACCTTAGTTAGAATCACATCAAGGTATTTTATATTATATGTGAATATTGTGAATGGTCTTGTTTCTCTAATATCTATCTCAGCCTGTTTATTCTTTGTGTAGAGAAATGCCATTGATTTGTTTGAGTCAATTTATATTCAGCTACTGCACTGAAGTTGTTTATTATGTTTAGGAGTTCTCTGGTGGAAATTTTAGGGTCACTTATATATGCTATTACATCATCTGCAAATAGTGATATATTGACTTCTTCCTTTCCAACTTGTGTCCCTTTGATCTCCTTTTGTTGTTTAATTGCTCTGGCTAAGACTTCAGTTACTATATTGAATAGGTAGAGAGAAAAGTACACAGCCTTATCTAGTCCTTGAGTATATTGAATTTGCTTTAATTTTCTCTCCATTTAGTTTGATGTTGGATACTGGTTTGCTGTGTATTGCTTTTGTTATATTTAGGTCTGGGCCTTGAATTCCTGATCTTTCCAAGACTTTTATCCTGAATGGGTGATGGATTTTGTCAAATGTTTGCTCAGCACCTAGTAAAATGATCATATGTTTTTTTTTCCCTCTGAGTTTGTTTATATGGTGGATTACATTGGTGGATTTCATTATATTAAACCATCTCTGCATCCCTAAATGAAGCCTACTTGATCAGGATGGATGATCATCATGATGTGTTCTTGGATTTGGTTTGGGAGAATTTTATTGAGTATTTTTGCATTGATATTCATAAGAGAAAATGGTCTGAAATTCTCTTTCTTATTTGGGTCTTTATGTGGATTAGGTATCAGAGTAATTGTGGCTTCATAGAATGAATTGGATAGCAGACATTCTTTTTCTATTTTTTGGAATAGTTTAAGGAGAATTGGAATAAGGTCTTCTTTGAAGGTCTGATATAACTGCATTAAATCCTGGCTTTTTTTAGTTTAGAGACTATTAATTACTATTTCTATTTCTTTAGAGGATATGAAGCTGTTTTGATCGTTAATCTGATCCTGATTTAAGTTTGGTACCCGGTAACTGACTAGAAAATTGTTCAATCCATTCAGGTTTTCCAGTTTTGTTGAGTATAGCCTTTTGAAGATGCTTTGGATTTCCTCATGTTCTTTTGTTATGTCTCCCTTTTCGTTTCTGATTTTGTTAGTTAGGATACTGTCCCTGTGCCCTCTAGTTAGTTTGGCAAAGAGTTTATCTATCTTCTTGATTTTCTAAAAAAACAGCTCCTGCTTTGATTATTTCTTTGTATAGTTTCATTTTGTTTCTACTTGGTTGATTTCATCCCTGAGTTTGATTATTTCCTGCCATCTACTCCTCTTGGGTGAATTTGATTCCTTTTGTTCTAGAGATTTTAGGTTTGCTGTCAAGCAGCTAGTGTGTTCTCTTTCTAGTTTCTTTTTGGCTGCACTCAGAGCTGTGAGTTTTCCTCTTAGGACTACTTTCATTGTATCTGATAAGTTTGAGTACATTGTGGCTTCATTTTCATTAGACTCTAAAAAGTCTTTAATTTCTTTCTTTATTTCTTCCTTGACCAAGTTATCATTGGGGAGAGTGTTGTTTTGCTTCCACAGCAATGTTAGCTTTCTATTATTTATATTATTATTGAAGATCAGCCTTATTCTGTGGTGATCTGATAGGATGCACGGGAAATTTTCAATATTTTTGTATCTGTTGAGGCCTGTTTTTGACCAATTATATGGTCAATTTTGCAGAAGGTACAATGTGGTGCTGAGAAGAAGTTATATCCTTTTGTTTTAGGATAAAATGTTTTGTAGATATCTGTTAAATACATTTGTTTCATAACTTCTGTTAGTTTCACTCTGTTTCTGTTTTGTTTCTGTTTCTAGGATCTGTCCATTGATGAGAGTGGGGTCTTAAAATCTCCCACTATTATTGTGTGCAGTCCAATGTGTGCTTTGAGCTTTACTAAAGTTTCTTTAATGAATGTGGATGCCCTTGTGTTTGTAGCATAGTTATTCAGAATTGAGAGTTCATCTTGGAAGGGTTTACCTTTTTTGAGTATGAAGTGCCCCTCCTTGTCTTTTTTAATAATTTTGGGTTTGAAGTCAATTTTATTCAATATTAGAATGGATACTCCAGCTTGTTTCTTCAGACCGTTTGCTTGGAAAATTGTTTTCTAGCCTTTTACTCTGAGATAGTATCTTTCTTTTTCCCTGAGATGGGTTTCCTGTATGCAGCAAAATGTTGTGTCCTGTTTATGTAGCCAGTTTATAAGTCTATGTCTTTTTATTGGGGAATTGAGTCCATTGATATTAAGAGATATTAACAAAAAGTAACTGTTACTTCCTGTTATTTCTTATTGTTAGAGTTGGGATTCTGTTCTTGTGGCTATCTTCTTTTAGATTTGATGAAGAATTACTTTCTTGCTTTTTCTAGGGCATCATTTCCCTCCTTCTGTTGGAGTTTTCTCTTTATTATCCTTTGAAGGGCTGGATTCATGGAAAGATAATGTGTGAATTTGTTTTTTTCATAGAATACTTTGGTTTCTCCATCAATGGTAATTAAGAGTTTCACTGGTTATAGTAGCCTGGGCTATCATTTGTGTTCTTTTAGGGTCTGTATATCATCTCTTTAGTATCTTCTGGCTTTCATAATCTCTGGTGAGAAATCTGGTGCAATTCTAATAGGTCTGCCTTTTTATGTTACTTGACCTTTTTCCTTACTGCTTTTAGCATTCTATGTTCAGTGCATTTGTTGTTCTGATTATTATGTGTCGGGAGGAATTTCTTTTCTGGTCCAGTCTATTTGTCATTCTTTAGGCTTCTATTATGTTCATGGGCATCTCTATTTAGGTTAGGGAAGTTTTCTTCTCTAATTTTGTTGAAGATATATACTGGCTTTTAAGTTGAAAATCTTCATTCTCATCTATACTTATTATCCTTAGGTTTGGTCTTCTCATTGTGTCCTGGACTTCCTGGATGTTTTGAGTTAGTATCTTTTTGCATTTTGCATTTTCTTTGATTGTTGTGCCCATGTTTTCTATGGAGTCTTCTGCAACTGAGATTCTCTCTTCCATCCCTTGTATTCTGCTGCTGATGCTCACATCTATGGTTCCTGATTTCTTTCCTAGGGTTTCTATCTCCAGAGTTATCTCCCTTTGTGTTTTCTTTATTGTTTCTACTTCCATTTTTAGATCCTGGATTGTTTTGTTCAATTCTTTCACCGGTTTGGTTACGTTTTCCTGTAACTCTTTAAAGGATTTTTTGGTTTTCCTCTTTAAGGGCTTCTACCTCTTTCCCTGTGTTCACCTGTATTTCTTTAAGGGAATTATTTATTTCCTTCTTAAAGTCTTCCATCATCATCATGAGAAGTGACTTTAGATCCATATCTTGCTTTTCTGATGTGATGATGTATCCAAGACTTACTATAGTAGAAGTGTTTGGTTCTGATGATGCCAAGTAACCCTGGTTTCTGTTGCTTCTCTTCTTAAGCTTGCCTCCTGCCATCTGATTATCTCAAGTGTTTGCTGCCCTCAATATAGCTTATTGGAGCCTGTCCTTCCTATAATCCTGGTTGATTCAGGACTCCTCAGAGTCCAGCTTTCTCTGTGATCCTGTGATTCCGAGTGCTGGTGAAGCTGAGATTCTGGGTGTGTCAGAGTTATTGGCAATCAAGCTTCCTCTGAGACCCTGAGATCCTGGTGTGACCAAGCTCCTGTTATCCTGGGATCCTGAAATCCTAAGATTCTGGGTGTATTACAGCTCCTGGAAGTGGTGTCCCCTCTGGGGACTGTGGGGCTGTCTGGTATGTTCAAAACCAAGGTATACCAGCACTGATCAGAAGAAACTGGAGCTGCTAGTCAGGCAGAGCTCCTGTGTCCTTGCTCCTGCTGTCATAGGCTTGTCACAATTGGATGGGAACAGACGTTGTGTTCCACTCACCAGTGATCTTAAGATCCTGGGCATGCTAGGGTGCCTGAGGCATGGAGAGTCCTTTGGGAACCTTGGAACCTTCTGCTGAGTTCCTACCCAAGGTGGCCTGGAGCTGGTGCTGACTGGAAGGGCGTGCTTCCTGTTTAAGAGCTTCTACCTGTTTACCTATGCTCTCCTGTATTTCTTTAAAGGAGTTATTCATATCCTTCTTAAAGTCCTCTATCAGCATCATGAGATGTGATTTTAAATCAAAATCATGCTTTTCTGATGTGTTGGGGTATCCAAGACTTGCTTTGGTGGAAGAACTGGGTTCTTATGATACAAAGTTGCCTTTATTTCTGTTGGTAAGTTCTTGCAGTTGCCTTTTGTCATCTAGTAATTTCTGGTGTTAGTTGGTTGGGCTGTCTCTGGCCAGATCTTGTCCCTCCTGTGGGTCTGTAAGCCTGTGTCAGCACTCCTGGGAGACCAGCTCCCTTCTGGTGGGACCTGTGTATAGAGAGCTGTGGAATAGTCCTAGCCCCTTGGTGGAAATTGCAACTGGCCTGACTTTGTTCTTGAGGTATGTTTCTTATATGCAACAAAATGCTGGATCTTGTTTACATATCCAGTCTATTAGCTTATGTCTTTTTATGGGTGGGTTGAATCCATTAATATTGAGAGTTATTAAAGATAGATGACTCTTGGTTCCTGATATGCTTGTTTTGTTGGTTGCTCTATGTGCTTGTTGTTCTCTCCATTTTGCTTTGTGGTAAGATGCTTAATATCTCATTTCTTTGGTTCAGGTATTTTCCACATCCCAGATTTTTACTTCTAGGATCCTCTGAAGAACTGGATTAGTAGATAGATACTGTTTGAATTTAGTTTTATGCTGGAATATTTTCTTTTCTCCATCTATATTGATTGAGAGTTTCACTGTGTAAAGTATTGTGGGCTGGCATTTGTGTTCTCTTAGAGTCTACATGACCACTGGCCATGTTCTGGCTTTCATAGTCTCTGTTGAGAAGTCTGGTGTAATTCTGTAAAGTCTACCTTTGTCTGTTACTTGGCCCTTTTCCATTGCAGCTTTTAATATTCTTTCTTTGTTCTGTGGTTTTGGTGCTTTAGTTATTATCTGATTAGAGCATTTTTCTTTTCTGCTGTTATTTATTTGGTGTTCTATAAGCTTCTTGGATCTTTATGGTCATCTCTTCTTTTAGGTTGAGGAAGTTTTTTTCTATGATTTTGTTGAAAACATTTTTAGTTCCTTTGAGCTGGGAATCTTAGTTCTCCTCTATTCTGATTATTCTTAGATTTGGTCTTTTCATTGAGTCCTGAATTTCTGGGATGCTTTGGCTTAGGGGCTTTTATGTTTTGAATTTTCTTTGGCAGTTGTGTCAATCTCTTCTACAGTATCTTTTACACCCAGGATTCTCTCTTCTATCTCTTGTATTCTGTTGGTGATACTTACATCTGTAATTCCTGACCTGTTTCCTAGATTTTCCATTTCAAGATTAGCCTCCCTTTGTATTTTCTTTATTGTTTCTACATCCACTTTTAGGTCTTGGACCACTTTCTTCAATTCCTTTACCGGTTTGATTGTGTTCTCCTGTATTTATTTCAGTGAGTTATTTATATCCTACATAAAGGACCCTATTATCTTCATGAGATAGGATTGTGGTCAGATTCCTGATTTTCAGGTGTTTTGGTGTATTCAGGACTTGCTGTGGTGGAAGGACTGGGTTCAATGATGCCCACAAATATTGACTTCTGTTTCTCATGGTCTTGCCCTTACCTCTTGCCATTTGGTAGTCCTTGGAGTTTACTGGTCTGGATGACTCTGACTAGAGTCTGCCTTTTTTGTTCCTGGGTTACTTCAGATCTCCTGGTAGGCCTGGGGTCTTGGCTGTGGTAGACCTCCTGTGGGGCTTTCCAAATGGAGGTTCTTCAGAGGGACAGAAAAGCTGCTGATCTGTTGTGCTGGCTGCAGTAGATCTCCTAGAAGGCCTTCAGACTGTTGGGTCTTAGAGAAGCAGTCAGACTGTTTTCATGTGTGAATACATTCTCCAGGGGGATTACTGACTATGGTTTCTGTTTCCCCGTGTGCAGCAGAATTCCAGTCTTTCAGTCTTTTGGATCGGTTGCCCTGCATGCCACAGAGCCACCAGGAGGTCTTCAGACTGTGGTGTCTGTTGTACAGTTGCTCTGTATACAGAAGAGGTTCTGGGATGCCTTCAAGCCATGGTGTCTTTAGGGAAGCAGACAAGCTGCAATCAGTTACTCTGTTGTCTTGTAGTAGCAGATCTCCTGGGATGCCAGTTGCCCTGTGTGCAGATCTCCTTGGATGTCTCAGGGTGTATTGTCAGTTGCCTTGTAGACAGAGGATCTCCTGGGATACCTCAAGCTCTGTTGTCAGTTACCCTGAGTGCAGTGGATCTTCTGGCCTGGCTCAGGATATGGGGTCTCCAGGGAGCAGACTAGCTAGCAGTCTGCCCCAGATGAGAGAGATAATTGTATTCTTCTTTGGGAAAATGGCTATTACATGAAAATGTAGGGAGATGGCACAAGGATATTACATGAGTAAAACTACAGCCATGTCTTTTCTAATTCAGCACCTTCTATATACATGACAGTATACCCAACTAGAAGAAGAAAAGGTGAACATTTTTCTATTTCATGAATGGAATGTATTAGAGTGTTTAGTAATAAATCAAAGTCAAATATGCATTGTCAAGAACATAAAACAAAAATTTACAAGTGGGACTAAGGTACTTCATTGGAAATATGTTCAGTGTGGGGGATGAAGGAGATAGATATGATAGACATAGATAGAAAGAGGGAGAACTATATTTTTTAAAAATTCAGGACACTGCAAGGGCAGAGGTCATTTCTGTATTATTCAGAGTTCTCTAGAGCTACTGAAATTAAGGAATGTCTCTACATACTAAAGGGGCTTATTGTGATGACTTACAGTCTGTAGTCCAACTAACCCAACAATAGGCAGCTGTCTATGGGAAGTTTCTCAGTCCCATGAAGTTGGTTGTTTAAGCCAGTCTTCAGTAGAAATATGTTCCAACAGATGTGCTGGTAAGTAAGTTTGAGAAATCTAGGAGTGATTCTTCCTTCTTGCAATGTTCTTATATAGGTCTCTCGCAGAAGGTGGGGCCTATATTAAGGCGTGTACCACCATGCCTGGATCTGGTACTTGATGTGTCCCAAGCTGACCTTCAACTGGATCTCCATGCCTTGGTCTCCTGGATTTAAAGGCATATACTAACAGGCCTGGGCCTAAGCTTTTCAAGGCTACTATATGTTAAGAACTCCATGTCATGATCCAGGTCAGAAATCTGTGAATTCTAGGCTCAAATCTGGATCAAATGTGTGTCCTCCATTTCTAGAATGGAGGTTTTTCCAAATATAGTCATGTTGATAAATAGGAATAATCATCACCATTTCTATTTCTTCTTTCATGAAAGAAGGGCAAACCTACTTAGTACAAATGCTCTTATTATAGAACATTTAATGTGCTCCAATATTTCAAGGTAGATTATATTCCTTAAGGATATGAGTAAAAGATTTCTAACTACATTCTGAATAAACACTGGTAATTTCCACCAACATTATATATGTGTTTTTCTCCCTGAGAAGTTAATACAATAATGACATATATAATTAATGCCAGTCTTAATTCTCTAATCTTAAGAGGCTTACTCACTACAAAATTACATTTGTCTACAGATGATTATCTTTACTCCTAACCCAACCTCAATAATAACCTGCATTAATTGAAATAAATATGCATAAATTTGTGTTCTTTTTTGCACATTGGATGCCTTCACTTTATATGTGTTTCAACACTTCTTAGATTATCTCCGTAACTGGATTTTATAAAGAATATTAAGGTGGGCTCACTTTCTGAGCTATTTCCTGCATTTAATTAGGTCTTTAATAACTCTCTGCTTACACTGTAACCTGTGCAGACAGGCCCCAAAGAGACTGATCCATATTCCATATTTTATGTATATATAACTTGCAAGCACAATGGTGTACGTGTGTGTGTGTGTATGTGTGTGTGTGTATCTCTGTGTATGCCTTTGTGTGTGTGTGTGTGTCTGCGTATGTGTGTGTGTATGTGACTCATGTGTATGTGTGTTTGTGTAGATCCACATGGGAGGATCTTGAATTATTTATTATTGATACGATCCTGCCTCCTGGAATGTCTGAAAGGGCTAAGTGAGGTGAGAGGATCCATCCTGAATGGGGGCAATATGCCATGTCCTAGGGACCTAGACTGAAAAAACAACAACAACAACAACAACAAAAAAAAAAAAAAAAAAAAAAAAAAACATAGCAAACTGAGCACTGCCATTTGAGTCTGCCTGAGTCCTGACTGTAGATAGAATATGACCAACTTCTTAGGCTTCTCCTACCATGACTTCCCTGCTTTGTAGACTTATATCTTCTCAAACCATGAGCAGAAATAAAATTGTTCCTCCTTAATCTGCTTTTTTCTCACATATACTGATTAACATAGTATTGAGAAAAGTAATGAATACAGTGGGATGTGAATTCTTCTTGAGTGTGGCTACAGAAAAAGACCCCAGGGGAAACAAAGTTCCCTTGACCCTGGCATTTCTATCCAGGTTATGGAGGGGATATTTGCACAGGAAAATGTTTTTCTTACTATGCTGCAAGTGTGTTAAATCTACTGTTCTTGGCACTGGGAAACAAAATAAATAAGTAGACCAACAACAACAGTAACTAAAGCATTACCATCTCCCCCATAAATAAGGTAAAGTTGTTGTGCCAGGGAAGATTCTATACCCATTTATGTTGTGCACCTGACTAATTCAAACTTGTGTGACAGTATAGCTGGAAAAATAATTTCAGATACACGTCTTCCTGAGAGGAAGGAGCAAGACAAGTTCATAGAAAATATGCTGGGAAATGAGTACGTACATTAGGTCAGGGTTTCATACTGAGTAAAGAAACTCAGACTAGGAAGACATTCTTAAATGTCCCAGCTGTGACCCACAGCTCCCAATCTTCAGATGTGAGTATAGAACCTTGCATAACCTTAGAATACAAGAAAGTAGAAGGAATTATAAGTAGGTAAAGAAGGAGTTCTAGAGATAACATGACAGAAAGTATGTGTAAAATTGGAGTGGATTTAACTGGGCAGTAAGAAGATTGTGGAGGAGAAATATACAATTAATCGAAAGTTTTGAAAAAGCCACAGGGGACTATATTTTTGTATGTTTATCTAAAAAGTCTGCCCCCCATGTGTATGTGTAATTAATTTGAGCAATTTAGAGTAGAGATATATTATTCTGTATGAAAGTCATAGACACACAAGAAAATTCTCAATACCAGACAAAGAAATCTTTATAATTTTTGGTAAGGGGAGTACAACAGTCTTCCAGTACAATATGGGATATTAATGGTGGTCTTACTTGCTTCCAGAACTTGAAATTAACTCACTATATTGTATACATTGCACACTTTAGATGTAGGACTTAGAAAAATCTGCATCTGCCTTGGAAAATTACTCTCTGAGGAACACATTTAGAGTACCTCCTTTCATAGTACCTCAAGCTGCTATGCTAGATATTGAGAGAGAAAAATAATCAGTAGTCATGCACAATCACAAGTCTTATGAACCTCAGCAGTGACCAGCATGGCAGAATATCCACAAAGGTGTGATAGTAGGATTTAGAGTTGTGTACTTTACTTAAGGTCTACTGAATAGCAAGAAATACACTGGGAGGCCATTGAACTATGAAGAGAACCTATTCATGTCACTTTAATAAACCAGGATAATTAAAAATTACATCCGGAATACTTATCTTTATGCAAACAGATTAAGTGTATCTCTTACCCCTCACATAAGCAAGTTCTTCTCCAGTAGACATAGGCCATTACAGAAAACATGACTGGTCAAAATGTAAATAACAACTGACTACGAGTTGCCCAGCCACAATTGATAGTTATATAACAATATCCTTGTGGGCCTGTCAAGGTTTGGGAGACAAGGGGAGGGTGAGAACCTGCATCCAGCCAGAGCTCCTGTGCTCTGAGCAGGTGAATGCGGGAGGGCTGCTAGATGCTTTCCACTTGGCCCCAGGTAGGCATCTAAGCCACTGACCCCACTCGATGTGGGTGGACAAGGGGCAGCCCCCAATACCAGGGGCCCCTGAGCAACATCCTCGGCCCCAGGGATACAGGACAGAGGGCAGAGGGAGAGAGGTTCCCATGCAGGTAAGAGTTCTTAGTCTGGTCCGTGGCTGGAGCACAGGAAGGCCTTCCATCTGGAGATTAGAAACAGCTTATCCAAGCACAGTGGGCCTTGATGAACAGAGACAATCTATGGTTTTAGAGCTTTATTATAGAAAGGCAGGGGGAAAGAGAGAAGGCAAAAGAGAGAAAGACCGGCCATGGCCAAGAGGGGAGAAGGGGGAAAAGGAGAGAGAGAGAAGAAAGGCTAGAGTAAAAGGGAGAGAGCAAGAGGGAGAGAGAGTAAGAGAGAGAGTGAGGAGAGAGAATAAGAGAATGAGAGGAGAGAGCTAGGTGGGACCAATCAGCCCTCTTATGGTGGGCTGTTATCTTGGTGTTGCTATGTGACTGGGAGGAGTCTAGCCTGAAGGTCAAAAGCTTGGGACATTGTCTTTGTGACTAAAAGCCACACTTCTCCTGTGGGGGATGTGGGGGCGGTAACTTCGAGAGGAGCCAGGGTTCCAGGAGACATGAGAGAACACCTACCGTCCCATTTAGGTGAATTATCACCACTCAGGTTCTACCTGGGTTCAGACCTCAACTTGACTGGAGACCAGACTGTCTGTGAATAGCCCATTGCCCCACACCACATACCTTTACATGTAAGGCTCAAGGAACATTGTGAAAAGGATCATGGGAAAATAGAAGCAAAAGATCAGTTATCTGCTATAAAATTCTGTCTCTGATGTGAGATAGAGAAGTTATTCCTGTGAAATCACTAAATGGCTGCCTAAACAAAACTTAAACAATGACAACACAAAATTTCATTGAAATAACAATAGGTGAGTCTCACAGGGCCCATGCCTTGAAGAACTACAGGAAGAGTTTTTGGGTGTTTTTTTGTTTGTTTGGGTTTTTTATGGGTTTTGTTTGTTTTTTTGTTTTTTGATATTTTTCTTGAGGACAAGGTGTCTCTGTGTAGCCTGGCTGTCCTGGAACTCACTCTGTAGACCAGGCCAGCCTTGATCTCAGAATTCCACCTGCCTCTGCCTCCCAAATTCTGGGATTAAAAATGTGTACCACCACTGCCTGGCTATGTTTTTGTTTGTTTGTTTGCTTTGGTTTTGAACTACAAGAACTTAATGAGTGCAAAGAAAAGGAGAATCAGCCTTCTCTCAACACATGCCCCTTATTTGGTTATCCAATACCAAGTGTTCAGTCTTAAACACACACACACACACACAAACACACACCATTTCTTTTCTTTTTTTTTTTTTTTTTTTTTTTACTGTTTCTTCTGTTGTCTAGTGCAAGCAACACTAAGATATGACAGATTATATAGTTTAGGAGAGACAGGGACTTAGGAATTGAGAGGGGTATTTAAGGAGGAGAGAGAGGGAAAATAATGTAAATACCAAACAGAAGGGTCCCTATGGAAAATAGGTTGCTTACATGTTAGGAAATATATGTAGGCTAAAGAATATAAACCAATTCTAGATTTTCAGTAGGAAAATGACATGGTCTGAATTCACTTGCACCTTGGTACTGACTGGCTTTAGTGATATTGCAATAGTCTCACAGCCATGTGGGACAGGTAAGCAACAGACAGATCATGCACAGTAAGTGAGAGCATGAAAATATATGAGCAAGTCTTTTAAGTGGGTAAACAACATGCACTCACATGGACATACTATGATTAGAAAAGGGGATAAATGGATATTTTAGGTGACTGATTTTTTTTCAAATGTAGATTTATTGAGGTAAGAGTCTTTGGGGATATATAAGAAGAACTGTGCAGAAAGCCAGTTCTGATTGGTAAGGAAATGCTGATGTCAGAGCAGGTATGTTTGAAGGTTTCTGTGTCAAAGATAATGAAAGAAATATGGTCAGGAAGAAAAAAATAAAGAACATAAACCAAACATAAAACTTTAGCTATCAAACCACAAGCAGCATCAATTTAACATCTAGAAATGTATACCGTTATCCCAGTCCTGGTCAGTCATTGAATGGCTTACTAGAGACTAGTAGACTGAGCTTTAATGGTGGTTCTCATACATCGGCAATGTGAGAGATTCTGACATAATATATGTGTCTTGAGTTCAAAGTCTTGCTGTGTGTTTTAATTCTTAGTAAAGTTAAGGTACTTCAGGAAATGAATATTTAAGAATTAGCACCTAAATGATCAGGAAAAATCCACAGGAGTCCCTTAATCTTTGGTCACATGGAAGCAGGACCTTCTACCAGATCTCAGTTTTCATATGACTGCCATAACAAGTGTGTATAAGCTAGATTTTACCATCAAAGTCACTTATTTTTCTGATGGGTGGGTCAGCATCAGGATTGGCTTCTGATGAGCTATTCTCTTTTGCTTCACAGAACCTTTCTGTAGTATATGGGCAGAAGAAAGGAGGAAGCATGACAGGGATAGGGGAATGGTTGTTCATGAGTGGATGAACCAGTGTCCTCTGGTGCTTTCTTCTTAGAATGACACTATGGTTTTGAGATTAGGTCTCACCTGATATATACTGAAAGTACTGTCATCCAGTACTATTTGCTATTAGGCTTTCAGCATTTGTTAAAGAAAGTTGTAGAAGCAGTCACCTAAACTTTTGTGCTTCTACACATAGATTGGTGCTGTTCTCATCCTGTACCAGAGAAACTTCTTTTCTTCAGGAAGTGGCAGTTAATGCAGAGAATCACAATTTGTCATAGTGCTGAGTCCCAATGAAGACATCTATAGCATCCTATTCAATGTGCAGGAAACACCACAGAGTCAAGGTAAGCAAGTTTGTAAACAGAGCCAAAGGGCAGAAAATGGTGTATATAATCCCACTTTTTAGATAGGTAATGGCCATTACAACATGACCACAAAAGTGCACATATACAAAATAATGTTGGTAGGATGTGAACTGGGTGAGTATAGGAGATGTAAAAGATAAGTAAGATTGGGTAATGATATGAATAATATGTACACTACATATTTATATAATATAACCATATAAAATTAGGTGACCACAGTTTAGTTGATAATAAACCTTTTTACAGAATTTATTTCCAAAGAACAAATTTGAGTGGGTAAGACATAATGAGAAATACAATATTCTGACTTTTCTATCATTACTTTTTACCCTTTACTAAGTTTAATGTTGGAAAACACCATCAACCATTGAGAAACTTCATAAACTACATAGAAGAATGTGGTCGTAAAGTGGGGCATATTTTGAATGAATAACATGAAAGCACTGGAAATATGCTTAAAATAGTTTATGGAAAATATTTGACATATAAATTAAATAATTCCTGGTACTTTAATCCAGTAAGTAATTCCTATCATCCCATAAAATTTAAAAGTGTACTTTCTTCCGTTATAGACTAAATTCAGATATATGCGTTTTTGAACTAAAAAGTGACTCCTCCAAAGAAACAAGCATCATTTCTTTATACTTTCCTGCATTTTTAACTTTTCATTTTTTATTTTATTGTTTAAAATTTTTATTGGAAATTTTATTTATTTATTTATTTATATTTCAAATGTTAATCCATTTCCTGGTTTCTCCTCTACAACTCCCCTATCCCTTTCCCCTCCCCATGCTTCTATGAGGGTGCTCTACCATCCACCCACCCACCCACCCACCCACCCACTCCCACCTCACCATGTTAGCATTTCTCTACAAATGGCCATCAAGCCTTCACAGAAACAAGGGTCTCTCCTCCTATTGATTCCAGGTAAGGCCATCCTCTGCTACATATGCAGCTAGACCCATGGCAACTTCTTCAGCTCCTTCAGTCCTTTCCCTAACTCTGCCAGTTGTGCTTAGTCCAATGACTGGCTGCCAGCATCCACATTTGTATCTGCCATGACCTGGCAGAGAATTTTCAGAGATAGCTAAATGAGGCTTCTGTCAGCAAGCACTTCTTGGCATCCACAATATAGTCTGGGTTTAATGCCTATATACTGGATAGATCCTCAGGTCGGGGTAGTCTCTGTATGGTCTTTCCTTCAATCTCTGCTCGATGCTTTATCCCTTTATTTCCTTTAGACAGGAGCAATTCTGGGTTAAAAATTTTGAGATCAGCGGGTGGCACCATCCTCCAAACAGGACATTTCATAACCTCTGGATATGGACTGTATAGTTTTTCCTCGCATTTGTTGGGTATTTCAGCTAACATCATCTCTGTTGGGTGCTGGGAGCCTCTTGCTTTCCTGGCAACTGGGACTTTGTGGTGGCTACCCCTATTTAACCATATGCCATTGCTACACACCTCTGTTCAATTTTCAGACACTGTATATCATGCCCATCTCCTCCTCTGATCCTGCCTCCCCTTTATCCCTCCCTCAATTCTCTTCTTCCCAAGTTCCTCCTACCCTCTAACTCCTGTGAGTGTTTTGTTTTCCCTTCTAATAGAGAAGGACTGAATAATCCACACTTTTGTCTTCCTTTCTCTTGAGCTTC
Organism: Mus musculus; assembly: GCF_000001635.26. Lineage (NCBI taxonomy): Eukaryota > Metazoa > Chordata > Mammalia > Rodentia > Muridae > Mus > Mus musculus. The sequence goes on from NC_000067.6 coordinate 115,363,343, forward strand.
ATCAGGTATGTGAGTTGTATTTCTAGCACCACATTGAAGTTCACAGCCTTGTGTAACTTCATTTCCAGGGAATACAATACCATTTTCTTCCCTGTATAGCACTCCTAACTTGTACCAAATATTCAGTTGCCTAAACCTATGGAATACCATTTTAACTCAAACCACCACATTATTTTCCCTATCCTCATGGGATCATGTTATATCATTATACAAAGTTCACATAGTTAAACTTTAAATATCCCATCTCTCATATAGACAAAATTCCTATGTTGAAGGATTTATTTCTGTTCCTGTGACCTGTTTGTGCTGACCTAGAGGTTTGGGTTCCAGATAAAGAGCTATCCTACCAAAATATACAAATATTCTGTTGTGCTGAAACCATAGACTTCTTCTGATCCAATCTGAATATAGGCCCTTTACAAGAGGAGCCATTGTTCTTAATCAATTATCCATCTCTCCAGATCAATGTATACATGTAAATCTTATGTATTTCCCATCTATCCATCTACCTACATTTTTTCACACATCAGATACATTTTTGTTATTGAACTGAAAATATTTGTCAATTAATATTTGTAAAATTGATAATATTCTTATTTATTTCTGAAATATGACAAGTCTTAATGTGAAAAAATAAACTTATGTTATTTGATTTTCTGACATCCTTAAATCAACAGGATAATTAATAAATAAATATTTAAAGGGGTGACTTTTCCAGGAAGTATTGGACTGAGTCTTAATACTAGAGGTAAGAAAGATTACCACTGAAGGACAGAAAGACATTTAGGGTTTCCCCTGGTGTTACCATGTGCTCTGACTAATGTCAATGGGATAATATAACATGATCCAGGCAGGATGATAAAAATCCCAGGTTCTTCAGGGATAAAGCTATACATCACATTTTAGAAAAAGAACAAAGTTATACTGAAGAGATGGTTGAAAGTAAAGGAATATAAGATACAACTTGCCAAACTCATGAAATTCAAGAAGAACGAAGACCAAAGTGTGGACACTTCACCCTTTCTTAGAAATGGGAACAAAACACCCATGGAAGGAGTTACAGAGACAAAATTTGGAGCTGTGACAAAAGGATGGACCATCTAGTGATTCCCATATGCAGGGATCCATCCCATAATCAGCTTCCAAATGCTGACACCATTGCATACACTAGCAAGTTTTTGCTGAAAGGACCCAGATATAGCTGTCTCTTGTGAGACTATGCCGGGGCCTAGCAAACACAGAAGTGGATGATCACAGTCAGCTATTGGATGGGTCACACAGCCCCCAATGGAGGAGCTAGAGAAATTACCCAAGGAGCTAAAGGGAACTGCAACCCTATAGGTGGAACAACAATATGAACTAAACAGTACCCGGGAGCTCTTGTCTTTAGCTGCATATGTATCAAAAGATGGCCTAGTCGGCCATCACTGCAAAGAGAGGCCCATTGGACTTGCAAACTTTATATGCCCCAGTACAGGGGAACGCCAGGGCCAAAAAGGGGGAGTGGGTGGGTAGGGGATTAGGGGGGTGGGTATGGGGGACCTTTGGGATAGCATTGAAAATGTAAATGAGGAAAATACCTAATTAAAAAAAAAGAAAGTAAAGGAAATATGTAATCAGTTGTAGAAGAAAATAATTATAATATCTACCTAAGTCCACATGAACACTTACAGAAATGTGATTTATAATTAAAATAAATTTATCTATCCTGTTTTGTTAGGAATATGCTTATGCATATATGGACATATATTGCATTAGTATTCATGTTTTCCCCTCTATTTCTTTATCATTTAATATTACATTAATTGATATAATATTAGTTATTCAATGCTGACAATATATGTTGTCATATGTAAGGGGCTAAGCATTCATCAAGGGACATTGCATCTGTTCTCAAATATATAATGCATTTGTGGTTGTGCATGGGGTACTTATACCATATTAGGGGAAATTGTGACCTGATTACTGTTTTCATTTGGAAATCAAACATGACACATTAAAGATGAAATTAAAGATATGTGGTTGTATCAAATTGACAAGAGGAAGTCTCTGTGATAACTAATCATGATTATAAACATAATTGCATCTAGAATCAATTAAAACTCAAGCTAAAAGCATTCCTGTCAGGGATTTTCTTCATCAAATTATTTAAAGCAAACTGGTCCCCTAAGTCAGGGTGGCATGGTTCAATTGCAGCACAGACAAAATACATTAAACATGGAAGTTGATTTTTTTCCTGATTTCCTGAAGTAAGTTGGTCTATCTAGCTGCTGTAGCATTCCTCAGTTCATGTGAAAAACAACATTTCTCTCACTTGAGCTGAAAAGGTTTTGATTGCCAACTTGATAGAAGCTAGAGTTATCTGGGAAGAACTTCAACTTAGAAAATGGTTCTATCAAATTTCTATAGTCATGTTTGATGTTTGTAAGATCTAAATTGGGTGTGCCCATCCTGTGTGTGTGTGCGTGTGTGTGTGTGTGTGTTTTTGTGTGTATGTGTATGTATGCTCACATAAGAAAGATTCATTATGGTTTACTTGAGTTTCTTAGGAACTAGAAACAGATTTTGTAGAAGTCACAAGTTTGATAGCAGGGGGGGATTACAAGTAGACTTGTCAGGCAGGGACCTGTAGAAACACAAAAACCACTGAGGTAATTTATCATAAATTCCAAAACAATAAGTTGATTCTCTAGGACAATGTAGTATAAGATCAGGATATAGTAGTGTTTGGTTAAGTAACAAAAATGGTCATGCATTGGTTGCCTGTAGATATTACGATAAATTAACACAGTGTCTTAAGCAACATACATAAGTCTTAGGGAACAAAATATTCCAAGTTGGAAATGATTTCTCAGTATATCTGAGACTATGTATGAAGGCATGTCTTTGCTTTTCTAAGCTACCAGAGGCCCCTCAGACACTTTGGTACATGGTCTCCTAATTCTATGTTTAAAGGGACTTAATCTTTCATTCTTTCCTCCCTTCACATTTTTTTTCTGGGCATAAGCTATTTTTTTTCATTTTTTTTTAGATTTTTTTCTTCATTTATATTTCAAATGCTATCCTGAAAGTCCCCTATACCCTCCCCCCGCCCTGCTCCCCTACCCACTCACTCCCACTTCTTGGCCATGGCATTCCCCTGTACTGGGACATACAAAGTTTGCTAGACCTAGGGACTTCTCTTCCCATTGATGGCCGACTGGGCCATCTTCTTAAACATATGCAGCTAGAGACACGAGCTCTGGAGTCCTGGTTAGTTCATATTGTTGTTCCACCTATAGGGTTGCAGACACCTTCAGCTCCTTGGGGACTTTCTCTAGCTCCTTCATTGGGGTTTCTGTTTCATCCAATAGATAACTGTGAGAATCCACTTCTGTATCTGCCAGGCACTGTCATAGCCTCACAAGAGATACCTATATCAGGGTCCTTTCAGCAAAATCTTGCTGGCACATGCAATAGTGTCTGTGTTTGGTGGCTGATTATGGGATGGATCCCCGGGTGGGGCAGTCTCTGGATGGTCCATCTTTTCATTTAAGCTCAAAACTTTTTCTCTGTAACTCCTTCCATGGGTAATTTATTCCCTATTCTAAGAAGAAATGAAGTATCCACACTTTGGTCTTCCTTCTTCTTGATTTTCTTGTGTTTTGCAAATTGTATCTTGGGTATTCTAAGTTTCTGGGCTAATATACACTTATCAGTGAGTGCATATCAAGTGAGTTCTTTTGTGATTGTATTACCCCACTCAGGATGATATTCTCCAAACACACCCATTTGACTAAGAATTTCTTAAGTTCACTGTTTTTAACAGTTGTGTGGTACTCCATTGTGTAAATGTACCACATTTTCATTATTATATTCTTTCTTTCTTTCTTTCTTTCTTTCTTTCTTTCTTTCTTTTTTTCTTTCTTTCTTTCTTCCCCCCCCTCTCTCTCTCTCTCTCTCTCTCTCTTTCTCTTTCTTTCTTCCTTTCATTTTAAAATTTTATTTAATCTTTCTTTTTTTTTTTTTTACAGTATGGATTTTATCCCCCTTCCAGTCCACCATCTGATGTTCCACCTCCCATACCTCTCCCCCTGTCTCCAAGGGGATGTCCCCCAACCCCTCCCCATCCCATCAGACCTCCCCACTCCCTGGAGCCTCCAATCTCTTGACTTGAAGATTTGGTGCATTTTCTCTGATTGAGCCCAGACCCAGCAGTCCTCTACAGAATATGTGTTGGGGGCATCATATCAGCTGGTATATGCTGCCTGGTTGGTGGCCCAGTGTCTGAGAGATCTCAGGGGTCTACATTAGTTGAAACTGCTGCTCCTTATACAGGGCCACCCTACTTCTCAGCTTCTTCCAGCTTTTCCCTAATTGTATCACAAGAGACAGCAGCTTTTCTCCATTCTTTGGGTATAAATATATGCATTTGACTCTTTCAGGTGCCTATTGGGTCTTTCGGAGGGCAGTCATGATAGGCCCCTTTTCATGAGCACACAATAATAGCCTTAGTAATAGTGTCAGGCCTTGAGACTTCCCCTTTACCTGGATCCAAATTTAGGTCTGGCCCTGAACCTCATTTTCCTTGCCACTTTTATAGTTTTGGTGCTGGATCTTTTAGACAATTATGGGTCAGAGTTTTTGACTGTGGGATAGTAACCCCATCCCTCACTTGATGTCCTCCCTGCCTTTCTCCTGGAGATGGGCTCTACCAGTTTCTTGTTTTCACTGTAGAACATTTCATCTGAGGTCCCTCCCTTTGAGTCCTGAGAGTCCCCCACCTCCCAGGTCTCTGGTACATTCTGGAGGGTCTCCCTACCTGCTACCAAGGTTGCCTGTCTCCATTTTTCCTGCTGGCACCCTGGGCTTCAGTCCTGTTCTCCCCCACCCAATACCTGATCATGTTTTCCTATTTCCCTCCCTGTCTCCATTCCTATTCAGGTACCTCTCTCTTTCACCATTTCTGTGACCTATTTCTTCTCCCTGCCAAGTGGGATTGAGGCATCCTCACTTGGGCTCTTCAGCTTGTTAACCTTTTGTTTGATTTTTTGTGTTTTGTTTTGGTTTGGTTTGGTTTGGTTTGGTTTGTTTTGTTTTGTTTTGTTTTGGTTTGGTTTGGTTTGGTTTCGGTTTTGGTTTCGGGTTCGGTTTTGTTTGTTTGTTTGTTTTGTCTTTGAGACAGGGTTTCTCTGTATAGCCCTGGCTGTCCTGGAACTCACTTTGTAGACCAGGCTGGCCTTGAACTCAGAAATCCTCCTGCCTCTGCCTCCCAAGTTCTGGGATTAAAGGTGTATACCAGCACCACCCGGCTCAGCTTGTTAACTTTTGAAGTTTTGTGGATTGTATCTTGCCTATTCTATACATTTTTGCTTAATATCCACTTATTAGTAAGATAAAATAAGATGAAAGTCCTTTTGGATCTGAGTTGCCTCACTCAGGCTATTTCTTCTAGTTCCACGCATTTGCCTGGAAAACTCCTGATTTCCTCTTTCTTAATAGCTGAGTAGTATTCCATTGAATAAATGAACCACGTTTTCTTTATCCATTCTTCTGTTGTGAGGTATCTGAGTTGTTTCCAGCATATGGCTAACACAAACAATACTGCTATGAGCATAGTAAAACAAATGTCCTTGTAGCATGGTGGAACATCTTTTGGGTAAATGCCCAAGAACAATATAGCTAGGTCTTCAGGTAGATCTATTGCCAATTTTTTGAGGAATCTCCAGATTGGTTTCCAGAGTAGATATACTCTTTTGCAGTCCTACCAGCAATGGAGGATTGCTCCTGTTTCTCCACATCTGAGCCAGCCAGCATCTGCTGCCACTTGAATTTTTGATCCTAGTCATTCTAACTAGTGTGAGATGGAATCTCAGGGTTGTTCTAATTTGCTTTTCCCTGATGATTAAAGATTTTGAACAACTTTTTAAGGTGCTTCTCAGCCATTCATTATTCCTCAGTTGAGAATTCTTTCTTTAGATCTGTACTCCATTTTTTAATATAACCATATTAAAAATTTTGGTTTTCTGGAGTCCAACTTCTTTTTTTTTTTTTTTAAATTTATTTATTTATTATATGTAAGTACACTGTAGCTGTCCTCAGACACTCCAGAAGAGGGAGTCAGACCTCGTTAGGGATGGTTGTGAGCCACCATGTGGTTGCTGGGATTTGAACTCCTGACCTTTGGAAGAGCAGTCGGGTGCTCTTACCCACTGAGCCATCTCACCAGCCCTGGAGTCCAACTTCTTAAGATCTTTATATATATTGGATATTAGACCCCTATCAAATTTAGGATTGGTAAAGATCTTTTCCCAATCTGTTGGTGGCCTTTTTGTCTTATTGATAGTGTTCTTTCCCTTACAGAAGTTTTGCAGTTTTATGAGGTACCATTTGTTGATTCTTGATCTTACATCACAAGCCACTGCTTTTCTGTATATGACCAAACAAGAGCATGTTTGACTCACTGTTGTTTACAAACCAGAACTACAAAAGAAAGAAAGAAAGAAAGAAAGAAAGAAAGAAAGAAAGAAAGAAAGAAAGAAAGAGAAAAGAAAAGAAAAAGAAAAGAGAGGAGAGGAGAAGAGATGAAAGGAAAGGAGAGGAAGAGAGGGGAGGGGAGAGGAATGGAGAGGAGGGGAGGGGAGGGGAGGGGAAGGGAAGGGAAGGGAAGGGAAGGGAAGGGAAGGAAGAGAAGAGAAGAGAAGAGAAGAGAAGAGAAGAGAAGAGAAGAGAAGAGAAGAGAAGAGAAGAGAAAAGAAAAGAAAAGAAAAGAAAAGAAAAGAAAAGAAAAGAAAAGAGAGAAGAAGAGAATTTTGACAAACTGCAAGGGAAAATTACACTCTTAAATTGTTTTACCTGACTGAGTAACATTAAACTTCTTGGTAAAAAATCCAAAAGCCCTGAAAGCATGGATGGATAAGTTAAAGTTCTGAAAGTACATAACTGTGTTGAAACATTATATACAAAAGCATTATATTAAGAATGAATAAATCATCTTCAACTCACTCAACAAGGAAACTGGCTGAAATGAACAGATGCAATAAAACAACAAAAATAACTGTATCAAATGGAAAATAATCCAAGAAATTATAGAAGTCAGTAAATAAAAGCACAGGACCAGACAGATTTGCTAGCAATCTCTATATAACTGTTAAAGACCAGCTCACACCAAATGTTACTCAAATTATTTTATAAAATAGAAAGGAAAATACTATGAAAATCAGTGTACAATCTGCCATTACTCTGATATAAACATAATAAATAGATGAAGTGGCAAGAACCCCTCAAGAAACTCAATGTTATTGGAGGAGCTATAGAGAGTTCATGCCTAGAGAGGGAGGAAAATTCACTCCCTTTAATAGACATGGCCATTATAGTTTGTTAATGTCCCAGTGGATGGCTACAATCTAATGTAGACATGAGTAATACTAATTGGAATCAGTGATATTATTAACCAGAAGATAAAAGAAGACATGATTGTTGCATGTGACCATAGGGAGTTGAAAGGTGATGGTGGAAGATGTATATGATCAATATGCATTACATAAATAGATAAAATTTCAAAGGTTAAAACACTTAACCTGATTAATTAATTAAAGATGGAAAACAATACAGTATAATTTCAAAAAATAAAAGAAAATTACAATGAATAAAAAAATTACAAAGATATGGGCACAGGGGAATAATTCCTGAATAGAATAGCAATGGCTTGTGCTGTAAGATCGAGAATTGACAAATGGGACCTCATGAAACTGCAAAGCTTCTGTAAAGCAAAAGACACCATCAATAAGACAAAAAGGCCACCAACAGAGTGGGAAAGGATCTTTACCTATCCTAAATCAGATAGGGAACTAATATCCACTATATATATAAAGAACTCAAGAAGGTGGACTCCAGAAAATGAAATAACCCCATTAAAAAAAATGGGGCTTAGAGCTAAACAAAGAATTCTCACCTGAGGAATACTGAATGGCTGAGAAGCACCTGAAAAAATGTTCAGCATCCTTAATCATCAGAGAAATGCAAATCAAAACAACTGTGAGATTCCATCTCACACCAGTCAGAATGGCTAAGATCAAAAATTCAGTTGACAGCAGATGCTGGTGAGGATGTGGAGAAAGAGGAACACTCCCCCATTGTTGGTGGGATTGCAAGCTTGTACAACCACTCTGGAAATCAGTCTGGCAGTTCCTCAGAAAATTGGACATAGTACTATCAGAGGATCCTACAATACCTCTTCTGGGCATATATACAGAAGATGTTCCAAATAGTAAGAAAGACACATGCTCCACGATGTTCATAGCAGCCTTATTTATAATAGCCAGAAGTTGGAAAAAACCCAGATGCCCCTCAACAGAGGAATGGATACAAAAAATGTGGTACATTTACACAATGGAGTACTACTCAGCTATTAAAAGGAATGAATTTATGAAATTCCTAGGCAAATGGTTGGACCTGGAGGGCATCATCCTGAGTGAGGTAACACAATCACAAAAGAACTCAAATGATATGTACTCACTGATAAGTGGATATTAGCCCAGAAACTTAGTATACCGGAGATATAAGATACAATTTGCAAAACACATGAAACTGAAGAAGAATGAAGACCAAAGTGTGGACACTTTGCCCCTTCTTAGAATTGGGAACAACACCCATGGAAGGAGTTGCAGAGACAAAGTTTGGAGCTGAGACAAAAGGATGGACCATCTAGAGACTGCCATATCCAGGGATCCATCCCATAATCAGCCTCCAAATGATGACACCATTGCATACACTAGCAAGAGTTTGCTGAAAGGACCCTGATATAGCTGTCTCTTGTGAGACTATGCCAGGGCCTAGCAAACACATAAGTGGATCCTCACAGTCAGCTATTGGATGGATCATAGAGCCCCCAATGAAGGAGCTAGAGAAAGTATCCAAGGAGCTAAAGATATCTGCAACCCTGTAGGTGCAACAACATTATGAACTAACCAGTACCCCGGAGCTCTTGACTCTAGCTTCATATGTATCAAAAGATGACCTAGTCGGCCATCACTGGAAAGAGAGTCCCATTGGACATGCAAACTTTGTATGCCCCAGTACAGGGGAAAGCCAGATCCAAAAAGTGGGAATGGTTGGGTAGGAGAGTTGGGGGGAGGGCATGGGGGACTTTTGGGATAGCATTGGAAATGTAATTGAGGAAAATACGTAATAAAAAATATTTAATTATATAAAAGAAGGCTACACAAAAGAAAAAAAAGAAAAAGAAAATTACAGACCACTTTTCTTATGAATTCAAGCACAAATATTCTCAATGAAACTTTTCAATTGCATTCAAGAACACATTTAAAAAGTTCATACACTGTGGTTAAATTGAAAAATGTGAAGGTAAAATACATTAATCAATATTTGTAATTAAGCACTAAATTGACTTAAGGACAGAGACTACATGATTATTTTACTTGGTGTAGAACCAAACTCCAACACTTTTCTAAAAAAAATAAATAGGACAGAAAGAACATACCTTGATATAATAAAGGCTATGCACTACAAACCTATAGTAAATACAATGCTAAATGTATAACAACTGAAAGTCTTTTCAGTTAGAAACGACAAACAACAAACAAGAAAAATGTACACATGCTCTCTATTCTTTATTAATATAGTGTTGGTGAAGGCCAGAGAAAGATCTTGGATATAGTGTCCTTCTCCCCTTAGACATAGATTTTGAAGTTGAATCTGAAGTTTGTCATTTTTGATAGACTGCCTTTTTACTGAACTCCTGACTGTATCTATCCTTTAGTACTGGGGTTCCAAGTGTACAAGATTACATTCACGTTTGGCAAGGGTCAACATAGATTAAAACTTAACTCTTCAACATTTTCTACACAGAAAATATTCTACCCAGTGATGAATCAGAGAGCTGCATCTGTGTTAATTTGTTGTCCATGTTTTATCAAGAATTTATTTAAGAAATTAAATTATCAGACATGGAAATGAATTAAAATAGCATGTCTGCTGTGCATCTGACACTTATTTTTGCATACAGGGCTCCATGTCAAAAACCATTAAGAACTTTTTGAAGTATGTGTCAGCGTTACATATAACAGAGGAATTAATTGAGAACCCAAGAGACAAATTGCTTGATCCAAAGTGCCACTTTACCAGAGTTAACTAAGATAATTCTATTAACAGATAGTATTATAAGATGCTGTTTGAACACAAGCATCTTTGATTTCTTAAAAGAGGGATGTATTACCTTGCTTATTACATCATTCATAAGGACTGTGCATCCTAATTTGTATTTGCAAGGCAAGCTCCACAAGACAATTAAAACATCACCCTGGCTGTTCCAAATTGCTTTCCTAAATTAATCAAAACCTGAGAAACATGAGAATGACACAGAAAAATAATCTTGGATTAAAGTCAAGCACTACAAAGAGTAGAGGTGATGGAGAAGTGTGGTGTCATTGGTACCTGACTGATGCCAGACTCAAATTCACAACCTTCCTGAAAAAAATCTCCATATGAACCTGGACTCAAAGACAGTCAAGCTGTTCCTCAAGGTTAAAGAAGCCAGACTTCCTGCCTGAATGCTCTAGAAACAAGACTGATTTTCAACAACATCAAGTTATTGTTTTAAATATGATTGACAAACATGACATCTAAAACTTACATAAAAGAATAAAATTGCTCATTTTCCTTTAATTCTCACTAGAAACCAAGTCTTACTTTATAATTTATTAATGCAATCATATATTAATAACTATGTTTTGAATGAGGATTATCTAAAACATAGAATTTAGCACTATAAAAAGGGCAAGTTCTGAGCTTTGCAAATCTTTGTTTTTTTAGTTAACCAATTATGTGCAGATGGAGAAGCAGTGATCATAATCAAATGTAAATGTTTCATCTTTCCCCCCATCTTAAAGATAATTCTAGTTCTATCATTGATTTTGAGCCAAGAAATTAGAGTGTGATGTATTTATGATTCTGTATCTGCTGTGGACTGAGATGTGAAAGTCCTTTTTTGTCATCATTAAAAAGCCATTTTAACAAATGACCAGATAAAGCCTCCTTACCTCTACCCAGCATCTTCCCACTCTCAATCCAAATGAATCAAAACCACTGGGGTTCAAGTTTTTGTGAAAACTGAAACACTGCATTCTAATTGGAAGTGCTATTAGCTCCATCCTGCTATCACATTCCCAAAAAAGATTAATGAGGACACTACCAAATTACTCATGTGCTTTCTCAGTGCCACGTCAGTTAAGCTGTCTGAGAACAATCTCATAGAAAGGTGAATGCAAGAACCAAAAGAAGGAAAAGCCTTGCTAAATTTGTAGTCTGTGCCCTTCCTTTGAAAAGCATTACAACATTCTACATTATAAAATATTTACAGCCCATCAAACACAAATGAAAAATAAAACTTATTTCTTTAAAAATACAGGAGGCAAAATTAGGTAATCAAGGGTCAAAGGGATTACTATTTAAATGTAGTTGAAATATGAGTTCAGATGTCTTAATGAGCTATGAATTACATTGAATGATACTGATTTGTTTACATAGGATTCAGTAGAAAATTTTAATTCTCAACTAAATATCAAACATCCAGATACAGAAATCACAGGACTTGCTTTAGCTTTTTATGGATATTCTACAAAAAGTATTAACTATGAATGGAAGGCTTTTACCAAAATTGTACTATTACACTGTTTCTTTTCCAACTTCTAGATGACCCTTATTCTCAATTCTTAAACTTCTTAGATTTTGATAATTTTATTGTCCATGTTATAATGTACTTTGAAAATGTTTTCTTATTTCAGCTTGTTGTGGCTATTCCTGGTTGTCAACTTGACAATATTTGGAATGAACTACAATCCGGAATTGGAAGGCTCACCAGTGACCCTTATCTTGAGGCTTGGAGATCCTTATCTGGATCTTGGTTTGGAGATCTTGAGCCATAGTGGCTATGGATTCCAGAAGATTGAATCTCCGAGTTTCAGGAACACACCTTTAATCTGGGCTACACCTTTGATCTGGGATTAAAGGTGTGGTGGAACACACCTTTAATCTGGGCTACACCTTCTGCTGGAGACAATATAAGGACATTGGACGAAGGGAGTCTAGCTCTAGCTCTTGCTCCTTCGCCTGCTTGCTGCGTGAGACTGAGTAACTGCTAGATCCTTGGACTTCAATTCACAGCTGCGACTGAACCATTGTTGGGAATTGGGCTGCTGACTGTAAGTCATCAATAAATTCCTTTACTATCTACAGACTATCCATAAGTTCTGTGACTCTAGAGAACCCTGACTAATACACAGCTCCATCTATGTGGTTTTCTAATGATAATCTCTAATAAATAAACAAAAACATTAGATGTACCAAATACACTCTTGCTCCCATAACTAATGTTTTAAAGTGATGTCTTCCAAATTGAAACATTTATATCCCTAAGGTAGGCTCCTTAAGACATAGTATTTTAGACAACTTCCAAGAATCAGAACATCCATGAAACTGAAAAGTTTCTCAATGATCATTACTTCTTAAAATATGGGTTATTTTTCATCAACTTCACACAAGCAAGAACCACTTGGGAGGAAAGAACCTTAATTAAAGGAAATAACTCCATCATATTAGTATAGGCAGCTCTGCAAAGCAGTCTATTTTTTTATTGATTAAAAAGACACTAGCCCACTGTGGATGGCCCAATTTCCATGCACAAAATCTGGACTTTGTAAGAAAACAATATGAACAAGCCAGCAAACACTTTTCCTCTTCCACAGCCCATGCTTCAATTTATACCTTCAAGATCCTGCCTTAAGACCTTGCACTGACTTCACTTTTGCAATCATTTTTTTCTCCAGGTTCCTTTTGGTCAGCATTTTACCAGAGCAACAAAAGCAAAGTAGATCACCAAAATTTTGTAAATAATAATGGCTATTGAAGAGAAAAGCCTCTTCTACCTGTTGAGCTGCTGTCAAGTTGTACAGTGAGTTTCATGAGCATGACTTAAACTGGAATGGGCTTTTCAGTGATACTGTTATCTATGTGCAATCACTTTTCATAAGTAACCCCATTGACTCATCTTTGATTTTTGTTGAATCTTTTTTTGCAATTTGGTCAGTGCCTTGTTTTGAGTGAATGGACACTTGTTCACATCTCCCCAGAGAGAGTCAGATAACAATTAACATCACTGGTAAGTTGTATCCTAATATGTGGAACAATCATTAACATGTTTCATATAATGCCACCAAGAGCTATGAATCTGCTTCAGCATCTCAATCTATCTCCTCCACCTACTTCTGGATCATGCTAAAGTGTATGATATAAAACTCATTGTTAAACGTAGGTTTATGTTAACTAGGTTTTACTATTCTAATAGAACAGTGATTCAACAATCATATGAATGTTATTTATTCATGATTGTACTATCTAGAAAAGATTGTAAATTGTGTGAATAAAATTACAGAGAAAAGTCTTCATTGATGTTCAGCATGCTCACTGGGGTTAGGAATTCTATCACTACTAGAGGAAAAATTTTATTTGATATACAGAGCTAACTGTAGTAATAATGGCAACAGAGATAGTTCAGTTGGTAAAATACTTGAATACCTAACTTGGATCACCTACTTCCCTGTGACAAATCAGGTGTAACAATGCATACCCATAATCCCTACATTTGGGACACAAAGTCATGATTTTCCAGGAATTCTTGGCTAGGCAGATTAGGCAAATCTGTCAGCTCCAGATTAGATAAGAAACCATATATGTCTTAGTAATCATATCATTTCTGTGATGAAACACCATAACCAGAATAATGTAGGGGGGGACTTATTTTAATCATAGCTCCACATAACAGTTTATTGTCAAAATCAGAGCTAGATGGAACTCAAGCAAGGCAAGAACTTGGTGGCAGGAGACAATGCGGAAGCCATGGAGAAGTGCTGCTTATTGGCTTGCATCTCATAGCTTGCTTGGTTTGACTTCCTTTAGAGGCCAGGACCGGCATCCAAAGGGCAACATCACTCACAGTAGTCTGACCCTTCTTTTTCAATTACTACTTTAAAACAATCTCTATAGGCTTGCCTAAAGTCTTATGTTATAGAGGCATTTTTTTTCAACTGATGTCCTTTCCACTTTGATAACTAGTTTGTGTCAAGTTGACATGATATTATCCAGCACAGTGCCTCAAAAACTGAAATGGACAGACTTTGAGGAAGATATCTATATATAGACTTTCAGCCTCCATACATATGAACAGATATGTGCACATATTGAAAATGACTTCCACTATCTTATAAATGGATTAGAAACGTTATATTTAATTTCTTAGACAGTAAGTGCAATTAAGTAATGAGTATATTTATATAAATCTAAGTGCTTTAATAGCACTTTACATAAAACAGTAATCATACATTTACACATATTTGTGCATAAACTATCTACATATTATTCTATTGGTGTACTTAATTAAATGCTGTTAAATGATCATATGTTTATGCACATAAAAAATAAACTACATAAATATTATTTATAAATCATCCTTCCATCAGTGTATTAACTATCTTTCATATACCCATGTAATTTGTAGAGAAAATTAATAGAATTGCATTTATGTACGACGAATATCATAAGATTATAAAATTTAACTCTCATACTAGTGAGAGCTAATGACAATAAAATAACAAAAACACTATCTTTAAGTATATTAACTCTTATTTAAGAAGTTGATAACAATCCAGTTATTTTCAGACATCATTTATGGATCTTTTTTAGAGGCTAACTCATCTCAGGCACTGAAAGACAGATATAATTTAAAGACAATATAATGCTAACCAGGATGTCTTTTAAGTGCAACCACATAGTTCTGATTTCGTTTGTTTAGGACCAATCTAATGGCATTTATTCTTAACATCATTTACTTAGTGGTGATGTCTTCTTTGCTTCTGCTTTGTTTTGCTTTTTTTTTCTATGAAATTATCCAAGGAATAGCATTTAGTATTTTCAGTTAAGAAAAGTCAAGAGCAATCAACTTGGAATCTCAGAAAACATATCAAAGTACAATAGAAAATACCAAACAGCACACATGGAAGACACATGCTCAATGGATTGTGTTTCAAATAAATGTTTTCCTAAACACTTCAATCTTATTTTTTAAAAAAGCTAAATGGAATTATAGCTAAGAAATTGACTGAAAAAGACAATGGCTTTTCAGTCAAATAATTCAAAGTTATCACTAAACTTACTTCTAACCACAAATCCAGCCCTTCAAAGGATAATAAATGGAAAACTCCAACAAAGGGAGAGAAACTACACTCTAAAAATAGCAATAAAATAATCTTTTAACAAACCAAAGGGAAGATAGACACATAAACAAAATTAGTCCTCTAACAACAAAAATAACAGGAAGCAACAATCACTTTTCCTTAATATCTATTAATATCAATGGACTCAATTTCCAATGAAAAGACATAGGCAAGTAGATTTGTTATGTAAATGGGATCCATTAATTTTCTGCATACATGAAACCCACCTCAGTATCAAATACGGACACTACCTTATACTTTACAGAGTAAAAGGATGGAAAACAATTTTCCAAGAAGATGGTCCCAAGAAAAAAGCTGGAGTAGACTTCTTATATAGAATAAAACTGATTTTTCAACCTAAAGTTATCAAAAAACATAAGGAAGGACTTCATACACATCCACTGTAAAATAAACCAAGATTGGCTCTCAATTCTGAGATCTATGTATCTATGATCCAAATGCAACAGCACCCACATTCATAAAAGAAACTTTGCTGAAGCACAAAGCACACATCGTATCACACCCAATAATAGTGGGGGACTTCAGCACCCCACTCTCTCTCATCAATGGACAGATCATGGAAACAGGAACTAAACAGAGACAAAGTGAAACTAACAAAAGTTATGAATCAAATATATTTAACAAATATCTATACACAATTTTATCATAAAACAAGGAATATACCTTGTTCTCAGCATCTCATGGAAACTTCTTCAAAATTGTCCATATAATCAGACACAAAACAGGCCTTGATAGATACAAGAAGATTGAAATAATCCCACGCATCTTATCATATCATCAAGGACAATATTTGGTCTTCAATAAGCACAAAAATAATGGAAAGCTCACATCCACATTAAAGCTGAAGAACACACTACTCAATCATAACTTGGCTGAGGAAGAAATAAAGAAAAAAATTGAAGACTTTTTAGAGTTTGATGAAAATGAAGTGACAACATACCCAAACTTAACGGACACAATGAAAGAAGTGCTAAGAGGAAAACTCATAGCTCTGAGTGCCTCAAAAAAGAAACTAGAGATAGCATACATAAGCAGCTTGATGAACATCTGAATGCTCTGGAATAAATGGAAGCAAATACACCCAAAAGGAGTAGAGGACAAGAAATATTCAAAGTCACTAAAGGAAGGACCATCCAGAGACTGCCCCACCTGGGGATCCATACCATAAACAGCCACTAAACCCAGACTCTATTGCCAATACCAACAAGATTTTTGCTGACAGGACCCTGAATTAGCTGTCTCCTGTGAGTCTCTGCCAGTACCTGGCAAATACAGAAGTGGATGCTCACAGTCATCTATTGGATGGAACACAGGATCCCCAATGGAGGAGCTAAGGAAAGTATATAAGGAGCTGAAGGGCTTTGCAGCCCTATAGGAGGAACAACAATATGAACTAACCAGTACCCACAGAGCAACCTGGGACTAAACTACCAATCAAAGAAAACACATGGTGGGACTTGGGTCTCTAGCTGCATATGTAGCAGAAGATGGACTATTCAGCCATGAATGCAAAGATTCTATACCCCAGTATAGGGGAATGCCAGGGCCAGAAAGCTGGAATGGGTAGGTTGGGGAATAGAGGGAGTGGGTAAGGAATAGGGGATTTTCAGAGAGGATAGGAAAGGGAATAGCATTTGAAATGTAAATGAAGAAAATAGCTAATAAAATATTTAAAAACCCAGATTTTTATTTCAAAATTAAAAGAAAAAAAGAAAAGAAATACTCAAACTCAGGGTTGAAATCAATGAAGTAGAAACAAATAGAACTATACAAAGAATCAACAAAACCAGGAGCTGTGTTTTTGAGAAAATCAACAGGAAAGAAAAACCTTTAGCCAGAATAACCAGAGGTCACATAGAGAGTATCTAAATCAACAAAATCAGAAAAGAAAAGGGAGACAGAACAACAGAACCTGCGGAAATCCAAAAATGATCATTAAATGCTATTACAAAAGCTTACTCAACAGAATGGAAAATCTGAATAAAAGGACAATTTTCTAGAAAGAAACTAGATACCAAAGTTAAAACAGGTTCAGATAAATGATATAAACAGTCCCATAACCTCCAAATAAATAGAAGCATTCATTAATAGTCTGCCAACCATAAAAAATCCAGGACGAGATGGGTTTAGGCCAGATTTCTATCAGACCTCCAAATAAGACCTAATGCCAATACTCTTCAAATTATTCCACAAAATAGAAACAGAAGGAATACTACCCAATTCATTCTATGAAGCCACAATTACTCCGACATCTAAACCACACAAAGACCCAACAAGGAAATAGAACTCCAGAACAATTAGCCCTATGAATATAGAAGCAAAAATACTCAACAAAATTCTCACAAACTGAATTCAAGAACACATCAAAAAGATCATCCATCATGATAAAGTAGGGTTCATCCCAGGGATGCAGGGATGGTTCAATATACAGAAATCCATCAATGTAATCCTCTATATAAACAAACTCAAAAATAAAAACCACCTGATCATTTTGTTAGATTATGAGAAAGCATTTGAGAAAATGGAATACCACTTCATGAAAAAAGTCTTGGGAAGATCAGAAATTCAAGGCCCATACCTAAACATAGTAAAAGCAATATACAACAAACCAGTAGCCAACATCAAAAAAATTGGAGAGAAACTTAAAGCATTCCTTCTAAATTCCTTCTAAATTCAGAGAATACACAAGGCTATCCACTCTCTCCCTACCTGTTCAATATAGTACTCAAAATCCTAGCCAGAGCAATTAGACAACAAAAGGAGGTCATAGGTATTCATTTTTTGCAGATGATATGATAGTATTCCTAAGTGACCAAAAAGATTCCACCAGAGAACTCCTAAACCTGATAACAACAAAGTGCCTGGATATAAAATTAAATCAAGCAAACCAGTGGCCTTCCTCTACTCAAAAGGATAAAAAGGCTGAGAAAGAAATTAGGGAAACAGCAGCCTTTACAATGGTCACAAATAATATAAAATGCCTTAGTGTGATTCTAACTAATCAAGTGAAAGATCTGTTTAACAAGAATTACAAGTCACTGAAGAAAGAAATCTAGGAATATCTCAGAAGATGTTATGATATCTCATGCTCATAGATTGGAAGGACTAATATCATAAAAATGGCCATCCTGCCAATAGCAATCTACAGACTCAATGCAATTGCCATCAAAATTCCATATCAATTCTACATAAAATTAGATAAAGCAACTTCCAAATTCATCTGAAATAACAAAAACTCCAGCATAGTGAAAACTGTTCTTAACAATAAAAGAACCTCTAGTAGAATCATCATCTCTGATTTCAAACTGTACTACAGAGCAATTGTGATAAAAACTTCATGTTATTGGTACAATGACAGGAGGGTAGATCAATGGAATAGAATTGAAGGCCCAGAAATGAACCACATACCTCTGGTCACTTGATCTTTGATAAAGTAGTTAAAAACATCACATGGAAATAAAGAGAATTTCAACAAATGGTGCTGGTTCAACTGCCTGTCAGCATGTAGAAGAATGCAAATTGATAATTTTTATCTCCTTGTACAAAGCTCCACATAAAGTCAGATACATTGAAACTAATAGAAAAGAAAGAGAGGAAGAGCCTCAAGCACATTGGCACAGGGCAAAATTTCCTGAACAGAACACCAACAGTTTATGTTCTAAGATCAAGAATTAACAAATGGGACCTCATAAAATTGCAATGCTTCAATAAGGCAAAGAAGACTGTCAATAGGACAAAATGGCAACCAACAAATTGGGAAAAGAGTTATTCAACATATACAAACAACTGAGGAAGTTAGACTCCAGAGAACCAAATAACCATATTAAAATTAAGGTACAGAGCTAAAGAAAGAATTCTAAACTGTGGAATTCCAAATGCCTGAGAAACACCTAAAGAAAAGTTCAACATCCTTAGTCATAAGGGAAATGAAATTCTAAAGAACCCTGAATTTCCATCTCACACCAGTCAGAATAGCTAAGATCAAAAACTCAGGTGACAAGAGATGTTGGTGAAGTTGTGGAGAAAGAGGAACACTCCTCCATTGCTGGTATGATTACAAGCTGGTACAACCACTCTGGAAATCAGTTTGGTCTTTCCTCAGAAAATTGGGCAAAACGTTACATGAGTACCCAGCTATACCACTCCTGGGCATGTACACCGAAGATATAATAAAGATACATGCTTCACTCTGTTCATAGCTGCCTTATTTATAATAGCCAGAAGCTAGAAGAACCCAGATGTCCTTCAACAGAGGAATGGATACAGAAAATGTTGTACAGTTACACAATGGTGTACTACTCAGCTATTAAAATTGATGAATACATGAAGTTCTTAGGCAAATGGATTGAACTAGAAAAAAAAAAAAAAACATCCTGAGTGTGGTAACCAAATCACAAAAGAACACACATGGTATATACTCACTGAAAAGTGCATATTAGCTCAAAAGTTCAGAGTACCCAAGATACAATTCACAGACCACATGAAGCCCTAGAAGAAGGAAGACCACAGTGTGGATGCTTTGTTCCTTCTGAGAAGAGGCATCAAAATACCCATGGGAGGAAATACAGAGACGACGTTTGGGCCAGTGACAGAAGGAAAGGCTATCCCTCCCATATACAGTTACCAAACCCAGACACTATTGTAGATGCCAACAAGTGCTTGCTGACAGGACCCTGATATAGCTGTCTCCTGAGACTCTCTGCCTGTGCATTACAAATACAGAAGTGGATGCTCACAGCCATCCATTGGACTGAGCACAGTATCCGCAATGGAGGAGCTAGAGAATGGATTCAAGGTGCTGAAGGGGTTTGCAGCCCCATAGGAGGAACAACAATGTGAACTAACCAGTACCTCCAGAGCTCCCAGGTACTAAACCCCCAACTAAAGAGTACACAAAGGAGAGACTCAAGACTCCAATCAAATATGTAGCAAGGGTGGCCTTGTGGGACATCAATGGGAGGAGAAGTCCTTGGTCCTGTGAACGCTCATGCCACAGTGTAGGGGAATGCCAGGACAGGGAAGTGGGAGTGGGTGGGTTAGTGAGCATGGTTAGGGGGATGAGACAGGGCATTTTCTGAGGGAAAAATGAGGAAAGGGAATAAAATGAGGAAAAGGGATAAATGATGATAATCTAATAAAAATATGTTATAGTAAAGGAGGACTACAAATATAAAGTAAAAACCATAGGATAAAGAGTTATAGAATTAGGCAGCTAATAGAACGATTATATACTTTAAATATTTTTAGTTAAAATGTTTATATTCATGGTAATATGTGATAGATTAAAAATGCTTTTATTATTCACAAAAAAATGATCCCTTAGTAGTTAATTTCATATTTTTATTTCGATTTTCTTAAAGAGTCACTCCAACTGAGTAAGTTCTAGACCTCATAAAATTACTCTGGTCTGTAGTTTGTCTGTCAATGGAATTTATAAGATAATTGTGAAATTTATAAGATAATTTATAAGGTAATTGTGATATTTATATACATAAAACTTACGCATCGTCATCTTTCTGAAGAAGAAAAAAAAGAAAGTATGGCAACTATGCTTTACTTATAGAAAACTCTCACATTCTTCCTTCTTCAAATAGAAATTTTCTTACTTCTGAGTATCCTTTCTGTTATTTTCCTGTTTTTTTACATGTGACACACTAAGTTTAATTAAGGTTTCTTGTACGAGCATGAGTGAGGAAATATTGACTGGGGCATGGGCTATATTTCAGTGGTGGTACCACTGAAAATAATTACACCCACGTTCTTAACTATACATTGTGTGTGTGTGTGTGTGTGTGTGTGTGTGTGTGTGAATATGCACTTACCATAGCACACTTATAGGTTTTAGAAAAACTTGCTAATATTGGTTATGTCCTTCCATCACAAATTGTACATATCATATTATGATCGTCAGGCTTTTCCATAAGTCACTTGACCTTCTGAAACATTTTGCTGGCCCAGTACAAAAAGACTCCTGGGAAAATCTCCAAAGAATGTATCCATAGTAGCAGGGTGATCATGAGTGCAATAGCATGAAATTAGTTTCTCTGTTACTTTCAGTACTGTACTGGCGGGTTCTAGGTGTCAACTTGACACAGGCTGGAGTTATCACAGAGAAAGGAGCTTCAGTTGTGGAGATGCCTCCACGAGATCCAGCTGTAAGCCTTTTCTCAATTAGTGATCAAGGGGGAAAGGCCTCCTGTGGGTGGGGCCATCTCTGGGCTGGTAGTCTTGGGTTCTACAAGAAAGCAGGCTGAACAAGCCAGGAGAAGCAAGCCAGTAAAGAACATCCCTCCATGGCTTGTGCATCAGCTCCTGCTTTCTGACCTGCTTGAGTTCCAGTCCTGCATCCTTTGGGGATCAACAGCAGTATGGAAATGTAAGCCGAATAAACCCATTCTTCCCCAACTTGCTTCTTGGTAATGATGTTTGTGCAGGAATAGAAACCCTGAGTAAGACAAGTACCTTTTGTGGTAAACAGTGAATTACTGTTTTGCCTTTTTATCAGATGTATTTATCAGTACTTTTTGTCTTGATTCAACCATAAATTTTTGTCTTGCATCTTTTGGGGTAGGTCATTATTAGTGCATTGAAGATATATGTGACTTTTCTCTGACTTTGTACTCTGCAATTTTGATGAATTCTTTTCTTTTAAAAGTTGATTTTAATTATTTTATTTTCACTGTATTTATGTAGTTTTGTCTGTTTGTGTAAAGGTATATAAACATGAGTATAAAGTTCATAAGAGCCAGAAGATTGTGTCAGATATTTGGAGTGAGAGGTAGAAGAGGTTGAGAGCTACCCAATGTAGTTGCTAGAGACCAAATGTGAGTCCTCCAAGAGACCATTATACACTTGACCACTGTGCCATGAATTCAGGTCCTGAATTCAATTCTTTCTCTTTTTTAATTTAATTATTTTTTTAAATTATTCACTTTAAATCACTCTCATTGTCCTCCTCCTGGTGACCCCTTCCCACAGTCCTTCCTTCACTTCCCCCTGCTCTCCTCTGAGAGTGTGGGGGTCCTCCTAGGTATCTTTCACTGTGACACTTCAAGTTTCTGCCTGATTATGTTCCACTGAGCCCAGACAAGGCAGGCCACCTAGTAACATATATAATACATACAGCAACAGATTTTGGGTTAGCCCAGCTCCAGTTGATAAGGGGCCACACAAAGACCAAGCTGCACATCTGCTACCTATAAGGGGTGAGGCCTAGGTCAAACCTATATGTACTTTGTTTGGTGGTTCAGACTCTGACAACCCCAAAGGCCCAGGTTATTTGACTGTGTTCATCTCCTTGAGGAGTTCCTATACCTTTCTGGGCATCAGTCCTTTCTGCTATTCCTCCATAAAAGTCCCCAAGACCTACTCCTTGTTTGGCTATGGGTGTCAGTATCTGTCTGAATCAGCATTTGACTGGAGCCTCTCAAAACCAGCATGCTCCTGTCTCTAAGATCAACAGAGTATCATTATTTGTGTTAGGGATTGGTGCTTACTTCTCAGAAAACTACATGCTCTTTCTGCAAGCATAACAGAATATCATTAATTGTGTTAAGGATTGGTGATTTCATATAGGATGGATCTCAATTTGGGCTGGTTATTGGTTGGCCATTCCTACACTCTCTGCTCCATTCCTAGACCCTGTGTTTCTTGAAGACAGGGAAATTGGGATTGAAAGTTTTGTGAATAGGTTGGTGTCACTGTCACTCCACTGGGGTTTTCATCAGGCTACAAGAGGTGGCCTATTCAGGTTCCATATTCCCAATGTTGTGGTCACAGATAAGGTCACCTTCATTGATTCTTGAGCTCCTCCCTCATTCCAGGTCTCTGAATTATTCTGGAGATATTCCCTGCATCTCCTCACAACTGTCAGTTGTAAATTTCCATTAATTTTCCTGGCCATCTAGTCATCTCTGCTCTTATTCCCCACACCAGATCCTGAACAACCCTTCACCTTTTCCTTCCCCCTCCATCTCAATTTCCCCCCTTCATCTGTATATTATTACTATTTTATTACCCTTCTAAGAGAGATGCAAGCTTCCTTGCCCGGGTCTTCCTTCTTATTTAGCTTCTTCAGGTCTGTGGATTACAAATCTGTAAGGGAATACATACTCTGCAAGTCCTTTTGAACTGGATTAACTTAACTCAGGATGATATTAGCAAGGTCCATCCATTTGCCTGAAAAATTCATGATGTTTTTATTTTTAATAACTGGGTCTTATTCCATTGTCTAACTCTCTCAGATTTTCTTTATCTCTTCTTCAGTTGAGGGACATCTAGGTTGTTTCCAGTTTCTGACTGTCATGAATAAAGCTACCATGAACATAATTGAGCAAGCATACTTGTGGGATGTTCATACACATTTTGGATATATGCCCAGGAGTCATATAACTGGGTCTTGGGTTAGAAATATTTCCAGCATTTTTGAGGTAAAAACCAAATTATTTTCTAACATGGTTGTACAAGTTTGAACTAATACCATCAATGAAGAAGATTTTCTCTTGCTCTGCATCTTCCTCATTATGTACTATTGCTTGAATTTTTGATCTTAGCCATTCTGATAGGTCAAAGATGGAACCTCATAGCTATTTTGAATTGCATTTCTCTGTTGTCTAAGGACTTTGAAAATTTCTTTAAGTGATTCTCGGCCATTCATGATTTCTCTGTTGAGAATTCTCTGTTTAGTTCTGTACTCCATTGCTTAATTGTGTTATTTGTTTTCTGGAGTCTAACGTTTTAAGTTATTTGTACATTTTAGATATTAGCCCTTTAAGGTATGAAGCTTTAATAAAGACCTTTTGCCAATCTGTAGTTTGCCGTTTTGTTCTATTGATAGTGTCCTTTGCAGATGTTCCTCTTCAAGATACTGCTACCTGCTGAGAGGCCCTGGAGCTATCCCGGAGACTATGCCCTATCTTGTACGTCATCACCTGCAGCTGGCTCTAGGCTCCAAGGATGAATTGGTGGGAATGGACTCCTCCCCCCCTATTTTATAAAGTGTGTCCGTCATTAAAAATTTGAACCTTGATCAGACTAGTTGTCTTGGTTCCATCTTTCTCTCATCGCCTAGTTTCCCTCTCTTTCAGTTCTAAGATGACTTCCAGGCTCAAACCTGGACATGAGAGCCGCAGGTCGGCCCCAACAATTTGGCGAACCAATGTGGGGACCTGAAAAGGCAGAGGACATTTCAAAGAAGCACTGCTGGTTTGGCGCTCCATGGAAGAAGAAAGGAATTAAAGAAAATTCATATCAGAGAAGGATGGTAAGGGCTAAGCTGGAATGGTACTAAACCCTCGAGCTGGATTCACTTAGGTTCAGCAGTGAGTTATCGGGAACTAGGAACTCAACAGGCAGGCAGTCGGCCGCAGCTTCCAGAAGCTGCTTTTTTAGGCGAGAGAAAATAAAGGGTTTAATAAAAGAGATTTTATAATCAGGCAGATTGGCCACAGTTGGAAACTGCATCAGGTGGGAGGAAAATGTCCCAGAAACAGAGAATGGGGTAGGCCCTGCTTGGTTCTCTCTGGGCCTTACAGCAGAAGTTCTCTGCCCTCTTTGTGTTTTTGTCTAAGGTCTTGTCTAATGTCCGGTGTACCGGTCTGTCCACGTGTTCAATTCATGTATGTTTGTGTCTAGTCTTTTTTTTTTAAATATTTTTTTATTATTACGTATTTTCCTCAATTACATTTAGAATGCTATCCCAAAAGTCCCCTATACTCTCCCCCCCCCAATTCCCTACCCACCCATTCCTGAATGAATGAATGTTCAGTGTTTTCAAGTTGAAAGATAAAAGATGACTAAAACTTTCTCTGCTGGTATAACAAAGCCTCAGCATCAGGCACACAGCAGGAGGGCCCCTGCTGGAAAAACTGTTCTTTAAAGGAAAAAAAGAGTGTCTGCAGCCTCATGGTATTGGGGGGGAAAAGCTGATAGATGGTTTTTTTACTAAGAAAATTCTCTGCATTCGTGATTATTGCGTTTAGCGAATGACAAAGTGCTTTTTTTATTTTATAATTATAGCTAGAAAAATTAATGTTCTCTGATTGGTCTAAGTGTAGCTGCTTCACTTTTTTTTAAACACTGGTAATGTGCTCTGCTTGTCTTCACAATCAGCTCATAAGTTGTTGGTTAAGATTAAATAATTGTTACGTTGGTAACAGAAGGTTAGCCTTAAATTGACAACTCAGGAGTCTTTTCATAAGCAGGCAAAAAAACTGTACCTCCTACACTTCTAGCTGAGATAATATTTAATGTGATTCTTATCCTAGAAAGTAAATTTAAAGATAAGATTTAAAGCAATGTCTCTTTAATGAACCATTAAAGCTTACAATGTCATGCATTTATAGGTATAAATTGGCAGCCAAATCTCGCAATGTAGTAGTGAAGTTTTAATGTTGATTTTTAAGGTGATAAATTGTTTTGAAATTGGGTTTTGCTTTCCCAATGTTGTAGTTACAATATAATATTACAAAGAAACTTAGTAGTTCTAAAATTCTGTCCTCATTACAGGAGGGCCAAAATGCTTGAGTTGGAAAATTTTTTTCTTATGTTCCAGTCAATGCAAATTCAGAGCAGCATTGGGGAAGTTGGCATGGAATCTCCTTTGTTTCACAAACTGTGACTAGGGAAGTTCTGAGAACCTCTTCCCTCCCTGCCTTCAGGAGAGAATTCCTTTTTCCTGTAAGAGCATCTTTACAGATGTTGTTCCTAATAACGTTTTAGTTCAAAGTTTAAAAAAGGTCAATCAGGCTGTAAAATTTATCAGGACATTGCAATCTGGCTTGCCTACTTTATATAAAGTTATTATAGATTTAAAAGTTTGTTTTTTCCTTTTCATTCTTATAAATGCAAAGATGTTTTTGCATCTAGTGAGCTGTAATCAATAAGCTAAGTGTTAGAAATGTTCAGTGTATATTGTTTTCTAAGTGGAAAGTATATTATTAACTATTGTCCCTCAAGGGCGAGGCCGACATGGCATTCACCTCATAGCACAGTTTCAGCATCCTATTAAGCCACTGTGGTGCTAACAAAAATTATAAGATGAAGTCATATAGTTTGGGATAACTATAACAAGAATTGTGTCTTAAAAACCTGACTAAGTGTCTATTCCTTGTTCCAAACAGCAATTAATTTGGTTATTACAAGGTATTAATATTTGATCTATCCCATATCATTTTAAACAAAATTGACACTCATATCCCACAAATAAGTTAAAAATTGTTTTTATGCATGCTTTTGTATCTTCTATAAATTCATGCATGCATACATCCCAATTATTGTGTTTAAAAACAGCCCTCTTATGGGAGAAAAGCATATGTGAATTGGATTACACACTTATTCTTTTGAGCTTCCCCCTGTTTCAACACAGATAATTAAAATGTATGCTGTAGATGGTGTTTTAAAATGTTGAATAATCAAGCTTAATTTGTATCTTTATTAATATATATATCTTAGAGCTTACAATTGCTTATGATACTCATAAGAAAAAATACTATTCCTTTAAAAAGACTGTTTTTGGACAGTTAAGACATTGTCCTGGGTTGCCTGGAAAAGACCCCCGGGATTTGCTTTTGTGTTATAGAGATTTACAAAAAGTTTTAGCTGAAAAAGGATTACAGATAGCTCCTGAAAAGATACGAACTCAGGATCCTTATAATTATTTGGGCATTAGACTTACTGATCAAGCTGTTTTTCCCCAGAAGATAGTTATTTGCAGAGACAACTTAAGGACTTTGAATGATTTTCAAAAATTGTTAGGTGATATTAATTGATTAGCCCTTATTTAAAGCTCACTACAGGGGAGTTGAAACCTTCACTTGATATTCTTAAAGGGAGTTCTGATCCTACCTCCCCTAGATCCCTAACCTCAGAAGGATTGCTGGCCTTACAACAAGTAGTAAAAGCTATTGAAGAGCAATTTGTCACTTATATAGATTACTCTTTGCCGTTACACCTGTTAATTTTTTTAAATTTTTTTTATTAGTTATTTTCCTCATTTACATTTCAAATGCTATCCCAAAACTCCCCCATACCCACCCCCCCCCCACTCCCCTACCCACCCATTCCCACTTTTTGGCCCTGGCATTCCCCTGTACTGGGGCATATAAAGTTTGCAAGTCCAATGGGCCTCCCTTTCCAGTGATGGCCAACTAGGCCATCTTTTGATACATATGCAGCTAGAGTCAAGAGCTCAGGGGTACTGGTTAGTTCATAATGTTGTTCCACCTATAGGGTTGCAGATCCCTTTAGCTCCTTGGTTACTTTCTCTAGCTCCTCCATTGGGGGCCCTATGATCCATCCAATAGCTGACTGTGAGCATCCACTTCTGTGTTTGTTAGGCCCCAGAATATTCTCACAAGAGACAGCTATATCTGGGTCCTTTCAGAAAAATCTTGCTAGTGTATGCAATGGTGTCAGTGTTTGGAAGCTGATTATGGGATGGATCCCCGGACTGCCAGCTGAATTTCTTATTAATAATCGATGGGTAATCATAAAGACTCCTGGCCTCTCAGCTCAATTAGCAGATTTAATAGCAGTACTGAATGTCTTCCAGTTTGTGCATGAGGCTTTTAACATTTTTACTGATCGTTTATATGTTGCACAATCGGTACCCTTATTGGAGACCTGTGGTACTTTTAACTTTAATATCCCAGCAGGATCCCTGTTTTCACAATTACAAAACATCATTCTTGCCCAAAAACACCCATTCTATATTGGCCACATATGATCTCATTCTGCTCATCCTGGACCTTTAGCTGATGGCAATGATTGCATCGACAGAGCTCTAATAGGAGAAGCCTTAATTTCAGATCCTCTTGCTTTGGCCAAGTGTGATCATGAAAATTTCCATCTCTCTAGCCAGACCTTAAGGCTCTGACTTAAGATCACTAAGTAGCAGGCAAGAATGATTGTAAAACAATGTCCTAAATGTATTAATTATTGCCAGAAGAATGTGAATTGATCTATTCTTATCTCCTTGTACAAAGCCCAAGTCTAAATGGATCAAGAACTCCACATAAAACCAGAGACACTGAAACTTATAGAGGGGAAAGTGGGGAAAAGCCTTGAAGATATGGGCACAGGGGAAAAATTCCTAAACAGAACAGCAATGACCTGTGCTAGAAGATCAAGAGTCCACAAATTGGACCTTATAAAATTGCAAAGCTTCTGTAGGGCAAAAGATACTATTGATAAGACAAAAAGGCCACCAACGTATTGGGAAAGAATTTTTACCAATCCTAAAAACGATAGGGGACTATTATCCAATATATACAAAAACCTTAGGAAGCTTAAATCCAGAAATTCAAATAACCCAATTAAAAAATGGGGTACAGAGCTAAACAAAGAATTATCAACTGAGGAATAAGAAAGGGCTGAGAAGAACTTGAAAAAATGTTCAAAATCCTAAATCATCAGGGAAATGCAAATCAAAACAACCCTGAGATTCCACTGTACACCAGTCTGAATGGCTAGGATAAAAAATTCAGGTGACAGAAGATGCTGGTGAGGATGTGGAAAAAGGGGAAGACTCCTCCATTGCTGGTGGGATTGCAGCTGGTACAACCACTCTGGAAATCAGTCTGTCGGTTCCTCAGAAAACTGGACATATTACTACTGGTAGATCCAGCAATTCTTCTCCTGGGCATATACCCAAAAGTTATTCCAGATGGTAATAAGAACACATGTTCCACTATGTGTTCTTAATAATAATAATAATAATAATAATAATAATAATATAATACTGTTAATAATAGCTAGAAGCTGGAAAGAACCCAGATGTCCCTCAACATAAGAATGGATACAGAAAATGTGGTACATTTACACAATGGAGTACTATTCAGCTTTTAAAAACAATGAATTTATGAAATTCTTGGGAAAATGATATCTGGAGGATATCATACTGACTGAGGTAACCCAGTCACAAAAGATGTCACTTGATATGCACTCAGTGATAAGTGGATATTAGCCCAGAAACCTAGAATACCTAAGATACAACTTCCAAAACAAGAAAAGGAAGAAGGAAGACCAATGTGTGGATTCTCCATTCCTCCCTAGAATACAGAATAAAATATTCATGGAAGGAGTTGCAGAGAAAAAGTTTGGAGCTAAGTCAAAAGTTTGTACCATCCAGAGACTGCCCCACCCGCGGTTCCATCTCATAATCAGCCACCAAACGCAGACACTATTGCATAGGCCAGTACAAATTTGCTGAAAGGACCCTGATATAGATGTCTCCTGAGAGGCTTTATAAGTACCTGGCAAATATAGAAGTGGATGCTCACAGTCATCTATAGGATGGAACACAGCGCCCCCAATATAGGAGCTAGAGAAAGTATCCAAGTCCTGAAGTGGTCTGCAACCCTATAGGTGTAACTAATCAGTACCCCCAGAACTCGTGTCTCTAGATGCATATGTAGCAGAAGATGGCCTAATCGACCATCACTGGGAAGAGAGGCCCCTTGGTCCAGCAACTTAATGTGCCCCAGTACAGGGGAATGCCAGGGCCAAGAAGTGGGAGTGAGTGGGTAGGGGAGCAGGGCAGGGGAGGGTATGGGGGAATTTGGGATAACATTTGAAATGTAAATTAAGAAAATATCTAATAAAAATAATGTGGGAATAAAAGGAAGTTTCCACTTTGCACTGATTTCATTGTCACCCATAAATTTGAGTGCCTTTTTCTCTCATATATTTCTAGAAGGTCTTTAATTTCTTTCTATTTTTCTTTGCTGAACCAGAGATCATTGAGTAAAAGGTGTTCAATTTCTATGATAAGTAGGCTTTCTATTGTTCTGTTGTTAATGTCCAGCTTTAATATATGATAGCCTCCTAAGATACAAGGCATTATTTCAATATTCTTGTATTAATTGATCCTTGGTTTGTGATGGAATATACGGTCAGTTTTGGAGAAGTATCCATGCTGTGTAAAGAAAAATGTTTCGGTGAAACGTCCTATAGATATGTGTTATGTCCATCTGTTCATTCATTCCATCTGTTAGTTTCATTATTTCTTAGTTTTTGTCTGGATTGTGAGGAGCGCGTGTGGCGGCAGTCCCAAAGGTGCCAGGGACTGCAGCTAAGTAGTACGATTTGCACCTGACTTCTTCATATAAGCCAGTAACATCTTGAGAGCTGCGCAGGTGTACCAGGATACTGGTGAATCCATTTTGATAGAGATATGTCCCTGCTGCCCTGATTAGCTGAAGCTGCTTACCTGGTGAGGTGGCGTGGCCTGCTGTGTGTGGATGGGAACTGAGAGTATAAAAGAGTGAGAGGTCCAGGGTTCGGGGGTAGATATAAACAAGAAGTGGTGCCGAAACCCGGGACAAGAAACATCTTCAGGCACGAGCGAAGACCCCCTGCTACCGGGAGGATTCAGAACTGCATCACGGGGAAGGAGCAGTTAATAAAGGTTCCCATAAAACAGACTGTTGAGAAGGATCCGGCGTGGATTCAGAACTCTTCAGCTGGGGAACGGTACTGGTAAGTCTCCCAAATTGATCCCCGGGTTAAAGGGGGATATAGATGAAGAGAAAGAAGAAAGATGAAGACTGAATAAACTGCTTTAGAAGGACTGGTGGTCATGTCGTTCTTGCTGGTTGAGGGGGAACGCGACAATTGGTGGCCCATACAGGGAACCGACTCCCCCACCAAAGAGTTCAGAACTTTCAGCAGTCAGTGGTTGCTGGCAGGGTAAGTTCACGGTAAGTGAAACTTGCAACCCCAGGAGTTTGGGAAGGACCTCGGATAAAATAGAGGCAAGCATAAAGTTGCCTGCCAGGAAGCAGGCACAAAGTAAAAGAGAAACTATGGGACAAGTTAAGGTTCACAGTTTTGGGACAAGTCAAGGAACTATGATAACCTCAGTGTAGTGATCAAGAGATCCTCGCTGTGTAGTTATGCTTTTTTCTCCCATTGACCCTTTGTGGGTAGGTCTGATAGTTATGGTCTTGTTTGTTCTGATATATGGACTCTGTTACTGTTTGAAACTGTGTGTAGAGGCAGTCAAGACAGGTCAGAAAATCCTTATAGAGCAACAAGAAAGTATGTCGGAAAAGGAGAAGGGCTTAAAAAGAAAAAAGGAAAAAGAAAGGAGACACAGTGTTATCAGGTGGACAGAAAGGACAAAATAAAAGAGCTGAGGCGGAGGAGGAAGGTGAATTAGCTTCTGCGCCTCCTCCTTATGCCTCCTCAGCAGCCACCTATAGGTGGACCTTCTGTCCAGAAGTTTGGAGAGAGGATAGATTCTCCTTGCTGGGATGTCCTGTTTTCACTGACCAAGCAGGGCAGAGATATCATGAGCCTCTAGATTTCAAAGTAATCAGGAATTTTGCTGAGTCCGTGCAGACGTACAGCTTAACTGCCTCCTATACTGTGGCTCAAGTAGAGGCCTTGAATAGACACTGCATGATGCCATCAAATTGGGCAGGCTTGGTGAAGGCATGCCTTTCACCTGGGCAGTATTTAGATCAGAAAGCCTTCCTTATTGAATTTACAAATGAACAGGCAGTGGCTAACTCTGCCATAAGGGTGTGGAAATCATTGCCCACCGGTGTTGATAGTGTTGCAGAACTCCAGAGAGGCAATTAGGTGCTGAATCAGGTAAGAGAGGAGCGCTCTCAATTGGTTTGGGAGAGAGGGTCTATTTGTGTGTTTCCACAGGACCAGACGGAACCTCTTTGGGTGCCGGAGAGTATGGTGAGACGCTGCAAGAATGAGGCTCCTGATCCAGTTGCCCCTGTGGATGTGGTGGATGGTCCCACAAGCACAAATGATGGAGCAGAGATGGGAAATCCTTTCAGTGTTCCAGAAGCCGATACCAGTTCAACATGATGTTCAAATTTTTCCATGCCTTTTTGATCCCTGAATTCCCCTTAAAGAGATAGCCCCTCTGGCTATCTATCCCTTGCTTCAGGGAAGATGAGTGGGGATGAGAGCCCTGGGATGTATGCTTGTAATTGTGTGTGTGTGTGTTGTGTGTTTGGCACATGTGTTAGGTGCAGAGTGTGTGGGCCCGCACTTTCCCCATGGTAGCGCAGGCTTTTGCTGCAGTGAAGGCAGGACAATCTCCTCAGATTCGGTTTGCCGCTCTAAAAGAAATTATGCTGCGTTATGCCCTGGGGTGCGAGGCTAAGCACTGCACAGAGGATAGCTTGCTGTTGGCATCCTGTGGAAGGCATGTCTGATTGCATGAAGGCACAGTGTCCTAGTTCCCTTCCCCCAGGAAAAACGTTCAGAACTCTACCTTCACCCATGAGGCTTGCTTGCAGCAATCAAGATCTGTCCATAGATTAATCAACATCCTGGCCTTTTGATGCACCTGCTGCAAGCAAACACAATCTCCCCAGGTGTGGCTTGGCATGATAGAGAGGTAGTCAGTGATAAGACTCCCTGGACATGTCATCAACCTAAGACAGGGATCAAACCAATGCTGTTTGTCTCCCAAGGTCGGGTAAGGGGCATGGCTAGGGGAGGGGGCTATCTACAGACATTCTCTCTGCCAAAAAAGAAAAAAGGGGGAGATGTGAGGAGCGGGTGTGGAGGCAGTCCCAAAGGCGCCAGGGACTGCAGCTAAGTCACATGACTTGCACCTGACTTCCTCATATAAGCCACAAACATCTTGAGAGCTGCGCAGGTGTACCAGGATATTGGTGAATCCATTTTGATGGAGATAATGACCCTGCTGTCCTGATTAGCTGAAGCTGCTTGCCTGGTGAGGTGGTGTGGCCTGCTGTGCGTGGATGGGAAATGAGAGTATAAAAGAGTGAGAGGCCCAGGGTTCAGGGGAGATATAAACAAGACTGGATGTTCTATCAGTTGGTGAGAATGGTGTTTTGAAGTCTTCCACTATTAATGTGTGGAGTTCAATATACAATTTAAGCTTTAGCAATGTTTCTTTTACAAATGTGGTATCCCTGTGTTTAGGAAATAGATGTTCAGAATTGAGATATCATCTTGGTAGATTTTATTTTTTTGGGTGGGTATGAAGAATCCTTTTTTTAAAAAAATATTTTTATTAGGTATTTTCCTCATTTACATTTCCAATGCTATCCTGAAAGTCCCCCATTCACTCCCCCCCCCCACTCCCCTACCCACCAACTCCCACTTTTTGGCCCTGGCATTCCCCTGTACTGGGGCATATAAAGTTTGCAAATCCAATGGGCCTTTCTTTCCAGTGATGGCCTACTAGGCCATCTTTTGATACATATGCAGCTAGAGTCAAGAGCTCCAGGGTACTGGTTAGTTCATAATATTGTTCCACCTATAGGGTTGCAGATCACTTTAGCTCCTTGGGAACTTTCTCTAGCTCCTCCATTGGGGGCCCTGTGATCCATCCAATAGCTGACTGTGAGCATCCATTTCTGTGTTTGCTAGGTCCCGGCATAGTCTCACAAGAGACAGGTCTATCTGGGTCCTTTCAGCAAAATCTTGCTAGTGTGTGCAATGGTGTCAGCGTTTGGAAGCTGATTATGGGATGGATCCCTGGATATGACAGTCTATAGATGGTCCATCCTTTCGTCACAGCTCCAAACTTTGTCTCTGTAACTCCTTCCATTGGGTGCTTTGTTCGCAATTCTAAGAAGGGGCAAAGTGTCCACACTTTGGTCTTCGTTCTTCTTGAGTTTCATGCATTTAGCAAATTGTATCTTATATCTTGGGTATCATAAGTATCTGGGCTAATATCCACTTATTAGTGAGTACATATTGTGTCAGTTCCTTTGTGATTGGGTCACCTCACTCAGGGTGATGCCCTCCAGGTATATCCATTTGCCTAGGAATTTCATAAATTCATTGATTTTAATACCTGAGTAGTACTCCATTGTGTAAATGTACTACATTTTCTGTATCCATTCCTCTGTTGAGGGGCATCTGGATTCTTTCCAACTTCTGGCTATTATAATTAAGGCTGCTATGAACATAGTGGAGCATGTGTCCTTCTTACCGGTTAAGACATCTTCTGGATATATGCCCAGGAGAGGTATTGCAGGATCCTCCGGTAGTACCATGTCCAATTTTCTGAGGAACTGCCAGACTGATTTCCAGAGTGGTTGTACAAGTTTGCAATCCCACCAACAATGGAGGAGTGTTCCTCTTTCTCCACATTCTTGCCAGTATCTGCTGTCACCTGAATTTTTATCTTAGCCATTCTGACTGGTGTGAGGTGGAATCTCAGGGTTGTTTTGATTTGCTTTTCCCTGATAATGAAGTATCCTTTCTTTCCCTTTTTATTACTTTTTGGTTGAAAGTCTATTTTATTAAATATTAGAGTGGCTATTCCAGCTTGCTTCATAGGTCCATGAGAAACTTTTTGTCCTCTTTACTCTGAGGAATATCTGTCTTTATTCAGAGGTGTGTTTCTTGTATGCAGTAGAATAGTGTATCTTCTTTTTACATCCATTCTGTTACTATGCTTCTTTTTACTGTGGAATTGAGTCCAATGATGTTGAGAGATAATAAAAATGACCAGTGATTGCTATTTCCTGTTATTTTGGAGTGTGTGTGTACGTGTGTGTGTGTGTGTGTGCTTTCCATAATTTTGCTGGTATGAAATTACTTATTATATATATTTTTTCTTCAATGTAGTTTTCCTCCTTGGCTTGGACTTTTCCTTCTAGTATCTTCTGTATTGCTGGATTTTTGCATAATCATTGTTTGAATTTGGATTTGTCTTGAAATATCTTGTTTTCTGCACCTATGGTGAATGAAAGTTTTCCAGGGTATCATAGGCTTATATAGTTTTTTAGTAGTTGCATGATATCTGTCCAGCTTTTATATTCTCTGTTGAGAAATCAGTGTAATTCAGATAGGTATATCTTTGAATGTGACCTGCCTTTTCCCCTTACCATTTTGATTATCCTTTTCTTGTTCTGTAGAGTTTTGTTTTGATTATTATGTGCTGGGAGGATTTTCTTTTCTGGTACAATTGATGTTCCATAAACTATTTGTATGTTTATAAGCATCTCTTTATTTGGGAAAACTTTTCTTCTATGAATTTGTTGAGAATATTTTGTGCGCCTTGTTGCTGGGACTTTTCACCTTCTTCTGTTCCTATTATTCATAAGTTAGGTTTTTTCATGGTATCCCAGATTTCCTGGATGTTTTGTTTCAGGAATTTAGTATCTTTAACATTTTCTTTGATTAATATATCAATTTTTGCTATTGTATTGGTTACACCTGAGATTTTCTTTTCCATCTCCTGAATTCTATTGATAATGCTTTCATCTGCTGTTCTTGTTCTCATCACTAGGTTTTTCATCTCCAGGATTTTCCTCAGTTTGTGCTTTCCTTATTGCTTCTAGTTTCCTTTTCAGGTGTCATACAGTTTTATTTATTTATTTCACCAGTTTAATTGTATTTTCCTCTATGTCTCTAAGGGATTTAAATATATCCTCCTTAAAGACCGATATTTGGTTATATTTTCATGTATTTCTTTAAGTGATTTATTCATTTCCTCTTTAAAGTCCTCAATCATCTTTATAAGATTGGATTTAAGGTCATTTTTCTTGTGTTTCTGTTGTGTTAGGATACCTACTCTTTCTGTAGTTGGTTAGCTGTGCATTGGAGGTGTCATATTGCCCTATTTTCTGTTGAATGTGTTATTTTGAGTGCCTTGACCCAACTGCTTGCTTTTGGTTCCTGGATGTCTTTGTTGTAGTATATATTGGGAAGGGGGTGAACCTTGATGGTCCAGGTGTGGCAGGCTTCTGAAGAGTATCCTTGGACTATATGGTTCCAAACCTGAAGTTTTGTATGATTCAGAAGCCTTAGGTTCAATGAAGGTGGTCAGAGAGGTGGTAGGAGAGTATAGGTGCCCCTGGAATGGCAAGATACTCAGGGCAGCTTGGCTTGGCTCAGAGTGCTCAGAGATCAGGGAAGGGACACGTTCCTGTGTGGAGGTGGAAGAGAGGTAGAGGGGGAACGGAGGTTTCCCTGGGATGGCAGGCTGCTCAGGCAACTTGCCTTTTGCAAAGGGCTCAGGCAGCAGGGAAGGTGGGTGGCAGGAAGGAAGTTTACATATATGGTTCTGAAGTCTGGCACAGGTAGAGGAGTGGAAACAGGATAGTTGAGCCTGAACTCATTTCTTAGTCCTATGTGATCGTATATAATATTTATAGTTTTCTACAGATAATCTTATCTTATTTGTGAACAAAAAAATCTACATTCTGTTGTCTAATATAGATGTATTTTCTGTTGTTGTTGATAAAATTTATATCTAGTACTATGACATTATCCAGTGCTTACTTTTCTGGGTTGACAATATGTGACAAAACCCAAATTATTGGAGGAAATTTTACTTTAAATTGTATATTGTATGCATTCAATTTTCCTTTTTGAGGATTTCATGGCACCTGGAGCTGGACACATGGCATCATGGCACTCATGGGTAGAATGCAAGGAGCCTGTAGGAAGTAATGTTGAATTATAAAACCTCAAGTTCCTCCCCAGTACAGAAACTGCTTCAAGGAGGCTCCATAAGCTAACTGGTGATTGGGAGAAGACAATACTTAATATTTTAAACACAATTTGTATATGTTTACATTATTTTAAAATATGAAAATAAATCCACTTGTTCATGCTTGATAATACTTTTTATGTGCTGCTAATTTTGTTTAACCAGTGATTCACGTAAGATATTCATTACTATTCAAGAAGAAGATGTGTCTGGGATCACTTTAACTTGTAGCATTTTCTTATGGAATCAATATCAATATGTTGACTTGTGTAAATAACTTAAAGAAAACTCCCTTCCCTCTATCATGTTGACTTATAGAATCAGATAAGCACTTACATGTATAATTGTATATGTTCAACAACTGTCACAGATGAAGAATCTATTGGGGACATTTTTGGAAGGCTGGAATTATCAGGTAGATAATCCAAGCTATAGTCCATACATAACACAATCTTTTAAGGTTGTGTTTTAAAACAAAGTTTTCTACTTCATCAGGATTATGAAATGTGTTTCTATGTGATTGTTCATAGTAGCCTCCTACAAGCCCTTTTTTCTTTACTCGCTGTTGCAATGTCCTCATTGTCATTTCTGATGTACCCATATAAACCGATAGTTGAAGGAATTTCTTGATTTTTTTTTCAATCTTGTCTTTTCTGACTTTTTAAAATTTCCCTTCCAGGCCAGATTTGGTAGTGTATTAAGAATACTTGCTGTTTTCAGACACACAAGAAGAGGGCATCTAATCTCCTTACAGATGGTTGTGAGCTAACATGTGGATGCTGGGATTTGAACTCAAGACCTCTGGAAGAGCAGCCAGTGCTTTTAACCTCTGAGCCAACCAGCTTGAGGAAAAAAAAAAAAGAAAAAAAAAAAAAAAAAGGTCCAGCAACAATCCCAAAGTGGGATCCAACTCAAGGGGAGGTCTCGAGGCCTCACACTATCACTGAGGTTATGGAGCACTCACAAAAAGGGATGTATCATGACTTCCCTCCAAAAGACCCAACAAGCAGCTGAAAGAGTCAGATACAGATATTTGTACCCAACCAACACACAGAAGCAGCTGACCCCTGTTGTTGAATTTGAGAAGGCTGAAAAGAAGCTGAGGAGAAGGGTGATTTTCTAGGAGCACCAACAGTTTCAATTTATCTGAGATCTTTAAAACATTTTACCATCAAACAAACAGCATACACCAGCTGATATGAGCCCCCCAATACACATACAGTAGAGGACATCTGAGTCTGTGTTCATTCAGAGATAATGCATTTAACCCTCAAGAGACTGGAGGTGCCAGGAAGTTTAGAGGTCAGGTGGGATAGAGGGTGGGGCTATCACATGGAGACAGGCGATGGGGAGGAAGTGTGAAGTGTGGAGCAGTCAAAGGTTGGAAGGGAAAGAAGAGCAGGAAATGGAATATAGAGTGTAAAAAATAAATCAATTAAAAAAAAAAACTTGCTTATGGGGCTTATAGGTTAAGAGCATTGTTTGCTCTTCCAGAGGTCCTAAGCAACCACATGGTGGCTCATGACAATCTGTAATGAGTTTTGGTTATCTGCTCTGGCCTACAAGCATACATGCAGGATGACAATTATAATATATAAATAAATACAATCTTAAGTAGAACAGTCAAGATAGCTGTGTGATTTCAGACTAAAGTTAATAAAAATGAAATCAACTCTTAAATTTAACTTTGTAGCCATCAGAATGGCTGAGATCAAAATATCAAGGGACAACACATACTGGTGAAGATGTTGAGCACAGAGAACACCCCTCCAATGCTGTTAGGAGTGCAACTTTATACAACCATGCTGAAAATAAATGTGGCAATTTCTCTGAAAACTAGAAATTGTTCTACCTCAAAATCTGGCTATACTATTCCTAGTCATACTGGAAAGAAACTCTACCATCTCACAAGGACAATTGCTCAGCTATGTTCACAACAGCTTAACTCATAGTAACTAGAAACTAAAAGCAACCAGATATCCCTCATCTGAGGAATGGAATACTACTCATACTACTCAGCTACTGGGAAAAAAAAAAGGACAACATGGAATTTACAGGCAAATAAATGGACCTAAAATATATCATCTTCAGAGAGGTAACACAGACCTACAAGGACATTCATCATTTCTACTCACTTATAAGTTGATATTAGCTGTTTATTACATGATAACCATGCTACAATGCAAAGACCCAAAAAAGCCAATTAACAAAGCGGACCCAAGGGATGGCACATGAATCTTTCTCACAGAGGGAGATAATAGACATTAGACGTGGAGGGAGGAAGGGAACTGGGTGGGAGAGCAGTTTTGGGGATAAAAGCAGGATAGTGGGATCAGGTTTTGAGAAGTAGGGGAGATTGGAAATCAGCAGGAGGCAGGTGGGGCATCTCTAGGGCTTGCCAGAAACATGGAACAAGGAGTGGGTAGGAATACCTATAAAGGAATAAGGACACCAATCTACTCACAAATCCTTTGCACAAAAAATGTGTCCTGCCTACAAGATGTACAGGGACGAAGACGGAGCAGACAGGGGATAGCCAACCAATAACTGTCCCAAATTGAGATCCATCCCATGGGCAAGAAACAGTCTCTGATACTATTAATGCTACTCTGTTGTGCTTATAGACAGAATCTAGCAGAAGTGTCCTCTGAGAGACACTACCCAGAAGCTAATGGAAACAGATGCAGTGTCCTGTAGCCAAACATTAAACAGAGGTGAAGAGTCTTATGGAAGTGTTGGGTGTAGAATGGAAAGATGTGAATGGAATAGGGACTTCACAAAAGACCAGCAAAGTCATTTAACCTGGACCCATGGGGTCTCCCAGGGATTGAACCACCAAAGAGGAAGCATGGACTATACCTTGCCCTCTCTCACCCTCCACCACCACACACATACAGCAGATGAGCAGCTTGGTCTTAATGGGAGTCCCCCAACAACTGTAGCAGGGACTGTTCTTGAATCTGTCCCCTGCCAGTGAATGTTGTTCCTCTAACTGGACAGCCTTGTTTGGCCTTAGTCAGAGATGATGTGCCTATTCCTGGAGTAACATGATGTTGCAGGCTGGGGTGATTCCCAACGGGGCCTCCACTTATTAAGTAGAGAAAAAAAGGTAGAAATGTGGGTAGATACTCTGTGGGAGGGACTTATAAAAGCAGAGGCCTGAAATTTGGATTTAAAAATCAATAAATAAGTTAATAAAAATTGAGCTAAAAGAGAATATTTACTTATTCGAAACGAAATCAAATGTAAAAATATATGACAGATATATTACAAATTCCTTTACTCGTCTGTAGGTTACATTATATTATTTTACATTCTTACATATTAATTTATATTTCATTTAAAATAACAATTGAAAATATACTTCAACAGTCATCGTCCTACAATGATATATGTATTACTTATTTGTTTTTTTTTAAAGAAAACTTGGCATATAGTATTACATCACAAAAGAACTATACAGGAGGGAAAAATTGTTTCAAATTTCTCAATTAGTCACTATAGAAGTTGAGACTAAGCCACTAAATTTTCAGAATCAATGTAATATTATATATAAATTTATAAATACAAACATTTTAGGATTTTTCACCCTCTTATTGTGTCTGCCAAACTAATATACTGCCAAAAACACACTACATACATATATATTTCTCTTCATGTAATATATACTTATAAGTTATACATATATATGTAGTGTGTTTTTGGCAATATATTAGTTTGAAAGACACAATAAGAGGGTGAAAAATCCTACAATATTTGTCTTTACATAATTTTATTTCAAAATGATTGTTTTACTTGTTTAATTTTTACTATAAATATTTCCATGTGTAATGAGAATTATAAATATAGGTGATGAGATGTTGTGAATGAGAATACATGGAATGGTAGCAATTACTGCCTTGAATACAATTTTGACAGGGTTTCAAGTAGTGTGTGATAAAGAAAAGCCTGTGGGAGACTTAGGAGAAAACCAGCTGCTGTTCTACCTAAGAAATTAACTGGAAGCTTTAGTAAGTCTGAGACTATTCTCTGGATAAACATCTGGAAGACCATAGAGATACTGAAGAAATTCTTTGTTTACAGACTGCAGAATCTGAAGCCCATATGCAGGGATGAAGTCAACAGAACATACCAATTCCAAAGTATTGGACAGAAGGTAGAACATCTCTCTCTTCTGGTTCTCAGTCCATTCCTAACGTTAGCCCATTCAATGATCTTTCACATTCAGAGGTCACTTTCCTTATAATTGCTTTAACCAAATCTGTACAAAAAGCACCATAGACAGACTAAGAACACTTCTTAGCCAATGCCCAATGATTCTCTATCCAAGTAAAGTGGCAGCCAAGAGTAGACACCAGAGGATGAAATGTAGATTTATGGAGGAGCAGATGACACAATGATGAGAACAAATTCATTGTACTGCAACTATGTGTTTAATACTTTGGACTGATGACAGATGAGGTGGTAAAGGTGAATAAGACTAACTACTAGAAAAGAAAGTATTTAAAAAAAATATCCTCATCTTTTATACTATATTGCTGAGAATAAAAAAAATATTTTATTCTAGAAAGCAGCTGGGAGTCTCATAATATTTGACATATAGTTAGCATATATCCTTACAAACACAAAAATGAATGATGTACATTTTTAGAAACAACAGTATACTAATGTTTGCAGCAGCTTCATAATCACTGCAAATCAGGAGGGAAAACTCTAAGTGACTTTTATTGGTTAACAAATTAATTGTAGACAGGTACACAATAGACAACATTCCAAATGTATAAGAAGAATTATTGTACTATTTAATAATTTAGTTGAATATTAAAACATTTCTTAAAATGTAAGTTTAGAGCCAGAAAAGATGATTCAAGAGTTAAGAGAACTTTTTGCACAAGGTGGAGGAGAGTTCAAATCCCAGCACCCATTTAGCAATCTCAGCCATGCCACTTATACTTCCATAACCACTGCAATGGGGGAACAGAAACAAGAGGGTCGTCAGGTTCATTCGCTGCCACACTAAACAAAAATCATGTAAGATCCGTTTAGAAGATGTTCAAAGATACTCACTCCATAGGAAACTCCAGAATAATATGGAGACATCTAAAGCACCAAGCCCTTTGGTCACCATTGGTTCACACAAACATGCAAATCTACACACACACGTATTATATATATATCACATATGCATGTGCACTCACACATAAATAAATGAACAAAGAACTAAAACAGTAGAAGTAAGGCAACTTTAAGAAGCTACATTCTACTGTGCTGCATGTTACCATTCAAATGCTAATCTCAGAAAGATATTAGAGAAACAGAAAATTGGAGACCTTCTAAGGAATAGCAGCATAGTGGTAGAACTTCTTGATTCCTAGTATGTTAGCAGCTTCAAGGGTCTTAGATGTGTAGGACTTTATTGACAGCTGATCTAAAAATACCCAAAGCATAGTGTTTTCCTGCACAGCTACCATTTCTACATGTACATGCATGACTGACAGGGTATTATTTTCCATTTGAATTGCTGTATATATAGATGTTGGACATTTAACATAATTCACATTCAGAAGGAATATTTCCATTTCTTTTGAAGAGTCTGAGTTGAACAGTTTTACAGTAATTTTAAATTGCTCATGATAGGATGGTTAAGCACACATAATACTCTCGATGTGGAAAGATGAGTCAGTAGCTAATGTGCATGGTATTCAACACGAAGACCAGAGTGTAAATGCATAAAATAAATGTTGAATGACTGTAGCACTTGACCTGTAATTCTACTTCTCAGTAGACAAAGATCATCAGAAAACTGGCTAACAAGGCTAAACTTGTAGGGCAGCTCTGGCTTCACCTCCATGACCCTGCCTCAAGAAATAAGGAAAGAAACAAAGAATGATTCCCTATAAAGTGTATATGATGGTTGATACAACATATGCACAGACACCTAATCCACAGAAACACATGGATGACTATAGATACAAACATGTAGACACAAACACATACACGTATAAGAAAAAGATTAATGAGTGAATAAAAGACATGCCATAATTGAAGGTGTTTCAAATTAAGGAGAAATGACACAGACACCTTTGTGGAGAATAAAGCCCTGCCCTCACCTCTGAGTGTTTGAAGAGTCTTTGGGAATTCACAGACATTGAAGTAAAATTCTCAAAATCCTTATGATTCCAGGTCAAAGATTCCTATTACTTCCTGCTAATAAGCAAATGTGGAGAGATACTTTCAATGCCAATAAAATAAGCTTAGAAAGTAAGCTCAGATAATTGCTTTGTGATGATTTTGGGTCAACAAAGTTACATATATATGTTGGTTCACAGACTTATGCTTTGTAGAAGTTGTGATTTTAGATGTCTTGTTCTACTAAAACTAATATCATATCTGTCTGATAGCCTCTCCATCATCATTCTGTATCCTGACACTGGCTAATATTTAATTTACTTTTTATCTGTGAAATATTTCCTGTTCTGTGTATTACATGGTAATGAAGTCAAACAAAGTAAAGTTCTTTAGGAAAGGCTTCTTCAGTTACATTTTCACCACTGTAGTTCAGAAGCCTTGTAAAAAGACAGGCATGATGCAACTTGAAAATAACCAAATGTTTGAACCAGAGTAGAGGAATATCTCTGTTGCTCACTGACCAGACATTCTAGTCAATTAGTAAGCAACAAGTTCAAGGTAATGCCCTGTATAAAAAGAAAGATGGAGAGCAATTGGTCATTATACCCAATTCAACATTCAATTCTTGCTTTCATACTCCTTCATGGGTATGTATACCTGTGCAGAGAACACACAAACATATATACAAAAATATTAGCAGTTCTATAGACTTCAGTTTGTAAGAATAAATTAGTATCTTATATACTAAACTCCTTTACTAGATCATGAATCTTCTCAAAGGGTGGTGAAAGCATGTCACTTTTGAGAGCAAAATGATAAAATAATAGCAAGTACACATAATATAAAATGAGAAAAAGAACAGTCCCAGGCAAAATAGAACATAACATGATTCTAGATTTACTGGTCAATTTTAATAAACTCAGCTTTCAGGAAATCCAATAAAATCTCATTTGAATATGAAAAAGGCAATGTTGAGTAGTCAATATCTAACAGCAAATATTTTGCTGATCTTATGAAACATCACAGTAAGACCATCAGTAAATTAAGCATGAATGATCACAGACCCAAACTACTCAGTTCAGTGATTCTGTTTTCTAATACTATAAGTAGTCAGATATCTTCTATTTATGAATGTAATTACTATCATCAACATTCATGACCTGTAGCTAGGAAATTTCACCTATCT
This sequence comes from Mus musculus, assembly GCF_000001635.26. Classification (NCBI taxonomy): domain Eukaryota; kingdom Metazoa; phylum Chordata; class Mammalia; order Rodentia; family Muridae; genus Mus; species Mus musculus. The sequence goes on from NC_000067.6 coordinate 115,407,393, forward strand.
TGTAGACAAGCAAAAATATATATTCGTATATGATTTCTTTTCAAATTTTCAAATCTTAATAAGCAGCTATAATGTCAGCAATTCTTCATTATCTTTCTATAGGTAAGGAAATATGACAGAGGTTCAGAGAGATATGTCAAAGGATAAAACCTTTGTTGTGCAGGTATGAAGACATGAATTTGGTCCATTTAGATGCAGCCATATAGATGTGAGATTCCAATGTACTTATAGAATTCCTCATAAGCTTATTGGGCCACTAGCCTATTGTAGTGAGAAACGATAAGACTGGGTAGGTCAAAGAATGTGAAACCCCAAACAAACACCTGAGGTGTTTTCTCCTCACTGTACACATATTGTGACATAAGCCTGCTCCCTCTTATTCATACACACATGCATATGAATCCAGTACATGAGTATTCATACACATATCACACACATACATGAATATGCATAACATATACACACATATGTAAGCATGACTCACATTGACACTTGTAGGCATCACTCACACACAGATATACATAGCTACACACACACACACACACACACACACACACACACACATCTCTCAAATGTACCCACAAATGTTGAGGACCAAGATCAGCTTGACAGAAAGTTCTGAGGAATGAATAGGAGCCGTGGAAGAATGACTTGGTGTCACTGATGGATGCAGGCTGACAGCTCTGGAATCTGCTAGAGATAACTCCCTCTTGCATAACAAAGCCCAGTCTTTTATTTGCATGAACTTTATTCGCAGAAATTGCCTATTTAATTTCTCATTTGATCATCCTATGAATCAGCATGCTATGGCATTTGCCTCTTGACTCTTAGAAACTGAAATATAGACCACATTCAAGGCAAATGAACCAGACCTGAGGTACATATATATATAGTCCTATTGGTTGTCAAGTCTATACACAGAGGCTATTTTTATGTGAGCAAATAAGTTTTAAGTATAATACTCTTTTCAAAATTTTTGTAACTTAGCAAGCTTTCATTTATACCAATGCAAAAAGTATTGAAGCTTGTTTTGTAATACTTAGCTACCTCAATATATTCTTTATTCTTTGGATTTCTTGTCCTTTTTTATCTCAGTAACTCTAAGACTTATTATGGGAAAGTATTAACCATCACAGAAAGTAGGAATACCATTGAGCCATCATTATTTTTCTTGATACTAGACTTTTTGTCCATCCCTAGCCTCTATTTGGATTGCACACATAACTACCTATTTTAGAGAATAGAATATATACATATATTGGCTGCTATAGAGGAGTCCACCATTTTACTGCTAATATTATATAATAGTATATATTTTAGCCTTAAAAAAATACTACCACTTTCTCTTTATTTATCCAGGTTCTTTTCTCTATTGAACAAATCATGTGTGTTTCCTTAATATCTTTTTGACGTTATTTTTCTCATTAGTTTAGTGATAACTTCATTTTATTTACTACAGATTTATAATGGTATATCATGGCAACATAACTGAGAAAAAGTTAAAACTTATTCCTATAGTGCATGGTCACCACTATAACATGTTTTCTGTTACCGTGTTAGGTATTTGTTATTGCTGAATTGGTGTAAGTTAAATATTTACTAAATAAAACAAACAAAAATATATCAAAGCATGGCAAACTTCTCTCAAGCCAAAAGTATTGTAGGTAATAAAAAATGTGACTAAATGTGACTAAGTGCAACTGCCTCTGATCTCCCAGGTCATGAAGACCCTCATACAATTCATGCTGTATCCTTATATTTTGCATAGTTGATAAATTCGATAAAGAACAGCTCTTACATTGATTTATGTATTCTTGAACTTATGCTTTCAGAGTTCTTTCTCACAGCCTTAAAAGCTGTCATGTAGGTCACAGCCTCACCATTTTGCTGAGTGTCACTAGAAATATTCTTGCTTTCCAATAATTATGCAGTTTATGGTTATCATGGAGTCATTAAACTTGGCATGGCAAGCATTCTATGAAGGAAGAACATGCTCATTATTATGCATACAAGGGTATGCCAACATCAACCATCAGCAGCACTCAAGGAGACCCACACCCTACTGGGTCATCTCTAGAGACAGAAAGTGTGTTACACTGTCCATTCCAGGGCCATGCCAGGCCCAGTATACATAGACATCACAGAAATTCATACATACACAGTCATCACAAGCACAAAGACACACACACACACACACACACACAGACACACACACACACACACACACACACACACACACAAGTGCGTGTCTGTGTGAGTGTGTGTCTGTGTATGTGTGAATGTATGTGTTTGTGTATATAAATAATTTTGTTTTTGAACTTCACAATTTTTAGGATAAATACAGTTTTTTAGACACAATGTTTACATAAAATCACTATTCTGATTTTCCAGTGTTCTAGCTGTTATTGGCATTCTGCAACACAAAAATAAAAGTAAAAATACCAAAAGAAAGCATATAGAATGACTACAGCTTCAAGAATTTATGGAGATAAACTGGATGCATTTTGTATGATGAGAGAGATATATACCCTTTGAGAGTTAGACAAGGAATGATAACGACTTAAACAGATGAGTTGGATGTTAAGCTGAGACAACATTTGTGTCTCTATATGGAAGATGAGGTATTAAGACTGTAAAAGCAAGAGATAATAGACAAATTTAAGGAAACAAGTTTTTTTTGGATACACTATGGCAGGTGTAATTCTAAATTCACAGTGTTTATGACAACATACACAAAACCTATGCATGCTAAAGTGATAGAAATTCCCCCCAGGAGTTGGCCAGAGTGAGGAATATAATTGCATCCTTAGCTGGAAGACTATTGGATTTTGATAATGGCTGGGAAAGGCATAGTCAGTTTTCTTTAACAGTGTGACTTCCAGTATATACAATACATATACAATACACTCTAGGGTAGATGCCTTGTTCAAGAATGTTTTTGAACACAAATTACAGAAGAGAGAGAAAGAGAGAGAGATAGAGGGAGAGGAAAAGAGAGAGAGATAGAGAGAATATTAAGTGCAGTGGAAGGAAGGAGTGAATATTGTTAGAGCAATGAGGAGATAAATATGATTAAAATATTTTGTATGGAACTCACAAAATTAATAACAATATTATTTAAATATGTTTTACTCAGAATATGCCAAAGCCAACCTGAATGCAAACATTAGACTGGGTCTCATAACTGTATTTTTATCTTTACTACACCAAGTGACTCATGTGGAATAATAGACACTTTACCACTGGCTCAAATGGCTAAAAGAATGACACAAGAAAAGGATTTTGTTTTGTTCATAGTATTGACATCTCAGTCCATTACTGAAAGAATGACTTAAGAAAGGGTTTGCTTTGTTCATAGTTATTGAAATTTCAGTCCATTATGTTAAACAGGGCTTCTTGAGGGAAAGGGTAACTCACCTTAAGAAAGCCAGGAAGCATCAAGGAACATACCTGAGCTTGTAAGCTTGTCTCTGCTTCTCATCTCTGGAACACTCAGCACAGGTGTTTCTCCTTTTTTTTTTTTACAGACTCACACGGGTATGATATTTCTAGCACCCTCATCATTTCTCACCAACAAACATTTGTGGAGGAGTGTGATATAGAAGTCCCACTTAAAGCTGAGATTTCTGAAGTGTACAAAATCCTATCCAAGAACATTGACCATGTGCAAGTCTCCGTATTTATTGTCATCTACTTCAAGAAGCTTCTCTGATGAGGGTTGAGAGACACACTAGTCTGTGGGTATAGTAAAAAGTCTCTGAGTCATTTTTTATATTCTGTCCAAACAAATTAAAAAGAATAGATTCTCATCAGGGCTTATGACCTATGCAGCTAGAAGTTCTTGGCCGCGTAGGGGTCCATTTGTTGAACAGGCAGTATTTCCTGTCAGAAGCTGATTGTAATAGTCATTGTAGCCCTGCCACATAAGTAGCTATAACATTGTGGGTGTATAGTTATTGCAGCTAACAGTGTTCATCGTTGTGATACTAGCAACTACTTTTCTTCCATGGTAGTTTGTGCCGCATCTACCAGTACTGTAGATGTACTGTATGATGTATCCATTAGAATTTTTTCCTGTATGAAATTTAAATTTTAACGTGTTTTAAGGAATATGGTCTTGCCAGAAATCTATGGCAAGTAACCAGTAACAATAGCAATTGCTTTTAATGTTTTAGGGTCTACTTCAACCTATTAGCCAACAATTCTAAATAGGTAACCCATTCCAGGTACTGGGGTTTTTAATTGATAGCATGAGATGTCAAGTTAGGCTATTGTCTCCCTAGTATACACTAACAGTATTTAACCTATTTTTATATGCATATATTTTAGGAAGTGTCTACTTCAGTAGCTTTCCATAAAGTTTTCAAAATAATTTTAATGTTAATTGTCCTTGGGTTATAAAAGCAGAAAAAAAAATGGAAAAGAAATATTAAAAGACATATACTAAACATATGCTATCTTATACAGTTGTAACACAATTCTACATGTCTTATAACCCAAATTAATGTATACTGAACTACTTTCAATGTTGCTTCAATTACTTTCAGTAAATAAAATACTCAATATTATTAATGTAATACATATGTATTTAAAATATTCAACTTCATTATACAACCTTCATGTTTTTCAAGAATAAGCTAGAACACAGAAACAAAGGTTTTTCTCTCTTTCCCTAGAGACATATATGGGATTTTCACACACACACACACACACACACACACACACACACACATATATATACATATATATATATATATATATTTCTCACTCAGGGTTCATGTAATTTTTTCTCTCTATGGTTCCCATATGAAGAAGTGTTGAAAACACAGATGCATGCACCATTCATGTGTTTTTATGTATGTCCTAGGGAACCGAAGTCTGGTCCTCATGTGTGAATTGGCAGTCATCTCCCCAGCCCTTTAATAGTTTTTACATTACTGAATGAAATGTAGCATTTAAATTGGTATAAAATTTGTATATTAAAAGTGGAAATTTCTTGTATAAATTACAGATAAAAAATATATCAATATAAAGAAAAGAACAGATAAGAAAGTGAGGAGAAGCCAGGCATGGTGGCACACACCTTTAATCCCAGCACTCAGGGGCATAGGCAGGCAGATTTCTGAGTTCAAGGCCAGCCTTGTCTACAAAGTGAGTTCCAGAGCAGCCAGGGCTATACAGAGAAATCCTGTCTTGAAAAAACAAACAAACAAACAAACAAACAAACAAAAAAGAAAGTGAGGAGAATAAACATACAAATGGTATATATACATGCAAACATAAGACTTCTGGAAATTTAAAAAAGAATAGTTTTAAATTTTCTGTGTATTAACTGTCTATTGAGATGTGTCTGTGCACAAGCATGCAGTTCATAGGTACCTGGCAAATGAACTTGTGTCCTCTGAAAGGCAGTACAGTGACTTAGCAGGTGATTCATATCTCCAGTCAGTGAAAAGAGGTCCTTAATTTAAAGTTATCAAAACAAATCATGAAGAAGGAGTAAATTCTCAACCCGATTCTACCCATGATTAATGGTAGCCCTAAATGAAAAGTCTAAATGAAATCACAGAGAAAAATCACCATGTATTACTTTTGTCTAATTCTAAAATGTAATCTAAATGGCAGTATTCTTGTACCATCAACAAGCTTAACACCACGCTAATGTTTTGATTATTTTCCTTCAGACTATCCAATTCATCATAACCAGTTTCTTACTGATATTAAATACCAAACTCATTAATTAAATAGCATATGTTAATCAAGTTATTATAGTGTTTGTAAGGTGTAGTAGAATATTAATTTCATTTTATGTGTGAGTGTTTTCATACACATGTGTGCAACTCCTGTGTGCCTAGTGCAGGTTGTTGTGAGCTGCCTGAAGTTAGTGCTGGGATCCCAGGCTGGGTCCTCTGCAAACATAACAAGTGCTCATAATTTCTGAGCCATCTCTCTAGACCCATCCATTTTATTTTATTTTATGTGTATCCCCCTTCTGAAACACCAGGTACAACTATACACGTAAGTACATAAAGGTGAAAGTCTCTCATACACAAAATAAGTAAATATAAGACAATAAATAAATTGACATGGAGCACATAGAATAAATTGCTCATAAGCATTTGCAGTTATATGGCATATTTCTGTGAAACCCCTATGTTATACACACGAGCATAATATCTGAGTCCCTGATCCTTCCAGATGCCTGCACTCCTGTAGATATATGTTTTGCCTTCTGGTTTGTTCTGCAGCTTCCTACCACTTAATAAATAATCAGTGCTACAGTAGATTAAAAAATAATTTCATAAGTTTACATTTATTAAATTTTGATCTTAGTGCCAGAGCTGTGTTCTATTCAGGAATTTGTCTCCTGTGCCAATAAATTCAAGGCAGTTCCTGACTTTCTCCTCTGATAGGTTGAGTATGTAATTAAGTTCTATGATCTACTTGGACTTGAAAAACCAACATCTTTACTCCACAATTTGTTCTGGCTAAAATATGTTCTAGAATAAAGATACAGCAGTGACTGAGGGAACAGTCAACTAATGACTTCTCCAATTTGAAACCTATCCCATGTGAGAGAGCCTACCCTCTCTTCCAACCACATGATACTATCAATGATACATTGCTATGGTTGCAGACAAGAATCTAGTATAACTGTCTCCTGAGAGGCTTCATCAAACAATGGATGGAAACAGATGCAAAAACTAACAGTTAATAGTCATTCAGAGCTCAGGTGCCTTGAGGAAATGCAGAGAATATTATGGAGCAAGCTGGAAAGGTCAAGGATACTACAAGAAGACATACAAAACCAACTAACAATGACCAACAAGGAGCATGCAGAGATTGGATGTTACCCTAATACACTGTGTGTCCCCTAGCAACCAGACTACAGGCTCAGACTCTGATACTTGTCGCTGGGTCATCCTGGCCCAACCTCAACTGCCTGGCTGGATCTCACTGAAAAAAAAAATGTGCTGGGACTTGATATTGCTGTGTGGAATGGAACTGAAGGAGCACCTTCCCTACTTTGAGAAGGGGAGGAGGTAATAGGGGGATGGGTTTCTAGAGCAAGACTATGAGATGTGGGGGCTGTGATCTGAATGTAAAGTGAATAAATATTAATTATTTTCACTGGTGTGGAATTATTTAATTCCTGTGTTTTCTTGGAGTTAACCTCCTTGTGTTGTAATTTTCCCTCAAGTATTTTTCTGTACTGCTGGATTTGTTGATAGATATTATTTAAATTTGGTTTTTCTTGGAATATCCTATTTTCTCCATCCATGGTTATTGAAAGTATTGCTGGATATAGTGATCTTGACTGGCATCTTTGGGCTCTTAGAGGCTATAAGTTATATTGTCTAGACCCTTCTAGCTTGTAGAGTCTCTACTGAGAATCTAAAATAATTCTGATATGTCTTTGTTTGTATATTACCTGGTCCTTTTCTCTTACAGATTTTAACATTCTTTTTGTTGTTGTTCTGTAGAGTTCTAATTATTGTGTAACAGGAGGATATTTTTTTTCTGGTCCAATCTAATTTGTGTTCAAAGTTTCTTGTATTTTTATAGACATCTCTTTCAATAGATTGAAGAAATATTCTTTGAAAATGTTGTTGATAATGTTTTCTGGTTCATAGACCTAGGGACTTTTCACCTTTTTCTATTCATAGCATTCTTAGGTTAGGTCTTCTCAGATAGTCCCAGATTTCTGAGATCTTTCTGTCATGAGTTTTTAGATTTAACATTTTCTTTGACTAATAAACTTATTCTATCGTATCTTCTATTTCAGAGACTTTCTCTTCCATCTCTTGTATGCTGTTGGTGATGTTTGTGTCTGTTCTGTTTTTTCTATCTGTCTTTCTTAGGGATTTTACATATACAGGATTCCCTTAAATTATACTTTCTTTCTTTCTTCTATTTTCATTTTCAAGTATTTAACAGGTTAAACATTTCCTTTACCTGTTTAATTATATTTTCCTCTTCACGTTTATTCAAGGAATTTATTTGTTTTATTTTTAATGGCCTCTACCTGTGTGGTTGTTCCTGACTGTCTTTGAAGAATTCATTGATTTTCTCTTAAAAACCATCAATTATTTTTATAAGTTTGGATTTAAGGTCATTTTACTGTGTTTTGTTTGTGTTAAGTTATCCAGTTATGGCTATAGTGGAATATCTTTCCTTTGAATATGCCATACTGGTCTAGCTCTTGTCTGTGTTCTTATGATGGCCTTTAGCCATCTGGATGTTCATGCATGTTCTTGCTGTATCAGATATCTGGATGATAGACCTAAACTGTATATTTACCATTTATCAGGCCTATGCTGGGCAACCTTGTATTAGATGTTTTGGGTGAAGCAGGCCAGGATGATCTTATTTGGAGGGCCTAGCAGCAACTGGTAGAATAGTAGCCTGACAATGGTGCTCGGTTTGGACAACCCACAGCTAGCTCAGGGCAGGTGGGCTTGCTCCAGAGGACAGGAAAAATGGGGAGAGGGAAAGCTATCTAAGCTGGTTTTCCATTTTTTGCTGACCTTGGATGTTCCTTTTTCTGTGGGCCAAATGGAGATAAACAGAGCAGTGGAGAGGGAGGGGGAATGTGACTGGGATTTAGTTTGAATAAAAAAGTAAAAGAAAATTTGAAAATAAGAAATAAATATTAAAGTAATACTTTAGACATATTAAAATAAATACTATGCAGCCATAAAACTGTTGGAATTTTGTCATTTAAAACAAGAGATAAAATTGAATAAGTTGTCATAAATAAAAGATGCTTAGTTATTTACTTTTCTTATTGGACAAAAAGAAAGAAAGAAAGAAAAAGAAAGCATAGTAAAAAAACAGTCAGAGTTCCTGAAATATACTTTATAAAGTGGATGCTTAGTAGATTATCACATATCTGAAAAGGTAATGAGGAGCAAGATTGATTAATCTGTAGGAAAAGAAGTGATAATGATTTCATAGAATCAGATATGTGCCTAAGTGGTATTTCTTATTGTTAGCATCAAACTAAGAAACAAAGTCAGTTATAAAGTGAAAAGAGGAAGAAAATATACAGTCCTGTGGAGAAGACAGGATAAAACAACTCTCACAAGAGTGGATGGCACAGTCAAAACTACAGATAATTGGCATTTGTAACCTCACAAAGGCCAGTGTTACTTAAATTCAGATGATAGATTTAAACATTAAACACTGAGCTGCACTAAATTTGGATTGAAAGTTTTCTAGTAGGTGAATACTGAAAAGTTTATGTTATAGACAAGGGAGAGATTGTGACAGATGTTATAACTGGAAAATAAGAAGAATAGGGTGTGAAGGACAATGGAGTCAGGGAAAATTGACTTTGCTTGTGGTATCCAAAGAATAATGGATTAGATAGTAAGAACAAGAGGTTTAGTATGGGGTGCAGTGTGTAAAGTGTTGCTATCATGCAAAAAGTCCAGGATGTGATCAGATCATCCACACTGATAATCTGTGATAATCAACTGTGATAATCACCATAGCACTGGCTGTAGTTGTATGTTCTCATAACCCTACACTTAGGAGGTGAACGCAGGAGGATCAGAAAGAAATTATGGTCATCCTTGACATGTAACAACTTAGAGACTAGCTGGAAAACACATGAGACTATGAGAAGTTGAGAAGAGGGGAGAGATATGAGAGAAGACAGAATACATTAATGAAATTTTAGACTTACAATGGCTCAGGTGAACAGTTAGAAATAGCTATCTCAGAGAGGATTCCATTGAGGATATATTTTACTGTTAACCAAGATAAGTTTATGTACAAATTATGAGAACTACTTAGCCAAGGGAAAAACTAAGGAACTTTTTAGTAGTATATAAATACACACAAACACACACACACACACACACACACACACACACGCGCGCGCGCGCATACACATGAGAAAGAGAAACAAAGAGAAAGAGAGAAAGAGAGAAAGGTACATCCACACACACTACACATTCAGACATGTATACATATGCATACATACACACACACACACACACACACACACACACTCATACAGTCACACATATACACCGAAAGGCTTATGGAAAAAGATCAAGAACCATCCCAGGTTGAGGTATAGAAAACATCAATTTCTTAGGAATTAGATTTTTCAATCCTTCAAAAAAAAAAACAAGTGAAGCCGGGTGTGGTGGCGCACACCTTTAATCCCAGCACTGGGGAGGCAGAGGCAAGCAGATTTCTGAGTTTGAGGCCAGCCTGGTCTACAAAGTGAGCTCCAGGACAGCCAGGGCTATACAGAGAAACCCTGTCTCAAAAAAAACAAAAACTAAACAAAACAACAACAACAACAACAACAAAAACCCAAAAAACCAAAAAAAACAAAAAACAAGTGAAGCATGAGGTAATATATGTAAATAGATGCACAGTTTGGAGTGGCACAGATTCCCAGTTCCAAGTAGTCATTGTGTTGATAGAAGTGGAGGACTGTGATTTAGAATCACTATAAATATTGACAGGGCCACCAGCTGCTGCCTCAAGCCAATAGCGAGATAAGAGAGAAAGTGCTGAATGTTTGGCATAGATAAAAATGATGCAGTGTCTTCAATGGACATGGACGTAGGATTAATTTGAGCACAAACAGAGTGTGAAATGTATTGAGAAGTGATATAGGAGTAATATTCTGATATTTCTCTGGTAGAATACAACCACAAAGAGATATACCCTGGAGACAGATTATCTGAACTGATCCTGCCTTTAACTAATAGAAAGATTATAGAGGAACACTCTCTGGAGAATAAAATAGTTTGCTAGTTTAGTACTCTAATTTACATTTTAGGGTATACATGCACCAAAAATAGCATAAGCTAATTTTGCTTACTGTGAAACAGTGCATTCATTGAGTCACACTATGTACATTCAATTTAGTCTTGCTTTTTTTTTTTTTTTTGCCCTGATGAGTTTGCACATTTGAGCCATAATTGTGTGTTTAAGTGTTTACTTCATTCTTTTTTTTTTTTTTCTTTCTCAGTATAACATTCCACGGGTCATTAGCTCCGAGGAGATACTCGGCAGGGTTGGCACTATGCTGGTGCTAAATTTCATAAGCAATGATCTCAGAAATATTTATCTGTGAATATTTTGGAGCCCATGTGTACAATTATCTCTTTCTATCTTTACATAATCCCTATGGTTCTGTGCATTTTAGCTTGATTATAATTTACTTAATAATTAAAATCCATTTGTAAGTGGGTACACACCATATTTGTCTTTCTGGTTCTGAGTTATTTCACTCCGGATAATTTTTCTGGCTGCATCCATTTGCCTGAAGATTTCATGAAATAATTTCTAATGACATTCTGCTATACTCCTATAATGATTAGAGTTTCGATCAGAGAATCTTCCTCTGGCAGCAGATAGAAATGTATACAGAAAGCCACAACCAGACATTATGCTGAGAGAGACAGAGAGTCTAAATTAGAGGTTTCCACAAGGTCTCTCTCCTAGGAGATCAGGGGATCGTGCAGAAGAGGGGAAAGACTGATAGTGTGAGTCAAAAAGGATGGAGAACACCAGGAGAGCATGGCCATTAAATTAATTAAGCAAGGTTTGCATGGGTTCACAGAGACCTACTGGCCAAGCAGAAGGCCTGCATGTATCTGCACAGGTCGTTTGCTTGTGTTATGGCTGTTAGATTACATTTTGAACAGATTTCTAAAGGCAGAGGTAGGTGTATCTCTGACTCCTTTGCCTGTGATTGGGACTCCTGTCCACCTATTGGGATGCCTTGTAGTTTCAGTGTGAGGTCTTTTGCCTTGTCTTTCTATATCTAGTTTTGTGGTGTTTGGATGTTTTCTCTAGAAGATCTGAAGAGTAAATGAAGAAGAAGTGAATCAAGGGAGAGAGAAGATGAGCTAAAGCTGAGAGGAGTAGAGAGGGGAGAAAATGTGATCAGGACATATTATATGAGAGAAAAAAATCTATTTTCAATATAAATACAAAGTTAAAAAATAAAAAGAAAGCAATATAATTACTTAATTAAATAGTGTAATCCTGTTTCCTATATCACTAATGGAGGTGTCCACAAAAAGTAACTTAGAAGAGTTTATTTTAGCTCATATTTCCATCTCATACCTAGCCTATCATTGTCAGGAAGTTAAGGCAGGTGATTCAAACAGATTCTCACAGCATTTCCAAAGTACAGAGCAGAGAGAAATAGAGCTACACATTTTCACTTGCTTCATTGTTTGTGGTCAGCTGGAATTCTGTTTTACACATTTCAGAAAACCAAGCCTAAGGGATGTTGCCACCCACCTCTCACATCAATTCGTTTAGGACAATTCCCTACAGACATGCCCACAGTCCAACTCATTGTATATAATCACTCTTTGAGACTCTTTCCCATGCTGATTCTAGGTTGTACGAAATTGGTAGCCAAACTAGCCCTCTGTTTTGTAACAGATTCCTCTGAGATTAAAACATTCTACCCTGCATGGAGCTCTTTATTTGTGGAAGTAAATAACTGAAAACATCTTCAGGTTCTCCCTAAAACACACCAGGTTCACTAGACTTGCAATAGAGACCGCTGAGAGTCCTTCTCAAAGAAGCCTTGCTGCAAAAGAGACTCTGATACCAGTTCAGCATTCTAGAATAAACTAACACCATTCAAGCTGCCTGGAAGCAGTTTAAACCAGAGTCGGTTGGAAAGGCTATTCTTCAACCTGTTAGTTGAGTTGCCTGCAGGCTCTGCCATGTGTTCCAAGTTTCGCAGCTCTCGGAGATGTCACATATGCCTGGGAAAACTTTAATATTTCAAGAGTCATTTATGCTCCTGTAAGTAACCTCTCACCTATACTGCTTTAAGTAACTCCAATAAAATTCAAAAAAATGGACTTTGGTTGTATCTGTACATTTGCTCTGTCCTGAGATTCCTAGCTAGAGTAAGTACATGTGTATGATGTAACTCACCAGGAAAAGTTTTGTCTTAAATTACCATCACAGGTACATATATTCAGCTGTATAGTTTGCAGATGTGGCATGGAGTGAAGCCTCAGCTATATAATATTCTGGTATGACATAGGGTGGAATCTAAACTGTATCGTCCACTGGTAAGATATGGAGTAAGGCAGAGGTAGCTTAAAAAAAAATCCAGATTAAAATTCTATACTCAGCATAAGACAAAAACCTTCCGAAGAGTGAACCTAAGTTGGAGCTCCTGGTATGTAAGAGCAGAAAGCTCACTTTGTCAAAGTGTAGTACTCAGGTATCATCTTGAGATAAAATACTGGCTCTGGAGGCTAGAGAGATGAATCATGATTAAATGTGCTTCTTGGTCTTGTAGTGGACTTGAGTTTGGTTCTCAGAACTAGCATAGTGAAGTAAAATCCTTGTAAATCCAGCCGCAGGAAATCTATTCCAGTGTTCTCTTCTAACTTCCATAGGCTTCCACATACATCTGATACAAATAAGCTGCCATAGACAAATACCCATGAAAAATACATAGATAGATAGATAGATAGATAGATAGATAGATAGATAGATATAATTTTTCAAAAAACAATGGGGCTCAATAGTAAGAGTATGTGACAAACTAACAAGAGAACCCGAGCCCAAATCCCCATCATTATACAGTAAACTGGGCTTTTATGTTTGCACAGGATTCCAACACTGTAGAGCGAAGATAGGAGGATCACTGACTATGAGCCCAGCTAAAAGTCCAATGAGGAACCCTGTCTCAAAATAAATAAGGTAGAAATAAAATAGAGGGTGTTTGACATCCTCTTGTGGCCTCCATTCACAAGCATGGTCATGCACACCCATAAACATAGTTGTGCTTAACACAGTCACACAAGGACAAGGTAGTTCTTTATTCAGTTATAGTGAAAAAAATTATGTTATTTTAAGGAATATGAAAGAACCTGAAGATCATAAACTTAAGTGAAATAAACCTGACTAATATGAACAAATATCAAATTTTAGATATATACATGCATTCTTGAATATACCTGTGAATGTATCATGAAGATATAAGAAATCTTTGATTTTGGACGTCAAAGGTACCAGAAGTAGGAGAAAGAGGGAAAAGAGATCAATGAGGTGGATATGAACAAATTATGTGATGCATCTATTTGCAAGTTGCAAAAACATAAATATTGTCATTGATATATGGTTTATTTAAAATTGTGCCTCAAAGATTTTAAATACATGAATCTTTCCAGTTATCTTTTATGGTGTTTATATTTTCTGTTAGTTTTATTGTCTCTAAATATGTTCTTTGTGATTTAAATAGTTTTAATTTTTCCAAGACTTGATGTTTTTCTCAGTACTTTAGGTAACTTTTGTAAATGTATAGCATGTTTTAGAATAAAACTTTGGTATATAATATAAACATGAGAAAGTGGGAAGGTACCACCTGCAAGTTAGTCTCCTAGAAATAGGAAGCTATAAATACAGAAATGTCCTATAGAGAAATTACCAAGCACAAATGTCATAGATCAGCAAAGGAAGCATAAACTTTGAGGAGATTTTTATGCTGCATGACTGGTGAAGAAAACAGGCTGTGCATAAGCCTTCCCGGTGCTTCCTACAAGGTAGTTTGGCTGTAGCTATGAGCCCTGTGCTACCCCTTTTTCATTCCTGGTTGTAAGAGTCTGAGGCCATTTTGATATGAGCAGGCAGGTATTACTCTATACTACTAAGAAGGGGATAATTAACTCCACAAGTCTGAAAATAAAATTCACTGTGCTCAAAGATTTTTCATTGTTTTTCTCCTGAAGAGTGTAGGGCAAATTAACATGAGGATGATTTGTGTTATTACTCAATAAGAGAGAGAAAAAAAAAAAACATGTTTCATCTGTTTGTCCTTTACATAGAGGAAAAAACTACATCTATTCTTCTTCAAATATTGTCTCTGAACCACCCAATCCCCTCCTGACACTTTATCATTTCTTTTCCCCTGTTTCTTTCTCTCATCATTTTGTTTTCCTTACTATTTTCTGGAAGATTATTTTATTTATGTGCACAGATTCCCTCCTATCATTATCATCTGCAGTTTTGTGGTTGTGTGACATACGTATGGGAGGGTATCAGTGTGCTACAGAATAGGTGCAGAGGTCAGAGAGCAATTGTGTGCAACCAGGTCCCTCCTTACCCCTCTATGTGGGTTTAAGGTGTGAAGCATCTATGCCCAGTCACCCATATGTCTGGTCCCACTGATTAGTTTTTCAACACTCTGTATTCTGCTGTTCAGTCTGCTTGTCTGGAGTTTTAATACTGGATTACTATGTAGCTTCAAAATGAATTTTGCTAATGAGGAGATGCATGGTACATGATCACCACATGGTGCAGAGTAAACATATGCATATAAAAGAGCCTATTCCTAGGGGGGAAATCTGAAAGCTTGGATAGCACGCTTGGAATGTAAATGATATCATGAAACCATATGCTTAAATTCTTGCTTAACAGAAAAAGATGGAAAATGTAACCCCTAGCATTGGCTACCAGACAAGGATGCCTGCTTTTATTACACTGGCCATCACTGTGCACATTTCATTTATAAAGCTTCACATTACTATGCTTCAAAATTGTTTTCCTTTTGAAGAAAAGGGTTTTGGGTTTTAAGGTTCATTTCATTTTCATTTATGTGTGTGTGAGAGTGTAATTGTGTGTGTGTGTGTGTGTATGTGTGTGTGTGTGTGTGTGTGTGTGTGTGTGTGTGTGTGTGTAGTGCCCAGAAAAGAGATGAAAATGTCAGAGCCCTGGAAGCTGGAGTGAAAGGCACTTATGAACCACTTAGTGCTTGCATAGCAATCAATGCTAACCCTCACCAAAAACAAGGCATGCCCCTAATTGTGGAACCTTCTCTCCAGATCCAATAGGTAGATATCTTCTGACATCTGCTATAGAAACTAAGAGATCAACTTCCTTTTCCCACAATACAGAGTCAGCATTTCCTAACAATGAAACATTTTAATCTTCTGCTTTAGCTGTACATGCTATTGTGTGCATAATAGAGTGGAATAAAGTCTAAATGTAGAGACTTAGGGATTGAGAGAGCAAACACATAGGAGACTAAAATATGACCTTCCTTATTGTTATATATGCATTATTGAAGTATATATCCCAAACCACAGAATCTTGGAGCTATGCCAATACTAAAAATTGACTCAAAAGAATTACGTAGCAGAGAGTCTGTACTGGGTCTCTCTGTTTTTCTCTCATCTCATAGGTTATGGTACCCAGTGCAAAAAATTCTCCGTTTTGAAATCAACACTAAAGCTGAGAGATATCTTCAACAAACAACCAGGGTCTATGTATACTACAAAGCTGCTTCAGTTGGTACTACACAATCTATAAGGAAAATTTAAAAATAGCTGGGTTGATTATTCTGTTTATAACAGATTCCAGAAGGACTGAATATATAGGAGGAATCAAAATCAAGGAAACTATTGACTGTTTAAGTGAAAATTAAAAAAAAAAGTGTTACTGATAATAATTTTTGTTGTTGTTTAGCAAGAGTCAATCAAATATAAGTTCAATTGGTTTCTTTCCTGTTCCAGTGATTTAAAAACTCACAGTTCCAGAGGAATAGATTCCATCAGCTTGACAAAACAATGACAGCATATGTTTAAGGGATCCAGGCAGTTGGATAACAGAAAGAGAACCTGAAATGAAGGCAGGCAAAGCCCATCTTCAGTGAACTGTTTCTGACAGTGAGACTCTACCCAGGAAAGGTTACAAAACTGTTCCAAACCACCATCTTTGGAATATAATCAAACTATCGTCATTCCAGCCACAGAAGAAGGTCATGGTGATAGGATGAATGGATAGATAGAATGCTATATATGGGGAATTTCCAAAGACTGCAACATAGAATGAATTATGATTGACTAATTAATAGCAGATTTCATTTAGATATAACAGGACAGTTATATCCAACAGGTTTTGGAAGTAAATTAAATCAAGTGCTGTACAATATTTTATATACACTAAATGTTATTGAAATGTTTATTTCAACATGCTGAATTTCTACAATAAAATTACACTGTTCTTACAGAAATTATTTCTCAAGTAATTCATATTTTAGGAGAAATAGACACAGTATGAAATATAGAGAAAATACTGTAAATAAATATAAATAATGAAAATCATACTTAGAAAACTTAAAATCACTCTAACTTGTCAATGAAAAAGTAATAGAAAAAGAAAGTCCAGTAAAGTCCAAGAATTAATTAATGCCAGCTCTTACTAAACTAGATAATCTTGATATTTTAAATATCAGAAAGACTGGGCATGGTGGCTCATACCTTTAATCTAGAGGTAATCTAGATCCATCCTATATACAACCACCAAACCAGAAACTATTGCATATGCCAGAAAGAATTTGCTGACAGGACCCTAACAAAGCTCTCTCTGAAGAAGAAGGAGAAGAAGAAGAAGAAGAAGAAGAAGAAGAAGAAGAAGAAGAAGAAGAAGAAGAAGAAGAAGAAGAAGAAGAAGAAGAAGAAGAAGAAGAAGAAGAAGAAGAAGAAGAAGAGATACATTTACACAATGGAATACTATTCACAGCTATGAAAAACAAAAACATCAAGAATTTTGCAGACAAATATGTGGATCTAAGGATTTTGAACATTTTTAGATGCTTCTCAGCCATTTGGTATTCCTCAGTTGAGAAATCTTTGTTTAGCTCTGTACTCCATTTTTAATAGGGTTATTTGTTTCTCTGGAGTCGAACTTCTTGAGTTCTTTTTATATATTGGATATTAGCCCTTTATCAGAAGAAGGATTGGTAAAGATTTTTCCCAATTTGTTGTTTGCGTATTTGTCTTATTGACAGTGTCCTTTGCCTTACAGAAGTTTTGCAATGTTATGAGGTCCATTTGTAAATTTTTTTTTTTGCTTTTTTTATTAGATATTTTCTTTATGTACATTTCAAATTTCAAATGCTATCATGAAAGTTCCCTATACCCTCCCCCCTCACTGCTCCCCTAAATTCTTGATCTTACAGCACAAGCCATTAGAATTCTGTTCAGGAATTTTTCCTCTGTGCCCATATGTTTGAGGATATTCTCCATATTATCCTCTATATGTTTCAGGATGTCTGGTTTTATGTGGAGGTCCTTGATCCACTTGAACTTGAGCTTTGTTCGAGGAGATAGAGTGGATCAATTTGAATTATTCTCCATGCTAACCACCAATTGAGCCAGGACCATTTTATTGAAAATGTTATCCTTTTTTCCTCTGAGTGGTTTAAGTTCGTTTGTCAAAGATCAAGTGACCATAGGAGTTTGGGTTCATTTATGGTTCTTCAGTTCTATTCCTTTAATCTACCTGTCTGTTACTGTACCAATACCATGAAGTTCTTATCAAAAATTCTCTGTAGTACAGCTTGAGGTCAGGGATGGTGATTATCCAAGATCTTCTTTTAATGTTGAATATAGTTTTTGATATCCTGTTTTGTTTTGTTTTTGTTATTCCAGATGGATTTGGAAATTGTTTTTTCTAAATTGTACTCCTTGTTTGGCAGTTTCATCCCTGTGAGCTCTGGGGGTTCTGGTTGGTTGATATTGTTGTTCATCTTATGGGGTTACAAAAAGTTCCTTCAGTCCTTTATCTAACTTCTCCATTGGGGACACTGTGCTCAGTCCAATAGTGACCTGGAAGCATCCACCTCTGCATTTGTCAGGCTCGGGAAGAGCCTCTCAGTAGACAGCTATATCAGGCTCCTGTCAGCATGCACTTCTTGACATCCACAATAGTGTCTGGGCTTTGCGAATGTATATGGGATGGATCCCAAGGTGGCAAAATTTCTAAATAACCATTCCTTCAATTGCTGCTCCACATTATGTGTCTGTATTTGTTCACATAAGTATTTTGTTCACTTTTCTAAGAAGGACTAAAGCATGCATACTTTGCTGTTCCTTCTTGAGCTTCATGTTGTCTGTGAATTGTATTTTGGGTATTCCTTGTTTTAGGCTAATATCTACTTATCAGTGAGTGCATAACATGTATGTTCTTTTGTGATTGGGTTACCTCACTCAGGATGACATTTTCTAATTTCATCCATTTGCCCAAGAACTATAGGAAATCATAGTTTTTAATAGCTTAGTACTGCATTACTGTACCACATTTTCTGTATCCATTTCTCTTTTGAACAACATCTGGGTTCTTTCTAGCTTCTGGATATTATGAATAAGGATGCTATGAACATAGTGGAGCATGTGCCCTTATTACATGTTGGAGCATCTTCTGGGCATATGCCTAGGAGTGGTATTGTTGGGTCCTCAGGTAGTACTATTTCCAGTTTTTTGAGGAGCCTTGAGACTGATTTCAAGAGTGGTTGTAGCAACTTGCAATTCCACTAATATTGACAGAGTGTCCCTTTCCCATATATCCTTATGAGCATCTGCTGTCACCTCAGTTTTGATCTTAGTAATTCTGATTCGTTTGAGGTGTAATCTCAGAGATGTTTGATATACTTTTACCTGATAACTAAGGATGTTGACCATTTATTCACATGCTTCTCAGCCATTTGATATTCCTCAGTAGATAATTCTTTGTTTAGCTATGTGCCCCATTTATTAATAGGGCGATTTGATTCCCTGGAGTCTAACTTTTCAAGTTCTTTGTATATATTGAATATTAGACCTCTATCATAATGTAGATGTACGATTTGTAAAGATCTTTCCCCAATATCTTGGTTGCCATTTTGGCCTATTGATAGTGTCCTTTGCCTTACAGAAGCTTTGCAACTCTATGAGATCCAATGTGTTAATTCTTGATCTTAGAGCATAAGCCACTGGTATTCTGTTCAAGAAATTTTTCCTTGTGCCCAAGTGTTTGAGGTTCTTCCCTACTTTCTCCTCTATTAGCTTCAGTGTATCTGGTTTTATGTGGAAGTTCTTAATCCACTTGGACTTGAGCTTTGTACAAGGAGATAAAAATGGATTGATTTGCATTCTTCTACATGTTGACCTCCAGTTGAACCAGCACAATTTGTTGAAAATACTGTACTTTTTCCTCTGGATGGTTTTAGGTTCTTTCTAAAGTTCAAGTGACTATAGGTATGTGGTTTCATTTCTGGGTCTTCAACTCTATTCCATTGATCTTCTGGCCTATCTTTGTACCAGTAACATACAGTTTTTACTACTCCTACTCTGTAATACAGCTTGAAGTCAGGGATTGTGGTTTCCCCAGAAGTTCTTTTATTGTTGAGAATAGAATTTACTGTCCTGCTTTTTTTGTTTTATTTTTGTTTTGTTTTGTTTTGTTTTGTTTTTAATTCTGAATGAATTTGAACCTGATCTGAGATCTTCTTTTATTTTTTTCATCAAAGACTTGAAGTTCTTGTCATAGAGATTTTTAACTTGCTTTGTTTGTGTCACACAGTTATTTTATATGATTTGTGACCTTTGTGAAGTGGGTTGTTTCTCTAACTTCTTTCTCAGGCTGTTTATCCTCTGAGTATAGAAAGGCTACTGATTTGTTAGAGCTAATTTTATATCTGGCCACTTTGCTGAAGTAGATTATCAGGTTTAGGAATTCTCTGGTGGAATTTTTTGTCTCACTTAAGGATATTATTATATCATCTGCAAATAGTGATATTTTGACTTTTCCTTTCCAATTTGTATCCTTTTGACCTCCTCTTGTTGTCTAATTCCTCTAGCTAGAACTTCAGGTTCTATATTGAATAGATATGGAGAGTGGGCAGTTTCTCTCAAGTTTCTTTCCATTTAGTTTGGTGTTGGCTACTGATTTGCTGTACATTGTATTTACTATGATTAGGTATGGGTTTTAATTCCTGATATTTCCAAGACATTTAACGTGAAGCAATGTTGAATTTTATCAAATGTTTTTTTTCAGGTTGTAATGAAATAATTATGTGTTTTTTTTTTCCTTTGAGTTTGCTTATGTTGCTAATGTTGCTTACATTAATAAATTTCTGTATATTGAACCATCCTTGCATCTCTGGAATGAAGCTTGCTTGGTCATGTCCATTTTAATGTGTTTTGAGACTTGGTATGTAAGAATTTAATATACCTATTATCCTTAGGTTTGGTCTTCTCATTTCGTCCAGTTTTCTTGAATGTTTTGATTAGGAGCTTTTTTGTATTTAATTTTCTTTGACTGTTGTGTCAGTGTTTTCTATGGTATCTTTTGTATTTTCTATGGTAGATTCTCTCTTCTCTCTCTTGTATTCTGTTGGTGATGCTCACATCTATAACTTATGTTCTCTTTCCTCTTTCTTAGTCTTTCTATCTCCAATGTTGTCTCCCTTTGTGGTTTCTTTATTGCTTCTATTTCATTTTTAGAAGCTGGATGGTTTTGTTCAATGCCTGTTCAGGGCACTGGCTCATCCTAGAAGGTGTTTTACAGGTTTTTCTTGGCTTTTGGAAACGATGAAATTTTACTTAAAAACAAAGTTTCCAGGAAAATAGTTCACAGGCTCCATATAGTATTACCATTTCAGGTGAGAAGCTAGTGAAAAAAAGCATAATACTGAAAAGGGAAAGTGCCACACTGGGGAAGGAACAATTCATAAAGCAAAACTGCATAAAAATGTGGACCAAATCATCTGTTGGAGGACAATTTGATTGTTTCCACTTCTTGGGTATTGTGAATACAGCAGTTATGAACATGGATGTGCAAGTATATCTGGAGCCTATATATATATTTGTGCATGCACATATATATGTGTAACCCAATATGATTTTAAAATGTGACTGTCAACTTGAAAGATATGTATGGGACCAAACCAGGGTCACAGGGAAGGGCTGGCAGGAAAATTGTGAGATGGGGACTACTGTGTTATTTTTAATAAGGCCAGATCCCAACATTGCTCACAACCCACTGAACAATCAGAGCCTCACTGAGGTGATTCTTTAGCAACAAGAAGGGTAGGAAGGAAGCAAAGATGGCCAGGGGATGCTGTGCCACTTATTGAGTAAAGGGCAGGCATGGATCCTTCTCACTGGATACCATTGTTGCCCAAGACCATTATATATAAATGTTTGGGTATCAGAAGAGTGGAGGAACAGTTAGAATTACTTCTCTTTAGTATGTGTACTGGCTGGTTTTGTTTGTCAATCTTAGTTATCACAGAGAAAGTAGCTTCAGGTGAGGAAATGCCTCAATGAGATCCAACCATAAGGCATTTTCTCAATTAGTGATCAATGTTGGGAGGGCCCATTGTGAATGATGACATCCCTGGGCTGGTAGTCTTGGGTTCTATAAGAAAGCAAACTGAGCAACCCAGAGGAAGCAAGCCAGGAAGTAACATCCCTCCATGGCCTCTGCATCAGCTCCTGCTTCCCGACCTGCTTCAGTGCAAATCCTGACTTCCTTTGGTTATTAACAGCAATGTGGAGAGTGTAAGCTGAATAAACTCTTTCTTCCCCAATTTGCTTCTTGGTCAGGATGCTTGTGCAGGAATAGAAACTCTGACTAAGACAGTATGATAACAATGTAGAAATGTTCAAGAAAAGCCACTAAAGCATTATTACAAGACTTACAATGTATCCTTAGAATTTCACATTCAAAAGAATGACTATATTTTATGTAATGTTTTGATTTTTACTAAATATACAATGAAGAAAAAAGTCTACATTCATGGGCATCAAATCATATGCTGTTGGGAGAAGAAGAATGATGGTAAACACAGACTTCTGGTCCTGAAGTGGCTGCTACAGACAACACAGCAGTTGGCCTTGCCTAGGCAAGAGCAAGTGGTTAAAACTGAAGCATGATAGCAGAAGATGGTCTAGTCCACCATCAATGGGAGGAGAGGCCCTTGGTCTTGCAAAGTTTATATGCCCCAGTGCAAGAGAACGCCAGGGCCAGGAAGCAAGAGTGGGTGGGTTGGGGAGCAGGCAGGGGAGTGTATAGGGGACATTCAGGATCACATTTGAAATGTAAAAGAAAATATCTAATAAAAATTTTTTAAAAAATTGAAACATGAATGAGGAAAGTTCCAAAGTCTCTATTGTTCAGGACATAAATTAACAGTTGCTTCTGCTGAAGGAGGGAATGTGATTCTTTACTTTTGAGACATGTCCACTTGTTAAATCATCCATATCCCAGTGGATGTCTCAATACCCATGCACTTGTGACTGGCGTGAATTAGATCCAGATATTATTAATAACATTAACAAAAGAGGACATGAACATGGCAAAGAGAGTTATAGCAAGGGAAGGGAGAAGATGAAGGTGCTTAATAGTAGATGGATATGATCCAAATACATTGCACAAATAAAATTTCAGAATAATAAATTTAAAAATCAAAAACATGAAATGTATACATACACATATAGAAATGTGTGTATGTATGCATGTATTTAATGTATGATCACATTTTATTTTTGGTCAGAAAACTGATAACTTTTAGCATGAGATAAAAGTAATGACTTTAAAACAATATAGCTAAAATTCACGTTTCTTCTGATATGGGTGACAACTTTCTGAAGTTAAACCCTGAATTTTCACTAGTCTATGTTCTCTATAGAAACAGTTGAAAAGACTTGCACATGTGAATGGATCAATGTTTGTATACTTGTGGATTTTTAGAAAAAAAATTAAAATGTTGGAACAGCAATTCTTCATTAAATATACAAAGCATTTGGAGCTGAGAACCCCACTGTCACCTATTCTCTCTCACTTAACTTCAACCTACTGCAGTCAGAAGCTTCTTTGATGAAGACTAGACACAGCATTAATGTGTGAGTATAAACGTTACTGTTCAAAGAGCAATGTGACAATCAGTGCTGTGGCTGGATGAGCTGCCCTTTGTCTACTGAGAAACTTCCCACCCAACTCTGACAATTATTTCTAATTATACTTACTGGATCCCACAAAATGATGATATAGTAGAAGTGAGTTCATTTAGAAGAAGGTTACAAATAAAAGAGGGAAGGTAATGAGAGAGAAAAATGGAGTGAAAGTGGTGAGATTTTATTGGAGAAAACTACCAGAAATGGGGAAAAAATGGAACATTTGCTCAGAGTAATTTCCTGCTTCCTTTTATCCTTCTTAGCTCTGTCATTTATTCTTCATTTTTGATAAACAGAGTTATTGAAACAGCTGCTCCTGCAATATTCTGGGTTTGTGAATTTGTATGACCCTTGACCAAAATATCACTATGCTTACAAAATAAAATTAGCTGTTCTTCAGAGAGTGAATGTTACAGAAGTCAGGAAAGATGAGAGTGAATTGTTGATCAAAACCAGAATGTGAAACACAAATTTCAAAAAGCAATCACATTCTGAGGCTTTGATGAGATGACAGATGTGTGATAGAGAGGGTATTGAATTTGCTTAGAAATAAAACTTCACTGGTGCAGCCAAGGGATGTGTTCAGTATTATATGCCATTCACTATCTTGCCATGTTGTAGAGGATTGTTTTGATGCTTTGATGAGGAATTTGTGTTCACTGATACTGAAGATCATCAGCCCCATTTGGTTTTTGATCTGTCAATAAAGATGCCAGTGGACAATATTTGGGTGGAAAGAAAGAAAGAAGCAGGACTTCCAGGTACTTGTAGGCGAGGAGAGAGGAGGAAAATAGAGATACCTGGGGAAGAGAGATGGAACAGTGTCATAGATACATGGGAGATCTTCCAAAATGAAGGTGGAAATAGAAAGCACCCTGAAAGTGTCTTGGGCAGCAAGACCAATGGGCTTCACAGAATATAACTGGGCAACCAAGCTGAGAATAGATTTAGAAGTGTTGAACTAGGAGTAAAGATAACTGAATAACTAAGCTGTGGGTCGATTTAAAGGTGTTAAATCACCAACCAAAGAGTACACATGGAGGGAACCATGACTCCAGCCGCATATGTATCAGAGGATGACCTTCTGGGAAAGTGATGCGTGGAGAGGTCCTTGGTCCTGGGAATGGTCAATGACCCAGTGTAGGTGAATGCCAGGACAGGGAAGCAGGAGTGGGTGGGTTAGTGAACATGGGGAGGGGCAATGGATGGGGGGATGTTGGAGGGAAACTAGGAAATTAAATGAAATGTAAATTAAAAAATTATCTAAAATTTTTTAAAGGTGTTGAGCTAGGTGTAAAGGTAACTGAGTAAGTAAGCTGAGGGCAGATTTAGAGATGTTGAACTGGAAGTAAATGTAAAGGCATGCTAGCCACAGAAGACTTAGAAGAACCCAGCCACAAAGCCAATAAGACAGTTCAAGGGGAAAAATTCCTGAATAGAACAGCAATGGCTTGTGCTGTAAGATCGAGAATCTATAAATGGGACCTCATAAAATTGCAAAGCTTCTGAAAGGCAAAAGACACCGTCAATAAGACAAAAAGACCACCAACAGATTGGGAAAGGATCTTTACCTATCCCAAATCGGACAGGGGACTAATATCCAATACATATAAAGAACTCAAGAAGGTAGACTCCATAAAATCAAATAACCCCATTAAAAATGGGGCTCAGAACTGAACAAAGATTTCTCACCCGAGGAATACCGAATGGCAGAGAAGCACCTGAAAAAATGTTCAACATCATCAGGGAAATGCAAATCAAAACAACCCTGAGATTCCACCTCACACCAGTCAGAATGTCTAAGATGAAAAATTCAGGTGACAGCAGATGCTGGCGAGGATGTGGAGAAAGAGGAACACTCCTCCATTGTTGGTGGGATTGCAAGCTTGTACAACCACTCTGGAAATCAGTCTGGTGGTTCCTCAGAAAATTGGACATAGTACTACCAGAAGATCCAGCAATACCTCTTCTGGGCATAT
The DNA here is from genome assembly GCF_000001635.26 of Mus musculus. Lineage (NCBI taxonomy): Eukaryota > Metazoa > Chordata > Mammalia > Rodentia > Muridae > Mus > Mus musculus. The sequence continues at coordinate 115,433,104 of NC_000067.6, forward strand.
ATCCAGAAGATGCCCCAACCGGTAAGAAGGACACATGCTCCACTATGTTCATAGCAGCCTTATTTATAATAGCCAGAAGCTGGAAAGAACCCAGATGCCCCTCAACAGAGGAATGGATACAGAAAATGTGATACATTTACATAATGGAGTACTACTCAGCTATTAAAAAGAATGAATTTATGAAATTCCTAGGCAAATGGATGGACCTGGAGGGCATCATCCTGAGTGAGGTAACCCAATCACAAATGAACTCTCACAATATGTACTCACTGATAAGTGGATATTAGCCCAGAAACTTAGGATACCCAAGATATAAGATATAATTTGCTAAAAACATTAAACTCAAGAGAACGAAGAGCAAAGTGTGGACACTTTGCCCCTTCTTAGAATAGGAAACAAAACACCCGTGGAAGGAGTTACAGGCACAAAATTTGGAAGTGTCACGAAAGGATGGACCATCTAGTGATTACCATATCCAGAGATCCATCCCATGATCAGCTTCCAAATGCTGACACCATTGCATACACTAGCAAGATTTTGCTGAAAGAACCCAGATATAGCTGTCTCTTGTGAGACTATGCCAGGGCCTAGCAAACACAGAAGTGGATGCTCACAGTCAGCTATTGAATGGACCACAGGGCCCCCAATGGAGGAGCTAGAGAAAGTACCCAAGGAGCTAAAGGGAACTGCAACCCTATAGGTGGAACAACAATATGAACTATGCAGTACCCCGGAGCTCTTGTCTCTAGCTGCATATGTATCAAAAGATGGCCTCGTCGGCCATCACTGCAAAGAGAGGCCCATTGGACTTGCAAACTTTATATGCCCCAGTACAGGGGAACGCCGGGGCCAAAAAGGGGGAGTGGGTGGGTTAGGGGAGTGGGGGTGTGTGGGTATGAGGGACTTTTGGTATAGCATTGGAAATGTAAATGAGGTAAATACCTAATAAAAAATGGCAAAATAAAAAAAAAACAAAGATGAGCTAGTGTGTGTATGTGTGTCTTTTATCCATGGATCTGAGGCAGCTTCTAGATGGGTGTGTGCATGTGACTCACTGGGAACTCAAAAGTGGTACAAACTAAACTACATGCTTCACCATGTCTCTATTATAAGCTAGAACTTCAGCAAGTCCATGTACAAAAATATAGTAAATTTAATAATATACACTAAGAAATGAAAGAACCACTAAAAGGGGACATCACCCAATTCTTGCTAATCATTTTTTCTTCCTCTTGAAATATTTTCAAGGAAAATCCTTCAGAACACTAATCACGATCTTTAAGGAGAGAAGGCAATGAAAGCATCACACATTTATTCTGACCCATTGCCCTCGTTAAAAATATATAAATATATAAAAATTAGTTTTACACACCATTCTTTCCAAATCTGATTCCTTAAAGACTTTATTTCAGTGATTTTATTTTAATTGCCTCAATCTATTTTAATTTTGTTTCTGCATGTGTGCATTGTTGCATTGTCATGTGTAAGCACATGATTATGGAGACCAGAGGTCAATGTCAGAATTCTTCAACAATTTCTTCTTCACCATACTCTGCTTTTCCACCCATTGCATTTTTTTTTTGTTTCTCCATGGAGTCCAGTCTGTGTTGTCCAGCACTCTTGGGAGAGAAGGGGCTATCACTGTACAAGTTGACCTACTAGGAGTCAAATCATTTCAGAAAGCTGATGCTCTCTCCCACCCACTATCAAAAGCCACTATTTTCTCAGCTGGTGGTGCCTTTTTTTTTTAATCTGCCTTTCCCTTATTCTTTCTTTGTTGTTTTTCTTTTAGTTTTTGTTCTATGAAATACATGTATTAATATTGCATGAGCCTTGTAGATCATTTAATCACTCTAAGTTTATATACTCAACTACACTGTTGTGTCTAGAAAGCACTGCTTCCTTGATATTATGTACTTTTGTCTTTAACAGTCTGTCTGCTCACTATACCTCAAAGGTCTCTGAGCTTAGCATGACTGATTATATATTTATGTCCCATTTAGGGCTGAACACTCTGAAGCCACTTATTTTCTGCTCATTGGCCATCAGTGGGAGGAGACGCCCTCGGGCCTGAGGGTGTTCGATGCCCCTGTGTAAGGGGATGCCATGGAGGAAAGATGGGGAGCACGCTCATAGAGGCAGGGGCAAGGGATGGGATGGGGGTTTCTGAAGGTTGTTTCTTGATCTTTTGGTTTTGGTTTTTGGTTTTTGGTTTTTGGTTTTTGGATTGGTTGGTTCGGTTCGTGTGTGTGTGTGTGTGTGTGTGTGTGTGTGTGTGTGTGTGTGCGCGCGGGCGCGCAGTTGTCGTTGTTTACTTCCTTGCATATTCTAGATAGTAATCCTCTGTCAGATCCATTGCTGATAAGCATATTTCCCCAGGGCTTAAGGTGCTACTTCAACTGAATAGTGGTATCTTGTGTTGTATAGAAATTTTTAGTTTCACACAATCACATTTGTCAATTTTCAGACTTAATGGTGTATAATTGGTGTTCTATTTAGAAAACCCTTTATTAAGCTCATAAGTTCAATCATATTCTCTAGTTTCTCATCTCTCAGCTTTGGGGTATCAGGTGGGATTTGTGTGTGTGTGTGTGTGTGTGTGTGTGTGTGTTTATGTGTGTGTGTGTGTGTGTTTATGTGTTTTGTTGTATGTCTTCTATTCAGTATGGACTCAGCTTAGTGCTATGTGAGAGATAGGGATTATTTTGTTTTCATCATGTAGTTATGAAGTGTATTGAAGGTATATTTATTCCTCTAATGTTCCTTTTTGGCTTCTTTGTCCAAAATCAGTTGGCCTTAGGTATGGGAACTTGATCAATATGGCCTCTTTTATGCCAGAATCATGCTTTTTAAAAATATAAATAATATAGCTCTCTACCAAGTGTAACATGAGGTCTTGAATGGTGATATTTGAAGAGATTATTTTATTGTTTAATCTTTTTGGCTGGTGTGTGGATGAGTACATTTCCAAATAAATATAAGATTCTTTTTTAATGTATTCAAAAATTTAAGTAAAAAATATGGCAAGGATTGTAATAAATCTTTAATTCTCTTTTGATAGAATGGACATATTTTTATTAATCATTTTATTTGTTTATATTTCAAATGATATTCCACTTCCTGGTTACCCCTCCACAAACCCCCATCCTATGAGCACTGGAAATCCTTTCATGATCTCATATCTTCTTGAATTCAACATCTTAATGATTTCATTTGAAAATTCTCCCTGTTACTTTGTTCAGTTTATTTCAGGATTCAGGATATGCTATTGAGAAAATTGTAAGTGAGATTGTTTCCCTGAATTTTCACATTTGCCATTCATATAGAAAGACGACTAATATTTACATGTTAATTTTCTATCCTGCTACTTTTTTAAACTGTTCAACTGTAGAATATTTATGATGGAGGCCTTTGATTTTGTTAGATATATAGTCATTTCTATTGCAAATAAAGATATTTTTAATTCTTTCTTTCCTCTTTGTATCAACTTTATATCCTTTACTTGACTTTATGCTTTAGCTAAGACTACAAGCACTACATTAAACAGGAATGGAAAGCATGAAAATTCTCTTCTTGTAGGATTATATCGGAAGTGCTTGCAGGTTCTTTTTCCTTTGAGAATGATACTGGTTTGAGCTTATTAAATGTGGCATTTGTTATGGTGAAATATATTCCCTGTGCCCCTAGATTCTCTAGGACATTTATAATGAAGGGTTGTTTGATTAATCCAAGCCGTTTTCTGCATCTAATGAGATGTTCATGTGGTTTATATCCTTGGGTCTGGTTTTGTGGTGGATTGCATATATTGGTTTGCATGTACTGTACAGCCATGCATTACTAGGATGGATCTGACTTGATGATGGTGAATTTTTTATGGACTCTTGTGTTTATTGAAATTATTATTGAATTAATTTTATTGAGAACTTGTGCAGCTGTCTTCACTAGATAAAATGGATGACTTACTTTCTTGAAACTGTGTCCTTTTATGTGATCAGGGTAATTCAGGAAAGATACAATATTGTGGAAATGTTCCTTCATTTTTATTTCACATAATGATGAAAGAATATTAGTGCTTTTCTTTTTACAAGATCTAAAAATTTTTTATAAGTTGGAACTAGGTTTTTTTTTTACTTTTAATTATTGCTGTTAACTCATTAGTTATTATAATATTATGTAATTTAATTTACTCATCTTGATTTGATTTTGGCCATCACATATACCTAGATACTTATACAATTTCCTTATATTTTTCAGTTTATTACAGGATAAATAATTAAAGTATTAATTATTTTTATGTTTTTATGATTTTCTAAATTTCTTAGTTCATTACAATGTCTCATTTCATCCTGCTTCATTGATTGAGTCCTCTCTTTTTATTTTGATTAATTTGGATAAAGAGTTGTCTATCTTGGTAATATTTCAAAGAAACAACTCTCTGTTCCATTATTTGTAAATTTTTGTTGTAGTTTTTTATCTGGTTTCTCTTTCTTTATTTGCAGACCTGACTTTTAATGTTTTTTCTCTTTTCCTTTTATATTAGCCATTTTATATATTTTTTATATTGCCTTTCCTTGTTTTAACAATTCCAAAAGCTACAGCATTAAAATATTTAAAAGAAATTACTTCATTTTTCTGATAAATACTCATATAATTTGTCCATTTAGAACTGATTTAACTGTGCCTCATATATTGATTGGGACATGCTGTCGTTCAATCTGTATCCAATTATAAGATACTTTAAACCTTCCTCTTGATTATTTTTATTAAATATTTTCTTTATTTACATTTCAAATGTTATCCCCTTTCCTGATTTCCCTTCCTAAAACTCCCTGTCACCTCTCCCCTCCCCCTGCTCACCAAACCACCCAATCCTGCTTCAAGGCCCTGGCATTCCCCTATACTGGGGATTAGAACCATCACAGGACCAAGGGCCTTTCCTCCAATTGATGACTCACTAGTACATCTTCTGCTACATATGCAGCTAGAGCCATGAATCCCACCATGTGTTTTCTTTGGTTGGTGATTTGGTTCCAGGGAGCTCTGGAGGTACTGGTTAATTCACATTGTTGTTCCTCCTATGGGGCTGCAAACCCCTTCAGCTCCTTGGGTACTTTCTCTAGATGTTTCATTAGGGACCTTGTGTTCTATCCAATGGATGGCTGTAAGCATCCACTTCTGTATTTGTCTGGCACTGGCAGAGTCTCTCAGGAAACAACTATACTAGGCTCCCGTCAGCAAGCTCTTATTGGCATCCACAATAGCGTCAGGTTTTGGTGGTTGTATATGGAATGGATCCCCAGGTGGGGCAGTCTCTGGATGGTCATTCCCTCAGTCTCTGCTTCACTCTTTATCCCTGAAATTACTTTCATGGATATTTTGTTCCCCCTCTAAGAAAGAAATAAATATCCACACTTTGGTCTTCCTTCTCCTTGAGTTTCCTGTGTTTTGCAAGATGAGTCTTGGGAATTCCAAGCTTCGGGTTAATATCCAGTAATCAGTAAGTACATATAATGTGTGTTCTTTTGTGACTGGGTTACCTCACTCAGGATTATATCCCCCAGAGCCATACATTTGTCTAATAATTTCATAAATTCATTGTTTTTAATGCTGTTTAGTACACCATTGTGTAAATGTACCACATTTTCTGTATCCATTCTTCTGTTGAGGGTCATCTGGCTTCTTTCCAGTTTCTGGATATTATAAACACATGAAACTCAAGAAGAATGAATACTGAAGTGTGGATACTATGCCCCTCCTTAGAATTGGGAACAAAACACCCATGGAAGGAGTTACAGAGACAAAGTTTGGAGCTGAGATGAAAGGATGGACCATGTAGAGACTGCCATATCCAGGGATCCACCCCATAATCAGCATCCAAACGCTGACACCATTGCATACACTAGCAAGATTTTATCGAAAGGACCCAGATGTAGCTGTCTCTTGTGAGACTATGCCGGGGCCTAGCAAACACAGAAGTGGATGCTCACAGTCAGCTAATGGATGGATCACAGGGCTCCCAATGGAGGAGCTAGAGAAAGAACCCAAGGAGCTAAAGGGATCTGCAACCCTATAGGTGGAAAAACATTATGAACTAACCAGTACCCCGGAGCTCTTGATTTTAGCTGCATATGTATCAAAAGATGGCCTAGTCGGCCATCACTGGAAAGAGAGGCCCATTGGACACGCAAACTTTATATGCCCCAGTACAGGGGAACGCCAGGGCCAAAAAGGGGGAGTGGGTGGGTAGGGGAGTGGGGGTGGGTGGGTATGGGGGACTTTTGGTATAGCATTGGAAATGTAAATGAGCTAAATACCTAATAAAAAATGGAAAAAAAAATAAATAAGGCTGCTTTCAACATAGTGGAGCATGTGTCCTTATTACATGTTGGAATATCTTCTGGGTATATGGCCAGGAGTGCTATTGTTTGATCCTCAAGAAGTACTAAGTACAATTTCCTGAGGAACCTCCGATCTGGTTTCGAGAGTGGCTGTACCAACTAGCAATCTCACCAGCAATGAAGGAGTGTTCCTCTTTCTCCACATCCTTGCCAGCATGTGCTGTTACCTGAGTTCTTGATATTAGGCATTCTGACTGCTATGCGGTGGGATCTCTGGGTTGTTTTGATTTGCATTTCTCTTATGGTTAAGGATGTTTAATATTTTTTTAGGTGCTTCTCAGCCATTTGATATTGCTCATTGAGAATTTTTTGTTTAGCTCTATACCCCAATTTTAATAGGGTTATTTTGTTCTCTAGGGTCTAACTTCTTGAGTTTTTTGTATAATTGGATATTAGTCCTCTAGGATTGGTAAAGATCTTTCCCCAAACTGTTGGTTGCATTTTTGTCTTATTGACAGTGTCCTTTGCCTTACAGAAGCTTTGCAGTTTTATAAGATCCCATTTGTCAATTCTTGATCTTACAGCACAAGACATTGGTGTTCTGTTACGGAATTTTTCCCCTGTGCCCATATCTTCTAGGCTCTTCCCCAATTTCTTCTCTATAAGTTTCAGTGTCTCTGGTTTTATGTGGAGGTCCTTGATTGACTTAGACTTGAGCTTTGTACAAGGAGATAAGATTTAACGATTCACATTTTTCTACATGCTAACCACAAGTTGAGCAAGCACCATTTGTTGAAAATGCTCTTTTTTACTGGATGATTTTAGCTCCTTTGTCAAAGTTCAACTGACCATAGGTGTGTGGGTTCATTTCTGGATCTTCAATTCTAATCCATTTATCTACCTGCCTGGCACTATACCTGTATCATGCAGTTTTTAATCACAATTGCTCTATAGTACAGCTTAAGTTCAGGGATGGTGATTCTACAAGAGGTTCTTTTATTGTTGAGAATAGTTTTTGCTATCCTATGTTTTATTTGTATTCCAGATGAATTTGCAAATTTCCCTTTCTAACTCTGTGAAGAATTGAGTTGGAATTTTGATGGGGATTGCATTGAATCTGTAGATTGCTTTCAGCATGATAGCAATTTTTGCAGCATTAATCTGCCAATTCATGAGCATGGGAGATCTTTCCATCTTCTGAGATCATCTTCAATTTCTTTCTTCAGAGACTCGAGGTTATTATTCAGATCTTTCACTTGATTAGTTAGAATCACACCAAGATATCTTATATTATTTGTGACAATTGTGAATGGTGTTCTTCCCCTATTTTGTTTGTTAGTCTATTTATCCTTTGTGTAGAGAAAGGCCACTGATTTGTTTGAGTTGATCTTATATCTAGTCACTTTGTTGAAGTTGTTTATCAGGTTTAGGAGTTCTCTGGTGGAATTTTTGGGACCACTTATGTATGCTATCATATCATCTGCAAATAGTGATGTTTTGACTTCTTCCTTTCCAATTTTTATACCTTTGACCTTCTTTTGTTATTGAATTTCTCTGGCTGGGCTTTTGAGTACTCTATTGCATAAGTAGGGAGAGAGTGGGCAGCCTTGACTTGTTCCTATTTTAGTGGGATTGCTTCAAGTTTCTCTCCATTTAGTTTGACTTTAGCTACTGGTTTGCTGTATATTGCTTTAATTATGCTTTTATTATGTTTATATATGGGCATTAATTTCCTGATATTTCCAATAATTTTATCATGAACTGGTGTTGGATTTTTTTCAAAAAAAATTCTCAACATCGAATGAGAGGGTCATGTAGATTTGTCTTTAAGTTTGTTCATATAGTAGATTATATTGATGGATTTCCATATGTTGAACCATCCCTTCATCTGTGGGATGAAGCTTACTTGATCATGATTTTTAATCCCTTTGATGTGTTCTTGGATTCAGTTTGCAAGGATTTTATTGAGTATTATTTCATCGATATTCATAAGGGAAATTGATCTGAAGTTCTCTTTCTTTCTTTGGTTTTGTGTGGTTAAGGTATCAGAGCAATTGTGGCTTCATAGAACCAATTGGGTAGAATATCTTGTATTTCTGTTTTTGTGGAATGTTTTGAGGCTTATTGGTATTATTTCTTCATTGAAAGTCTGATAGAACTCTGCTCTAAACCCATATGGTACTAGGATTATTTTGGTTTTGAGACTATTAATGACTGTTTCTATTTTTTTAAGGGTATGTGGGACTCTTTAGGTCAATATTCTGATCCTGACTTATCTTTGGTACCTGGTGTCTGTCTAGAGAATTGTCCATTTCATCCAAGTTTTCCAGTTCTGTTGAGTATAGACTTTTTTAGTAGGATCTGATGATTTTTTGGATTTCCTCAGATCCTGTTGTTATGTCTCTCTTTTCATTTCTGATTTTGTTAAAAAGGTTACTGTCCATGTACCTTCTAGTTAATCTGGGTACGGAATTACCTAATGTCTTGATTTTCTTAAAGAACCAGCTCCTGGTTTGGTTGATTCTTTGTATAATTAATTTTGTTTCCACTTGGTTGATTTTACTCCTGTGATTTATTATTTCCTGCCAACTACTCCTATTGGATAAATTTTTGTTGTTGTTGCTGTTGTTCTAGATCTTTCAGGTTCGCTGTCAGACTGTAAGTGTATGCTCTTTCCAGTTTCTTTTTGCAGGCACTCAGAGCTATGAGTTTTCTTTTTAGGACTGCTTTCATTGGGCCACATGAGTTTAGGTATGTTGTGGCTTCATTTTCACTAAACTCTAAAAGTGTTTAATTTCTTTTTTTATATCTTCCTTGACCAAGTTATCATTGAGTAGAGAGTTGATCAGCTTGCACATGTATGTGGGTTTTCTATTATTTATGTTTCTGTTGAAGATCAGCCTTAGTCCATGGTGATCTGATAGGATGTATGGGATTGTTTCAATATTTTTGTTTCTGTTAAGGCCTATTTTATGACTGATTATATGATAAATTTTGGAGACAATACTGTGAGGTGTTGAGAAAAAGGTACATCTTTTTTTTAGGATAAAATATTCTACATATATCTGTTCATTCTCTTTGTTTCATTATTTCTGTTAGTTTCACTGTGTCTCTGTTTAATTTCTCTTTTCAGGATCTGTCCATTGATGAGAGTGTAGTGTTGAAGTTTCCCTCTATTATTGTGTGATGTGTAATGTATGCTTTGAGCTTTAGCAAAGATTCTTTTATGAATGTGTATGCCCTTGCATTTGGAGCATAGATGTTAAGAAATGATAGATCATCCTGGTAGGTTTTACCTTTGATTAGTATGAAGTGTCCCTCCTTGTCTTTTTTGATAACTTTATGTTGAAAGTCAATTTTATTTGATATTAGAATGACTAATATAATTTAAAATAACTTGTTTCTTTGGAACATTTTCTTGGAAAAATTTTTCCAACCTTTTACTTTGAGGTAGTGCTTTTCTTCATCCCTACCGTGGGTTTCCCGTATGCAGCGAAATGTCAGGTCCTCTTTATGTAATCTGTAGTCAGTCTTTATCTTTTTACTGGGTAATTGAGTTCACTGATATTAAGAGATATTAAGAAAAAGTAATTGTTGTTTCTTGTTATTTTTGTTATTAGAATTGGGATTATGCTCATGTGGCTATCTTCTTTTTTTATTATTTTTTTAATTCAGTATTTTCTTCATTTACATTTTCAATGCTATCCCAAAAGTCCCCCATATCCTCCCATTACCACTCCCCTACCCACCCACTCCCACTTCTTGGCCCTGGCATTCCGCTGTACTAAGGTATATAAAGTTTGCACGACCAATGGGCCTCTCTTTCCACCGATGGCGACTATCTTCTTTTAGATTTGTTGACAGATTACTTTCTTGATTTTTCTAGGGTGTAGTTTCCCTCCTTGTGTTGGAGTTTTTCCCTTATTATCCTTTGAAGGTCTGGATTTATGGAAAGATATTGTGTAAATTTGGTTTTCTCATGGAATACCTGGGTTTCTTCATCTATGGTAATTGAGAGTTCTGCTGGATATCATAGCCTGGGCTGGCAGTTGTGTTCTCTTAGGGTCTGTATGACATCTGCCCAGGATCTCTGGCTTTCATAGTCTCTGGTGAGAAGTCTGGTGCTATTCTAATAGGTCTGCCTTTATATGTTACTTGACATTTTTTCCCATACTGCCTTTAGTATTCTTTTTTTGTTTTGTGCTTTTGGTGTTTTGATTATTATGCGATGGAAAGAATTTCTTTTCTGGTCCAAACTATTTGGTCTATCGGTTTCTTGTATATTCATGGGTTTCTTTTTCTTTAGGATTGGGAAGTTTTCTTTTATACTTTTGTTGAAGACATTTACTGCTCCTTTAACCTGAAAATCTACATTGTCATCTATACCTATTATCTTTTAGTTTGGTCTTTTCATTGGATTTCCTGGAAGTTTTGGGTTAGGGTATTTTTGCATTTTGCATTTTCTTTGATTGTTGTGTCAATGTTTTCTATGGAATCTTCTGCACCTGAGATTCTCTCTTCTATCTTTTGTATTCTGTTGGTGATGCTTGCATCTATGGCTTCTGATTTATTGCCTATGTTTTCTTTGCTTTTTCTTTTTGTTTTTATACTTTTCTTTCACATTTCACTTAATAGTTAGTTCTAGTAAGTATGAATATCACAGACATGTATTTTGTTTTATTTCAAATCATTTGAATTTGATCTCTATTATTATATCTCCTATAATCTGCTATATTATATCCTATTATATATTTATATACTATTGATACTAATATATCTCTTATTGATTATATCTCATATTAAAAGTAATAATTTTAAATGAAATGATCATTGTGATTTTAGAATTAATTCTTAATACTTCCAAGTGCACTCCATTTCCGCATCTTACTTGTTGATATTTGGTGTCATCTCTCTCAGGAATAAATACACAAATGAATCCAAAACTTATTGCCAGAAGAACTTATGTAATTACAGCAAAGTAGGAGTATTCACAAACTATCGAGAAAATGGAATAAATCAATATTGTCTTGAATACACGAGATAAAAAGCAAATGAGAGTTGCAAGCATTCGAAGGGCTTTCTTGGGACCTCTTTGGAAGTATTTTTTAATTGAATTATTATTTAATACAGGCATGGTTCTTAAATATACATATCCATTTTCTCTTTTATTATATTTTTATATAAAAATTTATCTTTACTGGGGGTTGGGGAAAATATTTTGAGTATTGTGTTCATATGCTCCATAGCTTAGAAAGAAGATATCGTTAAAAATATTTCCAAGCTATCGATATATTTGATTTAGAATAAATCAAAGGGTAGGGTATATCTAACTGGTAGAATCTTTCTTTTTGATTTTATTAGATATTTTCTTCATTTACATTTCAAATGCTATCCCAAAAGTCCCCTATACCCTCCCCATGCCCTGCTCCCCAACCCACTCACTCCCACTTCCTGGCCCTGGCATTCCCTGGGGCATATGATCTTCTCAAGACCAAAGTCCTCTCATTTCATTGATGGCTGATTTGGCCATTCTGTGGTAGATATGCAGCTAGAGACACAGCTCTGGGGGTACTGTTTAGTTCATATTATTGTTCCACCTATAGGGTTGCAGACTACTTTAGTTCCTTGGATACTTTCTCTAGCTTCTTCATTGGGGGCCCTGTGTCCCATCCAATAGATGACTGTGAGCATCCACTTCTGTATTTGCCAGGCACTGGCATACCTTCACAAAATATAGTTATATCAGGATCCTGTCAGCAAAATCTTGCTGGCATATGCAATACAGTCTGGGTTTTGGTGGTTGTATATGGGATAGATCCTCAGGTGCAGCAGTCTCTGGATGGTCCTTCCTTCCATCTCAGCTCTGAACTTTGTCTCTGTAACTCCTTCCATGAGTATTCTGTTCCCCATTTGAAGAAAGAACAAAATATCCACACTTTGGTCTTCGTTCTTGAGTTTCATGTGTTTTGCAAATTGTATCTTCAGTATTCTTAGTTACTGGGCTAATATCTACTTATCAGTGAGTGCATATCATGTGTGTTCTTTTGTGATTGGGCTACCTTACTGAGGACGATATCTTCCAGATCCATCCACTTGCCTAAGAATTTCATAAATTCGTTGTTTTTAATTGCTTAGTAGTACTCCATTGTGTAAATGTGCCACATTTTCTGTATCCATTCCTCTATTGGCAGACATCTGGGTTCTTTCCAGCTTCTAGCTATTATAAATAAGGCTGCTATGGACATAGTAGAGCATGTGTCCTTATTAAAAGTTGGAACATCTTCTGGGTATATGCCCAGGAGAGTTATTGCTGGATCCTCTGGTAGTACTATGTCCAATTTTCTGAGGAACCACAAGACAGATTTCCAGGGTGGTTGTACCTGCTTGCAATCCTACCAACAATGTAGGAGTGTTCCTCTTTCTCTACATCCTTGACAGCATCTGCTGTGGCCTGAATTTTTGATCTTAGCCATTCTGACTGGTGTGAGTTAGAATCTCAGTGTTGTTTTGATTTGCATTTTCCCTGATGATTAAGGATGTTGAACATTTTTTCAGGTGCTTCTCAGCCATTTGGTATTCCTCAGTTGAGAATTCGTTGTTTACCTCTGTACCCCATTTTTTAATATGGTTTTGCCTAGGTTTTCTATCTCCGGAATATTCTTGTTTTGTGATTTCTTTATTGTTTCTACTTCCATCTTTAGATCCTAGATGGTTTTGATCAATTTCTTTACCTGTTTGGTAGTGCTTTCATATAATTTTTAAAGGGATTTTTGTGTTTCCACTTTAACTGCTTCTACCTTTTTAACCTATGTTCTCCTGTAATTCCTTAAGGGAATTTTGTTTTTCCTATTTAAGGGTTTCTACCTGTTTAGCTGTATTCCCCTTTATTTCTTTAAAGGAGTTATTAATGTCCTTCTTAAAATCCTCTCCCAGCATCATGAGACATGATTTTAAATCTGAATCCTGCTTTTCCGGTTTGTTAGGGTATACAGGGCTTTCTGTCATAGAAGTACTGCGTTCTGAAAGTACCAAGTTGTCTTGTTTTCTGTTGGTAAGATTCTTGTGTTTGCCTTTCACTATCTGGTAATCTCTGGTGTTAGATGTTCTTGCTGTCTCTGGCTAGAGTTTTTTTCCTCCTGTGTCTCTGTAAGCCTGTGTCAGCATTAGGCCCATAGAACCCTGTCCTAGCTGCTTTGCTGCTTCTGTGGCCTGTGAGCTCCTGATTGGACCCGCCTTAGAGAGTCACCGAGAGAAAATGGTCAAATCACTTGAGTCCCAGGGTCAGACTCTTCCTGGAGGCAAGCTCTCCTCTGGCAGGGAAAGTGTACACAGGGCTAAGGTACAGATGTAGGACCCTAGGACCCTGTCCCAGCTGCTCTGCTGCTTCTGTGTCCTGTGTGCTCCTGGGTGGACTTGCCTTCGAGAGTCATGGAAGAGAAATGGTAATCTCCCCTGAGTCCTGGGGTCAGAGCATTCCCTGAAGGCAAGCTCTCCCCTGACACAGAAGGTGCAGAGAAGGCTGAGAAACAGTCCCAACTCTCCTCCTGATTTTTCTTTGACATAATATTCATTCATTCTCTAGTGTATTGTTTAACATCCCTTTGTGTAATTTCTGTCATTTCTATCGATGTCAAACAGCTAACTTTATTATTTGGGGTCAGATAACCTGCAAAATGTACTTTCAAATGTCCTAAATTTGTTTATATTCTAATCGCATGCTAATATGTGATTAATTTTGTAGAAAGTGGGTTAAGGAACTTGCTTCTAAGCCTGAGAACTTAAATTCAATTAAAATTGATCTTGGTCCGGGACCCGCCGAACTTAGGAAATTAGTCTGAACAGGTGAGAGGGTGCGCCAGAGAACCTGACAGCCTCTGGAACAGGCAGAAGCACAGAGGGGCTGAGGCAGCACCCTGTGTGGGCCGCGGACAGCCGGCCACCTTCCGGACCAGAGGACAGGTGCCCGCCCGGCTAGGGAGGCGGCCTAAGCCACAGCAGCAGCGGTCACCATCTTGGTCCGGGACCCGCCGAACTTAGGAAATTAGTCTGAACAGGTGAGAGGGTGCGCCAGAGAACCTGACAGCTTCTGGAACAGGCAGAAGCACAGAGGCGCTGAGGCAGCACCCTGTGTGGGCCAGGGACAGCCGGCCACCTTCCGGACCGGAGGACAGGTGCCCACCCGGCTGGGGAGGCGGCCTAAGCCACAGCAGCAGCGGTCGCCATCTTGGTCCGGGACCCGCCGAACTTAGGAAATTAGTCTGAACAGGTGAGAGGGTGCGCCAGAGAACCTGACAGCCTCTGGAACAGGCAGAAGCACAGAGGGGCTGAGGCAGCACCCTGTGTGGGCCGGGGACAGCCGGCCACCTTCCGGACCAGAGGACAGGTGCCCGCCCGGCTGGGGAGGCGACCTAAGCCACAGCAGCAGCGGTCGCCATCTTGGTCCCGGACCCGCCGAACTTAGGAAATTAGTCTGAACAGGTGAGAGGGTGCGCCAGAGAACCTGACAGCTTCTGGAACAGGCAGAAGCACAGAGGCGCTGAGGCAGCACCCTGTGTGGGCCGGGGACAGCTGGCCACCTTCCGGACCAGAGGACAGGTGCCCACCCGGCTGGGGAGGCGGCCTAAGCCACAGCAGCAGGGGTCGCCATCTTGGTCCCGGGACTCCAAGGAACTTAGGAATTTAGTCTGCTTAGGTGAGAGTCTGTACCACCTGGGAACTGCCAAAGCAACACAGTGTCTGAGAAAGGTCCTGTTTTGGGCCTTCTTCTTCGGCCAGGAGGAGGTCCAAATACAAGATATCTGCGCACCTTCCCTGTAAGAGAGCTTGCCAGCAGAGAGTGCTCTGAGCACTGAAACTCAGAGGAGAGAATCTGTCTCCCAGGTCTGCTGATAGACAGTAACAGAATCACCAGAAGAACAATCTCTAAACAGAGTCAACTATAACTACTAACTCCAGAGATTACCAGATGGCGAAAGGTAAACGGAGGAATCTTACTAACAGGAACCAAGACCACTCACCATCACCAGAACCCAGCACACCCACTTCGCCCAGTCCAGGGAACCCCAACACACCTGAGAACCTAGACCTAGATTTAAAAGCATATCTCATGATGATGGTAGAGGACATCAAGAAGGACTTTAATAAATCACTTAAAGAAATACAGGAGAACACTGCTAAAGAGTTACAAGTCCTTAAAGAAAAACAGGAAAACACAATCAAACAGGTAGAAGTCCTTACAGAAAAAGAGGAAAAAACATACAAACAGGTGATGGAAATGAACAAAACCATACTAGACCTAAAAAGGGAAGTAGACACAATAAAGAAAACTCAAAGCGAGGCAACATTAGAGATAGAAACCCTAGGAAAGAAATCTGGAACCATAGATTTGAGCATCAGCAACAGAATACAAGAGATGGAAGAGAGAATCTCAGGTGCAGAAGATTCCATAGAGAACATCGGCACAACAATCAAAGAAAATGGAAAATGCAAAAAGATCCTAACTCAAAATATCCAGGAAATCCAGGACACAATAAGAAGACCAAACGTACGGATAATAGGAGTGGATGAGAATGAAGATTTTCAACTCAAAGGTCCAGCAAACATCTTCAACAAAATTATTGAAGAAAACTTCCCAAATCTAAAGAATGAGATGCATATGAACATACAAGAAGCCTACAGAACTCCAAATAGACTGGACCAGAAAAGAAATTCCTCCCGACACATAATAATCAGAACATCAAATGCACTAAATAAAGATAGAATACTAAAAGCAGTAAGGGAAAAAGGTCAAGTAACATATAAAGGCAAGCCTATCAGAATTACACCAGATTTTTCACCAGAGACTATGAAAGCCAGAAGAGCCTGGACAGATGTTATACAGACACTAAGAGAACACAAACTGCAGCCCAGGCTACTATACCCAGCCAAACTCTCAATTATCATAGAGGGAGAAACCAAAGTATTCCACGACAAAACCAAATTCACGCATTATCTCTCCACGAATCCAGCCCTTCAAAGGATAATAACAGAAAAAAACCAATACAAGAACGGGAACAACGCCCTAGAAAAAACAAGAAGGTAATCCCTCAACAAACCTAAAAGAAGACAGCCACAAGAACAGAATGCCACCTTTAACAACTAAAATAACAGGAAGCAACAATTACTTTTCCTTAATATCTCTTAACATCAATGGTCTCAACTCGCCAATAAAAAGACATAGACTAACAAACTGGCTACACAAACAAGACCCAACATTTTGCTGCTTACAGGAAACTCATCTCAGAGAAAAAGATAGACACTACCTCAGAATGAAAGGCTGGAAAACAATTTTCCAAGCAAATGGTATGAAGAAACAAGCAGGAGTAGCCATCCTAATATCTGATAAGATTGACTTCCAACCCAAAGTCATCAAAAAAGACAAGGAGGGACACTTCATTCTCATCAAAGGTAAAATCCTCCAAGAGGAACTCTCAATTCTGAATATCTATGCTCCAAATACAAGAGCAGCCACATTCACTAAAGAAACTTTAGTAAAGCTCAAAGCACACATTGCGCCTCACACAATAATAGTGGGAGACTTCAACACACCACTTTCACCAAAGGACAGATCATGGAAACAGAAACTAAACAGGGACACACTGAAACTAACAGAAGTGATGAAACAAATGGATCTGACAGATATCTACAGGACATTTTATCCTAAAACAAAAGGATATACCTTCTTCTCAGCACCTCATGGTACCTTCTCCAAAATTGACCACATAATAGGTCACAAATCAGGCCTCAACAGATTCAAAAATATTGAAATTGTCCCATGTATCCTATCAGATCACCATGCACTAAGGCTGATCTTCAATAACAAAATAAATAACAGAAAGCCAACATTCACATGGAAACTGAACAACACTCTTCTCAATGATACCTTGGTCAAGGAAGGAATAAAGAAAGAAATTAAAGACTTTTTAGAGTTTAATGAAAATGAAGCCACAACGTACCCAATCCTTTGGGACACAATGAAAGCATTTCTAAGAGGGAAACTCATAGCTATGAGTGCCTTCAAGAAAAAACGGGAGAGAGCACATACTAGCAGCTTGACAACACATCTAAAAGCTCTAGAAAAAAAGGAAGCAAATTCACCCAAGAGGAGTAGACGGCAGGAAATAATCAAACTCAGGGGTGAAATCAACCAAGTGGAAACAAGAAGAACTATTCAAAGAATTAACCAAACGAGGAGTTGGTTCTTTGAGAAAATCAACAAGATAGATAAACCCTTAGCTAGACTCACTAAAGGGCACAGGGACAAAATCCTAATTAACAAAATCAGAAATGAAAAGGGAGACATAACAACAGATCCTGAAGAAATCCAAAACACCATCAGATCCTTCTACAAAAGGCTATACTCAACAAAACTGGAAAACCTGGACGAAATGGACAAATTTCTGGACAGATACCAGGTACCAAAGTTGAATCAGGATCAAGTTGACCTTCTAAACAGTCCCATATCCCCTAAAGAAATAGAAGCAGTTATTAATAGTCTCCCAGCCAAAAAAAGCCCAGGACCAGACGGGTTTAGTGCAGAGTTCTATCAGACCTTCAAAGAAGATCTAACTCCAGTTTTGCACAAACTTTTTCACAAGATAGAAGTAGAAGGTATTCTACCCAACTCATTTTATGAAGCCACTATTACTCTGATACCTAAACCACAGAAAGATCCAACAAAGATAGAGAACTTCAGACCAATTTCTCTTATGAACATCGATGCAAAAATCCTTAATAAAATTCTCGCTAACCGAATCCAAGAACACATTAAAGCAATCATCCATCCTGACCAAGTAGGTTTTATTCCAGGGATGCAGGGATGGTTTAATATACGAAAATCCATCAATGTAATCCATTATATAAACAAACTCAAAGACAAAAACCACATGATCATCTAGTTAGATGCAGAAAAAGCATTTGACAAGATCCAACACCCATTCATGATAAAAGTTCTGGAAAGATCAGGAATTCAAGGCCAATACCTAAACATGATAAAAGCAATCTACAGCAAACCAGTAGCCAACATCAAAGTAAATGGAGAGAAGCTGGAAGCAATCCCACTAAAATCAGGGACTAGACAAGGCTGCCCACTTTCTCCCTACCTTTTCAACATAGTACTTGAAGTATTAGCCAGAGCAATTCGACAACAAAAGGAGATCAAGGGGATACAAATTGGAAAAGAGGAAGTCAAAATATCACTTTTTGCAGATGATATGATAGTATATATAAGTGACCCTAAAAATTCCAACAGAGAACTCCTAAACCTGATAAACAGCTTCGGTGAAGTAGCTGGATATAAAATAAACTCAAACAAGTCAATGGCCTTTCTCTACACAAAGAATAAACAGGCTGAGAAAGAAATTAGGGAAACAACACCCTTCTCAATAGCCACAAATAATATAAAATATCTCGGCGTGACTCTAACGAAGGAAGTGAAAGATCTGTATGATAAAAACTTCAAGTCCCTGAAGAAAGAAATTAAAGAAGATCTCAGAAGATGGAAAGATCTCCCATGCTCATGGATTGGCAGGACCAACATTGTAAAAATGGCTATCTTGCCAAAAGCAATCTACAGATTCAATGCAATCCCCATTAAAATTCCAACTCAATTCTTCAACGAATTAGAAGGAGCAATTTGCAAATTCATCTGGAATAACAAAAAACCGAGGATAGCAAAAACTCTTCTCAAGGATAAAAGAACCTCTGGTGGAATCACCATGCCTGACCTAAAGCTTTACTACAGAGCAATTGTGATAAAAACTGCATGGTACTGGTATAGAGACAGACAAGTGGACCAATGGAATAGAATTGAAGACCCAGAAATGAACCCACACACCTATGGTCACTTGATCTTCGACAAGGGAGCCAAAACCATCCAGTGGAAGAAAGACAGCATTTTCAACAATTGGTGCTGGCACAGCTGGTTGTTATCATGTAGAAGAATGCGAATCGATCCATACTTATCTCCTTGTACTAAGGTCAAATCTAAGTGGATCAAGGAACTTCACATAAAACCAGAGACACTGAAACTTATAGAGGAGAAAGTGGGGAAAAGCCTTGAAGATATGGGCACAGGGGAAAAATTCCTGAACAGAACAGCAATGGCTTGTGCTGTAAGATCGAGAATTGACAAATGGGACCTAATGAAACTCCAAAGTTTCTGCAAGGCAAAAGACACTGTCTATAAGACAAAAAGACCACCAACAGACTGGGAAAGGATCTTTACCTATCCTAAATCAGATAGGGGACTAATATCCAACATATATAAAGAACTCAAGAAGGTGGACCTCAGAAAATCAAATAACCCCCTTAAAAAATGGGGCTCAGAACTGAACAAAGAATTCTCACCTGAGGAATACCGAATGGCAGAGAAGCACTTGAAAAAATGTTCAACATCCTTAATCATCAGGGAAATGCAAATCAAAACAACCCTGAGATTCCACCTCACACCAGTGAGAATGGCTAAGATCAAAAATTCAGGTGACAGCAGATGCTGGCGAGGATGTGGAGAAAGAGGAACACTCCTCCATTGTTGGTGGGATTGCAGGCTTGTACAACCACTCTGGAAATCAGTCTGGCGGTTCCTCAGAAAATTGGACATAGTACTACCGGAGGATCCAGCAATACCTCTCCTGGGCATATATCCAGAAGAAACCCCAACTGGTAAGAAGGACACATGCTCCACTATGTTCATAGCAGCCTTATTTATAATAGCCAGAAACTGGAAAGAACCCAGATGCCCCTCAACAGAGGAATGGATACAGAAAATGTGGTACATCTACACAATGGAGTACTACTCAGCTATTAAAAAGAATGAATTTATGAAATTCCTAGCCAAATGGATGGACCTGGAGAGCATCATCCTGAGTGAGGTAACGCAATCACAAAGGAACTCACACAATATGTACTCACTGATAAGTGGATACTAGCCCAAAACCTAGGATACCCACGATATAAGATACAATTTCCTAAACACATGAAACTCAAGAAAAATGAAGACTGAAGTGTGGACACTATGACCCTCCTTAGAAGTGGGAACAAAACACCCATGGAAGGAGTTACAGAAACAAAGTATGGAGCTGAGATGAAAGGATGGACCATGTAGAGACTGCCATATCCAGGGATCCACCCCATAATCAGCTTCCAAATGCTGACACCATTGCATACACTAGCAAGATTTTACTGAAAGGACCCAGATGTAGCTGTCTCTTGTGAGACTATGCCGGGGCCTAGCAAACACAGAAGTGGATGCTCACAGTCAGCTAATGGATGGATCACAGGGCTCCCAATGGAGGAGCTAGAGAAAGTACCCAAGGAGCTAAAGGGATCTTCAACCCTATAGGTGGAACAACATTATGAACTAACCAGTACCCCTGAGCTCTTGACTCTAGCTGCATATGTATCAAAAGATGGCCTAGTCGGCCATCACTGGAAAGAGAGGCCCATTGGACACGCAGACTTTGTGTGCCCCGGTACAGGGGAACGTCAGGGCCAAAGGGGGGGAGTGGGTGGGTAGGGGAGTGGGGGTGGGTGGGTAAGGGGGACTTTTGGTATAGCATTGGAAATGTAAATGAGCTAAATACCTAATAAAAAATGGAAAAAAAAATTCACATGGGTGCAGGAGAAAAAAATTTCTGTAAGTTGTCCTTTGACAGTGCAACAAGTATGTTGGAAGACACACACACACACAAACTGTGAAATAGTTTCAAAGTATGAAATCTATTGTATCTCTAAGAATCTATGGAATCTATAGAAATACAATGCTTAATAATTATTTATTTAATTGCATGTGTGTGTATGTGTGTGTGTGTAGCAAAGAGAAGGAAGGAAGGAAGGAGAGAGAGAAAAGAAAGAAAGAAAGAAAGAAAGAAAGAGAGAGAGAGAGAGAGAGAGAGAGAGAGAGAGAGAGAGAGAGAGAGAGAAAGAAAGAAAGAAAGAAAGGAAGGAAGGAAGGAAGGAAGGAAGGAAGGAAGACAGATAGATAATACATGTCAGCATATGTGTGGAGAGCAGAGGAAAACTTGTATGAACAAAAAGTACTTTGTTTCTATCACATGGGTCAGTCTTGGCAGCATGTGCCTTTCCCCACTATACAAACTCACCATCCTCTCCAACATTATAAGTTTAGGTAACACTATGTATTCTTACTAGTTTTTAGTCTGTTATTAGTTTTGAAGCTATTATCAATTCTATGATCACATCCTGAAATATAAACTCTATCATTTCATTCATTTAGATTCATTATTACAACACATACTAGACTATACTGATACCCTTCACTTTGTTTTTTTAAAATAATTGTAGCCATGAAAAGGGCACTATTGATAAATAGTTTGAAAGAAGAGCAAAAGGATCTGAGTGCAGATCACGGGGATATACATAAGACCCATATGAGGGGGAATATACCCATAAGTAAAGCACTGGGAATAGACAGAGATAATAGAATACCTGCAGTCAGGTAGGCCAGTAAGTCTAACTACATTAATGAGCTTCAGGTTCAGTGACAGACCCAGGCACAGAATATATACTGGAGAACAGAAATGGAAGCCATCTAATGTTGGCTTCTGCCTTCAACATTTATGTGCACATATTCAGACTCAAACACAAATTACACTCATATATATATATATATATATATATATATATATATATATATATATATCATGTACATGCACATATAATACATATTTACATAAAAGACTAAAAGTAACTTCATCCTAAATTTTAATCAAGTCAAGTGTATATGTAGATTGTGGATTGAATCTAAGATCTTTCCCTACTAGTCAAGAACTCACATAATCATCACAATTCATAAACATCATATATCATAACAGTCATAATTCCAAATCACAACCCCATGCCAGATTATATCATTTTGTAGATGCATGTTTTTCTTTTCTTTTTAAAAAAATGTTGATAGGCTTTATGCTTTATTGCTGTACATTGTTTGCACATCTCTATACACACTTCTATCTAAGGTAATATTTCCCCTAGAATATATTCTTTTTTACTTTCTTTTATTACCATGGTATCACTTCAATCCTTGTGACTGAGGGAAAATGCATAGGTTTGTAGTGCTCTGCTATTTCTACACATTTCATGTTAAGTATTTTCAAAATAACTATAAGTTACAGCATGTTGGTACCTTTAATATACAGTCCAGTGGAAGGCATTATTAGGTCAGTGGTGCTATGATCTCACAGGGAGACTTAGTTATGGTTTCTTCTCTTGCAAAGAAACACCATGACCATAAAGCAAGTTTGAGAGGAGATGATTCATTTGGCTTATATTTCGACATCACAGTTCATTATTAAATGAAGTCAGGATGGGACTTTAAGCAGGGTAGGAACCTGGAGGCAGGATTTTATGTTAACACCATTGAGGGGTACTACTCACTGACATCATTCACATGGACTGTTGAGCCTGTTTTCTTATAGAACCAGTTACTAATTAAAATAATATCCAGCAGGCTTGCATACAACCCAGTCTTGGAGAGGAATGATTTAATTGTGACTCTCTCTTCTCAAATGACTTTAGTTCCTGTCAAGTTGAGAAAAACCTGTCTACCATACATCACATCATGGGACCCTGACCTATCTTAACTTTTTTTACTCTGGAACCATGAAATGAGAAATTTTTGCTTCAGCCTGAACTGTTTCTTTATCACAAGTCCAAGTATGACTGAGTCTAGAAATTGTGCTTATGAGACAAAATCAGCTATTTCTCTTTATAAAATAATAGTACCAGATATCTATTATAGTGAGAGAAAGCTAAGTAACAGACACTAACCCCTGAGGAGGAAGGCTGGACCACTATTGAGCAGAAGGAAAACTTGGAGATCATGATAGAGTTTGGATCCAAGGTCAAATAAAAGATATACTACTGAACATGTAAATTTCCCAAAGTTTCTTCTCCCCATTTTTAAATGTATGGATAAAACAACTATTGTCAGAAAATGGAACTTTTATGTTTTACCACAGGACTCTATAGAGGACGAATATTCAATCCTAGAATTTATATTAGGAGTAACAAAGGATTTTTCCCATCTGAAATTGTTAAATGCCCTAGTGACTACACTGAAGTATGCAACTGAAATTTAACAAAATTTAGTAAATTGCTTTTCATTTTGCCTGACCCATTTAACCAATTCATGATCACAGCAAGTTTTCTTAAAGGGGATATTTTTTTAGGTATTTTCCTCATTGTCTGTGACAAAGTCTTTTTTTTTTTTTTTTAATTATTATTTTTTTTCCATTTTTTATTAGGTATTTAGCTCATTTACATTTCCAATGCTATACCAAAAGTCCCCCTTACCCACCCACCCCCACTCCCCTACCCACCCACTCCCCCCCTTTGGCCCTGGCGTTCCCCTGTACCGGGGCACACAAAGTCTGCGTGTCCAATGGGCCTCTCTTTCCAGTGATGGCCGACTAGGCCATCTTTTGATACATATGCAGCTAGAGTCAAGAGCTCAGGGGTACTGGTTAGTTCATAATGTTGTTCCACCTATAGGGTTGAAGATCCCTTTAGCTCCTTGGATACTTTCTCTAGCTCCTCCATTGGGAGCCCTGTGATCCATCCATTAGCTGACTGTGAGCATCCACTTCTGTGTTTGCTAGGCCCCGGCATAGTCTCACAAGAGACAGCTACATCTGGGTCCTTTCGATAAAATCTTGCTAGTATATGCAATGGTGTCAGCGTTTGGATGCTGATTATGGGGTGGATCCCTGGATATGGCAGTCTCTACATGGTCCATCCTTTCATCTCAGCTCCAAACTTTGTTTCTGTAACTCCTTCCATGGGTGTTTTGTTCCCACTTCTAAGGAGGGGCATAGTGTCCACACTTCAGTCTTCATTTTTCTTGAGTTTCATGTGTTTAGGAAATTGTATCTTATATCTTGGGTATCCTAGGTTTTGGGCTAATATCCACTTATCAGTGAGTACATATTGTGTGAGTTCCTTTGTGAATGTGTTACCTCACTCAGGATGATGCCCTCCAGGTCCATCCATTTGGCTAGGAATTTCATAAATTCATTCTTTTTAATAGCTGAGTAGTACTCCATTGTGTAGATGTACCACATTTTCTGTATCCATTCCTCTGTTGAGGGGCATCTGGGTTCTTTCCAGCTTCTGGCTATTATAAATAAGGCTGCTAAGAAGATAGTGGAGCATGTGTCCTTCTTACCAGTTGGGGCATCTTCTGGATATATGCCCAGGAGAGGTATTGCTGGATCCTCCGGTAGTACTATGTCCAATTTTCTGAGGAACCGCCAGACGGATTTCCAGAGTGGTTGTACAAGCCTGCAATCCCACCAACAATGGAGGAGTGTTCCTCTTTCTCCACATCCTCGCCAGCATCTGCTGTCACCTGAATTTTTGATCTTAGACCTTCTGACTGGTGTGAGGTGGAATCTCAGGGTTGTTTTGATTTGCATTTCCCTGATGATTAAGGATGTTGAACATTTTTTCAGGTGCTTCTCTGCCATTCAGTATTCCTCAGGTGAGAATTCTTTGTTCAGTTCTGAGCCCCATTTTTTAATGGGGTTGTTTGATTTTCTGAAGTCCACCTTCTTGAGTTCTTTATATATGTTGGATATTAGTCCCCTATCTGATTTAGGATAGGTAAAGATCCTTTCCCAATCTGTTGGTGGTCTCTTTGTCTTATTGACGGTGTCTTTTGCCTTGCAGAAACTTTGGAGTTTCATTAGGTCCCATTTGTCAATTCTCGATCTTACAGCACAAGCCATTGCTGTTCTGTTCAGGAATTTTTCCCCTGTGCCCATATCTTCAAGGCTTTTCCCCACTTTCTCCTCTATAAGTTTCAGTGTCTCTGGTTTTATGTGAAGTTCTTTGATCCATTTAGATTTGACCTTAGTACAAGGAGATAAGTATGGATCGATTCGCATTCTTCTACATGATAACAACCAGTTGTGCCAGCACCATTTGTTGAAAATGCTGTCTTTCTTCCACTGGATGGTTTTAGCTCCCTTGTCGAAGATCAAGTGACCATAGTTGTGTGGGTTCATTTCTGGGTCTTCAATTCTATTCCATTGGTCTACTTGTCTGTCTCTATACCAGTACCATGCAGTTTTTACCACAATTGCTCTGTAGTAAAGCTTTAGGTCAGGCATGGTGATTCCACCAGAGGTTCTTTTATCCTTGAGAAGAGTTTTTGCTATCCTAGGTTTTTTGTTATTCCATATGAATTTGCAAATTGCTCCTTCTAATTCGTTGAAGAATTGAGTTGGAATTTTGATGGGGATTGCATTGAATCTGTAGATTGCTTTTGGCAAGATAGCCATTTTTACAATATTGATCCTGCCAATCCATGAGCATGGGAGATCTTTCCATCTTCTGAGATCTTCTTTAATTTCTTTCTTCAGAGACCTGAAGTTTTTATCATACAGATCTTTCACTTCCTTAGTTAGAGTCACTCCGAGATATTTTATATTATTTGTGACTATTGAGAAGGGTGTTGTTTCCCTAATTTCTTTCTCAGCCTGTTTATTCTTTGTGTAGAGAAAGGCCATTGACTTGTTTGAGTTAATTTTATATCCAGCTACTTCACCGAAGCTGTTTATCAGGTTTAGGAGTTCTCTGGTGGAATTTTTAGGGTCACTTATATATACTATCATATCAACTGCAAAAAGTGATATTTTGACTTCCTCCTTTCCAATTTGTATCCCCTTGATCTCCTTTTGTTGTCGAATTGCTCTGGCTAATACTTCAAGTACTATGTTGAAAAGGTAGGGAGAAAGTGGGCAGCCTTGTCTAGTCCCTGATTTTAGTGGGATTGCTTCCAGCTTCTCTCCATTTACTTTGATGTTGGCTCCTGCTTTGCTGTAGATTGCTTTTATCATGTTTAGGTATGGGCCTTGAATTCCTGATCTTTCCAGAACTTTTATCATGAATGGGTGTTGGATCTTGTCAAATGCTTTTTCTGCATCCAACGAGATGATCATGTGGTTTTTGTCTTTGAGTTTGTTTATATAGTGGATTACATTGATGGATTTTCGTATATTAAACCATCCCTGCATTCCTGGAATAAAACCTACTTGGTCAGGATGGATGATTGCTTTAATGTGTTCTCGGATTCGGTTAGCGAGAATTTTATTGAGGATTTTTGCATCGATATTCATAAGAGAAATTGGTCTGAAGTTCTCTATCTTTGTTGGATCTTTCTGTGGTTTAGGTATCAGAGTAATAGTGGCTTCATAAAATGAGTTGGGTAGAGTACTTTCTACTTCTATCTTGTGAAAAAGTTTGTGCAGAACTGGAATTAGATCTTCTTTGAAGGTCTGATAGAACTCTGCACTAAACCCGTCTGGTCCTGGGCTTTTTTTGGCTGGGAGACTATTTATAACTGCTTCTATTTCTTTAGGGGATATGGGACTGTTTAGAAGGTCAACTTGATCCTGATTCAACTTTGGTACCTGGTATCTGTCCAGAAATTTGTCCATTTCGTCCAGGTTTTCCAGTTTTGTTGAGTATAGCCTTTTGTAGAAGGATCTGATGGTGTTTTGGATTTCTTCAGGATCTGTTGTTATGTCTCCCTTTTCAGTTCTGATTTTGTTAATTAGGATTTTGTCTCTGTGCCCTCTAGTGAGTCTAGCTAAGGGTTTATCTATCTTGTTGATTTTCTCAAAGAACCAACTCCTCGTTTGGTTAATTCTTTGAATAGTTCTTCTTGTTTCCACTTGGTTGATTTCACCCCTGAGTTTGATTATTTCCTGCACTCTACTCCTCTTGGGTGAATTTGCTTCCTTTTTTTCTAGAGCTTTTAGATGTGTTGTCAAGCTGCTAGTATGTGCTCTCTCCCGTTTCTTCATGGAGGCACTCAGAGCTATGAGTTTCCCTCTTAGAAATGCTTTCATTGTGTCCCATAAGTTTGGGTATGAAGTGGCTTCATTTTCATTGAACTCTAAGAAGTCTTAATTTCTTTCTTTATTCCTTCCTTGACCAAGGTATCATTGAGAAGAGTGTTGTTCAGTTTCCACGTGAGTGTTGGCTTTCTGTTATTTTTTTTCTTATTGAAGATCAGCCTTAGTGCATGGTGATCTGATAGGATACATGGGACAATTTCAATATTTTTGAATCTGTTGAGGCCTGTTTTGTGACCTATTATGTGGTCAATTTTGGAGAAGGTACCATGAGGTGCTGAGAAGAAGGTATATCCTTTTGTTTTAGGATAAAATGTTCTGTAGATATCTGTCAGATCTATTTGTTTCATCACTTCTGTTAGTTTCAGTGTGTCCCTGTTTAGTTTCTGTTTCCATGATCTGTCCATTGGTGAAAGTGGTGTGTTGAAGTCTCCCACTATTATTGTGTGAGGTGCAATGTGTGCTTTGAGCTTTACTAAAGTTTCTTTAATGAATGTGGCTGCCCTTGTATTTGGCGCATTGATATTCAGAATTGAGAGTTCCTCTTGGAGGATTTTACCTTTGATGAGAACAAAGTGCCCCTCCTTGTCTTTTTTGATGACTTTGGGTTGGAAGTCAATCTTATCAGATATTAGGATGGCTACTCCAGCTTGTTTCTTCATACCATTTGCTTGGAAAATTGTTTTCCAGCCTTTTATTCTGAGGTAGTGTCTATCTTTTTCTCTGAGATGTGTCTCCTGTAAACAGCAAAATGTTGGGTCTTGTTTGTGTAGCCAGTTTGTTAGTCTATGTCTTTTTATTGGGGAGTTGAGACCATTGATGTTAAGAGATATTAAGGAAAAGTAATTGTTGCTTCCTGTTATTTTTGTTGTTAAAGTTGGCATTCTGTTCTTGTGGCTGTCTTCTTTTAGGTTTGTTGAGGGATTACCTTCTTGTTTTTTCTAGGGCATTGTTCCCGTTCTTGTATTGGTTTTTTTCTGTTATTAACCTTTGAAGGGCTGGATTCGTGGAGAGATAATGTGTGAATTTGGTTTTGTCGTGGAATACGATTAATTTTTTAAAAAGAAATTATTTCACCATACAGTTCAAAGGTTCATCACAGTGGAAAATCTCTATCATGGTAGTACAGTGAATAAGATGGAGAATTCCATCATGTTGAGGAAATCTAGCACATTGAAGAAGGCCATCACAGTGGAGCAGTCCATGAGAGTGGGGAGGTTCACCATAGTGGGAAAGTCCATCACAGGAAGAAAATTCATCACAGTGAGGAATTGCATGATAGTGGGGAAGTGTCCATCATGGTGGGAGAGTACATCATGATGGGGAAGTGCATCTCAGTTGGAAAGCACATCAGAATGGGAAAGTCCATCAGAATAGGAAAGTCCATCACAGCGGTGAAATAAATCATACTAGCAAAGTTTATTCCAATGGGAAAATATATCACAGTGGGGAAGTTCATCATATTGAAGAAGTGCATCACAGTCAGAAAGTCCACCACAGTAGAGAAGTACAACACAGTAAAGAAGGCATGGCACCAGAACCAGGAGCAGCTAATCACATCCATCTGGTCCCCAAGATCTGGTTATCCCTGAGTATGAGACCCTCACATACACCAAGCAATATTATGGAATCTTGCTTCCCAAGTAAGTTGGTCCATAAAAGACTAAATCATGGATTGGGCAATAGGTAAAGGTAAGTGGTTTTTCAGTTACCTGGCTTAAGGTTGAAGTTAGAAATAGGAGAAGAAAAGGAGATTAAGGAGGAGGCTCCCATGAGAGGAGAGAGGAGATTGATCATTATCATGTGGCCAGGAGAAACAGCAAGTGACAAGAGACATATGGCTGGGATGTAAGTGAAAATAGCTCCAATATCTGTTCAATATGGCTTACATCTTTCAAATAATAGACCTAGATTTTACACAAATGAGCTAGAATTTTAATTCCTTTTACATTTGCCATTCAAAATGACACAGAGAACCAAACTAATCTGAGATGCATTTCTACATAGAGGTATATCATTCCTTGAACTTGTGCAAGTAGGAGAGAATAGGGATATACAGAAGATGCAGCAGAGTAGAAATCAAATGCTGTGTGATTTTTAAAGGTCAGAGCCTTTGCTACAGAGAGGTTACTGGGAGGCTCCTTCTCCACAAAAGAAGCCTGAGTAGTGTGTCCGAACTACCACCCTGAGTGGCTACAGCACACCAGCCCAGATTTGGGGCTTAATGTTTATCTAGTATTCCAGGACAGAGGGGGCTCCTTGTACCCAAGAGAGAGACTAGACAGCACCTAGGTGCAGAGCACCACTGCCTGGAGCCTAGCCTTCTCAGCTGAGGATCGGCAGCTGAAACACTGTGACTGGTCATCCAATGCTTTTCGCAAAGAAAAAGCAGGCCACTGAGAGCATTTCTACCTGAGCTTGCCTTCCTGCATTCTGGCTCATCCACACTTTTCTTCTACAATGAGTCAATTAATTACTGATACAATTGGCAGTAACACAATAATAGCAATGACTGCCTCTATGGCCTATATGGTCTTCGAATTTTCTGTTCAAATTGGGAAGATCAGAAATATAGTACTGGGGTGACAATCATTGCTTAGTCAACACAAATAATGCATTGTGAAGTGGAATTGCAATGTGATCCTTGATTTAATTGTCCACATATCTTCTTATTCATTAGCTTCAGTAGGTGAGAGTAAAATCATTGTTAAAAAGTCTTGGTTTTACTTGACTGTAGTATTTATTAAATAAATTGTGTATCAGCTTTGCTGACATTAAAAAAAAAAAAAAGTGTCCACATCCCATTGGTGCTTGCATTTTTTACAATATAAGTGAATCATGATGATGGAAATTTTAGAGGAAAACATTAAAAAATTGTGTCTGGCTTTACTCTGTTGGCGATGGCATATACTATCTTCAGTGCAATGAAATTTGTAGTTCATATGTTCAAATGACATTAACCTCCATTTAGTTGTATGCTTGTCCTTTAAGATTGGCCACCTGACAGTAAATAGCTGGTCCTTTATAAATCCCCACCTGCTGGGCCAGCCTGGTCTACAAAATGAGTTCCAGGACAGCCAGGGCTATACAGAGAAACCTTGTCTCAAGAAAAAAAGAAAAAAAAAAGAATCCCCACCTGACAAAACATTCATAGAACTCACTGTCTCTGGTGCTAGTTTTTGTTTGTTTGTTTGTTTGTTTGTTTGTTTTGTTGTTGTTGTTGATGTTGTTGTTTTTTGTTTGTTTGTTTGGCTTTTTTTTTTTTTTTTACTGTGGAACACGCAGGGACAAAGCAACTTGAAAGGTGAATGATGGTTCTCTCCTTGTTTTTTCCCTTTCATTTAGCCTAGGATTGAAGTGAGTGAAATGGTGATACCCCATAATTAGAGTGTGCCTTCCCTCAGCATTTAACCCATGTCTGCTGCATAGACATACCAAGAGGCTTATTCCTGTGGCAGCTCTAGATCTTGTCAAGATCACAATAAGCAATATCCATTACACCCTTGTACTCACACCCTGAATATGGTGCACATACGATTTAGAGCTGTGTTTCTACTGAGCATTTATTTGTTATGCTGCATTTATATTCAATCATTCACCAGATTATTAAAAGCATAATGTTCATAAAATACATTTAATCATTGTTATCGTGGTCAAAAATGATCTTCACCAAAGTGAGTTCAATAACACCTGATTTTAGAAGAAGGATGTACCACTGTGGTCACAGTAATCTTCAATAACCTATAATTCAGAATCATTTCATGTTCTGCTTACAGGAATACTTTACAGTCCATTTTTTCTGTAAAAGTTCAATAGAATTTAGCTCAACCTAAAAATAAAAATCTACCCTTTTAGAAGTTGGGTGTAATGCTAGATGATTGTTGCTATAATTTGCAGGATTTCAGAGCTTTTAGTAATAAGAGTGTGCTATGTTTGAGCAGCCACTAAACCAGTCACAGATTTGTTGCACCTCCTATTTCCTTAGTGTTCTTAAAATTATAATAAAAGACACACTGCAGCTTTCATGATGAGATTTTTGGTTTTTTGTTGTCTTAGATTCTGTTTATTATTTTTATGTTTTGGGGAAGAGGAGCCCCCCAAAATCATATCATGTTATAGTGTTAGGCATACTGTGATAGATTTTACCAT
Organism: Mus musculus; assembly: GCF_000001635.26. Lineage (NCBI taxonomy): Eukaryota > Metazoa > Chordata > Mammalia > Rodentia > Muridae > Mus > Mus musculus. Next base: position 115,464,509 of record NC_000067.6, read on the forward strand.
TGAATTCAGAGAAGCTCTATGTACCATATTTGCATCTCTCTGCCCCAAACATAGGATGGAGCAAGGGTGTGACTACCAACAGATACCTGCATTCAAACAGGAAGAAACCACAGCAATCCTTAAAGCTCTGACAACCCCTTGATGCCTATCTTCTCAGCATGGGTGCAAGGGCCTGTGTCAGAACATGTTCAGAAGAATAACGTGTGATGGAACAATACCTTGGGGATCTGTGAAGAGACTCCAAGAAAAAAGGCAGAGGGCATTTTACCCAAGTGCATTTTGTTGTCTGAATTGTTCTTAAATGTGATTTTGCCACCAGGGCAAACACTTACATTCAATTTATAAAACAGTTTATTCTTGCTGAACATCAAAACATAGCTGTAGAATTCAATCTGGTCAGTGTATGTACCCTAAACCTGGATATGGCCTTCTGCCTTGCTTCTATGCTTTCCCAGATATAATCTATAGTATGTGCTAGGCAATTGTATTTAAATTAGTCTGTCCTGAAAAAGGTCTAAGAAAAGTTTTCTTTGTGAATATTTAGTATGTGTTTACTGCCATTTATTTACATGATTTTCTGATCTTGTTTATCTGAACTCAAACAATCTTCCTTGGTTCATTGCTTTCTTTGTTACATTCATATATGAAAATAGACTGAAAATGAAGTAAGGTTGTCTGCAGCATTAGGTATTCCACTCTGTTCTTTGAGTTCCTCTGATCCCAGGTCCAGTAGCCTGGATCTGTATAAGTTGGCTGAAAAGTCAGCAGGGTTGCTCCTTGACAATGGGCTTCTGTTATTTCCAGAAATTCATTTCCTAATTCTTTAGTCTAAAAAGCTCCTTCTGTTCTTCTTTTAATGCTAATTCTCTTTTTAAAGAACTTGTCTTTCGCTACTTGGAAAGAGCCTATGGTTACCACTTCAAAGTTCTCTCAATCTGATTTTTGACTGTTTGTCTTTGATTGGAAAATAAAGAGAACACAAGTATTTTGTTCTCATTTTATTTTTGTCCCCATTTTAATTCATCTATCTCCTTTATTCTGACTAACACCAATGTCAACAAGGTAACATTTCTGAATTACATGGTTTTCCTGGGAACCTGAAGGACTTTTCACTGCTTCTCTATAAATACCTTACATCTACTTGAAAACAGTTCTCTTTAGTTTGGGTAATCTTTTGATGTGTGGTGACATACCATGACTCCATGTTTACAGTCTGCTTTTTCTTCCTCTTTCTTCCTTCAGCATCCAGAAGTTCTTTCATAGAGCTTAGAGAAGACCAATCTCATGCACTTATTCATTTTAAATTCAGCTCTGACATACTTATCTAGTTTTTACTTCCTTTGATGAAGGAAACTCTTGGATTTTCTGCAGTTGTTTACAGTCTATATACAAGGTTATCATGAGATTGCACCTTTCAACATTCCACCATAGCAAGAAGAGGACTTGTGAAGACCCATCCCTCCCTGAGAATTGACAAAGAGTTAACATTTGTTCAGGAGGACCTCATATGCTCTTCACAGTACTAAGATTCCAAAGACAGTGATTAGAGGCTGCCAGGTATTCTATCACCATTTCCTGCAAGGAAATACCTTCCATCTTACAGGAAAAGTCTTAGGTTCAGGAAATAAATGATTCAAAAATCTCAGAACTCCCTGAAACTTACAAAATTAATTAGCCTTTCCTTACTCTCAAGCACACATAAGCAGAAATGTCTTTTGAAAGACACTCTCAACTGAACTACCTGGAAGAAGCACTATTCAACCTATCAAACTTCCTACAAGTTGTACAGTGAAATCCAGTGTTCCAGCTTTTCAGAGCCTTGAGCCATTCTAGGATGGGTATTAGTGTCTTAGCAGTCTATGAGTCTTTCTGCTTCATATAAATACTCTCACCTATTTTTTTTTTTTTTGTAAATAACTCCAATAAAGCACATTGTTTCACTGAGTTGGACTAAGGTAGTAGCCATATTGTTTTTCATGGCTCTAATCTGGGGGTGAGTAAATATTTGTTCACTACTCCCCAGGAATAGCCTCATACTAAAAGGAGAGGACATCAGGGTATCTGCCTGTGAACTTCTGGAGTTTTCCTCCCTCCACCTCTCTTTTAATCACTCAAGTGCTGATATTACTGCTCTGTCTGCTTTTTCTGGAGTTCAGAGAATCCAAACATAGGTACTTATACTTGCACAGCAAGCATTTTACCTGCTGAACCACTTCCCTAGCCATGTATGTTTTAGTTTTCATTTTGAAATTGCAGTATTAAATAATATATTACCACATATGCAAACATAAACATATATAATCTATATATGTTCTATGTGAACTTTGAAATATTTCAATTTTGAATATGCTCCTATATCTTTATGCTGTATAATCTTAAGATATAATAGTACTGTTAATCAAATCAGAGCCCAGAATGAAGTCAAAATATGTAATTAAATGCATTTCAAGCAGCAAAAGGAATTACTTCTACACACCTTATATATCAGCACCCAGGATATCATCAACTTTTGGCCTGTTGAAAATAACCTTCTTGACAATCAATCATGTCTTTGATGAAGCCTTTTTAATGCACAAGTATGTTATGACTGAATTCCTTCCTCAAAGAAGGATAAAAACAGAGTGTTGGGGGCATCATTGCATATGGTCAGGAGATTCTAAAAGCAAGTGCTAAGTAGAAGCCAGAATAGTACTCTTACCATCTGCTTACCAACTAACACCCTTGAGATTGCCAGTTTGTTGTTTTATTAATTTAAAATATATCTATACATTTCTATAACATTTTAAAATAGTGTAAAATGTCATTAAAATAGAAACATAGCTGTAATATTTCTGTGTGAGCTCAAATTCACTTCAAATTTAAAAGGTCTTGGGAATATGTGCCTGAATTTATTATATATACACACACACACACATACAGATATATATAATTTTCTAGAACTCCCAGTTCAATGTTATCTAAGTGTATCATATCAGCACACCTACAGGCTGTGCATTCAGATAATATTCAATGTTATATAAACAGGAGAAAAAGGTATCGAAGTATGGTTATGACCATGCTTTTGAAGAGATGCAAAAGTCCCTTCCCAGCATCAATATTGGGTAGTTGACAACTGCTTGAAGAAACAATTCCAGTGGATCTAACACCACTTTCTGGCCTCTGCTGGCACAGTATCCATGCATAAATACACATACATAGACACATACCCATAAACACAATTATAAAACAAATGTCAACTAATGTATAAACATTATCCATAGCTTTTAATATTCACATCATTCTTTACCTAGACATGACTCCATGAAAGAAACTATTATTGCATTTTCCTAAAGTCACCTGAAGCAAAGTGTTCCTGGATTTCTCACTTGTTGAGATGCCAATAGATTTATCATCATCATTATATTTATATCATCATAACATGTATACATATATGAATAAATATGCACACACTTATGTTTACATATACATATATACACATACATATTTACATACATTATATACATATATACACAGACATACATACCTTCTCTGCATATCACAATGCACTGTATGCCATCTTCCTGTAAACCAAAGGAAGCACTCTTCTGGTGCTTTGTGTTGAATATTTCATCAGGGCAATGAGAAACATAACTAATAATAACATTGCATATTCTCCTAATTAGGGTTTCTATTGCTGTGAAGGGAGACAATGACCACTGCAACTTCTAATCTTCTAATAAGGAAAACATTTATTTGGATCTGGCTTATAGTTTTAGAGGTTTCTTCAATTATCATCATGGCAGAAAGCATGGCAGCACTCAGAAAGACACAGACATGGTACAGTAATTGCAGCAGAAAGTTCTACATCTGTTACAACAGCAGGAAGAGTCAACCTCTAGGCCCAGCTTGATCATTTGAAACCTGGAAAGACACTCCCAGGGACACACTTCCTCCCACACCTGCTCCAACAAGGCCCATACCTACTCCAACAAGCATACACACCAACGATTTGGAACAATTTCTATCAGTGACACTCTCAATGACCCTCTGGAGACCATTCTCAATCCAACAACCACATATACCATGCATTTATTTTTTGCTATAAAGACCATATTTGATTATTTGGAATGAGTTGTTCTCAGAATTCATTGATCCCTAAAATATATGGAAGAGTAAATGGGTATTCTGCTAAAGAGGTTCCAATCTGATAATGTCCTCGTGTAATGTATTCATATGAGTGACAGCTAGGCTTGGAAGAGTGTTTTTGAGGAACCTAATTTATCTCAGCATTCAATAGCTTTCCTGAAAATGAAGCTGCAGGGAAACCTAATGTTGCTGAAATCTTTCTCCTGTTAGATATTGAAATTGTTATAATGTTTTAATATACTTTAAATAATGTTTCACTAACTCTTTGAAGATGTCATACAATGTATTCTTTAATTTTAAATGATAATATAATTATGTCATTACTGCATTTTTGAAAATTCCAGTGTATACATGATAGGGGTGAAGAGCATATGTTAGTGTGTGTGTGTGTGTGTGTGTGTGTGTGTGTGTGTGTAGACCAGAAACCAAACTTCTGTCTCCTCTTATGGTCTCACCATCTGCCTCACTCTAGAAAGGGCCTCTTGCTCTTTTCTGCAGTGTGCCCAGGCCAGGTGGCCAATAAATATTTGGAAGTTCTCCTGCCTCTATCTCTATATTGCCTTGGGAATATTGGGTTACAGAGCCTGATTTTACATGAGCATGCTCTTTATTCTACCCATATCCTCAAACAAATAACTTAATATTGAACCTCAAAACTTGTTTTACAAAATCCTGCTTATTTTATTATTTGCTGATAATAATTTAATGAAACAATATACTCCAAAACCATATTTGAAGACATGGATCTGTGTATAAACAGCTCAGAAAATGTACTGTTCTTCATGAAGGATAACGAGAGTAACTAGACTATCTTAGACTAGAGAAAAGGCTCAGCAATCAAGAATATTTTCTGCTCTTGATAAAATCAGGGTTTGGTTCCTAGCACCCTCATCAAGGGACTCACAGAGCTTGTCACTCCAGATCCATGGTATCTAAACACACACACACACACAGACACACAGACACAGACACAGACACACACACAGACACACACACACACACACACACACACACACACACATCTTATATGTTCATATTTTTTACTTTCTTTTTAAAAATAGTTTTATTTATTTTCATTTCAAATGTTGCCTCCCTTTCCAGTCCCTGCACCAAGAGTTCTTCACCCCACCCATTCTTCCCTTTGCCCCTTAGAGGGTGCTTCCCCAACTGCCCTGTTACCCATCCATCCACCCCACCTCAAACCCACACCCCCCTTTCCTGGGGCATCACATCTCTTCAATATTAGCGTCCTCTCTCACTGACACATACAAGGCAGTCCTCTGCTATAAATGTGCTGATGGCCACAGACTAGTCTGTGTATGTACGCTCATTGGTTGGTGGCTCAGTCTCTGGAAGCTCCAAGGAGTCTGACTTAGCTGATGCTGTAGAACTTTCTATGGGATTGCCATCTCCTGTTCCTTCAGTCCTTTGCCTGCTCCTTCAGTCCTTTGCCTAACTCTTTCATAGGCATCCCCTACCTCAGTCAAATCCTGGATGTAAGTATCTGTATCTGTCACAGTCAGCTGCTGGTAAAGTCTCTCATAGTACAGCCATTCTAGGTTCCTGTTTTATGCCATCCTCATGGATGAATTTATCTTGATTTCCAGGACTTTCTGACCTCTGGCTGAAGAAGATGAGTCTTTACAATGCAATAAGGGATTTTCATTTTTCACAGCATTTTCTAAGAGAATATTTGGATAATATGGCCTGCAACATCTTTTGGGATAGTCCCACTACAGTTGATCAGGACCCACATGAAAGTCAGGCTGCCCATCTGCTACATATGCGTGTGGAGGCCTAGGTCCAGTCCATGTATGTTCCTTTGTTGGTGGGGCAGACTCTGAGAATCCCAAGGGTTCATGTTGATTGGCCCTATTGGTCTTCCTGTGGAGTTTGTTTCCCCCTTAGGACCCAAAATCCTTCCTCCTATTCTTCCATAAGAATCTTCAAGCTCCATTCGCTGTTTGGCTGTAGGGGTCTGTATCTGTCTGAGTCCATTGCTGGCAGGAGCCTCTCAGAAGACAGCATGCTCCTGTCTGCAAGCATAATAGAGTATAATTAATAGTGTTAGAGATTGCTGCTTGCCAATGGGATGAGTCTCAATTTGGTGGGTTATTGGTTGGTCATCCCCTCATCACACACACCTGTATTGCTTGTAGACAGGATAAATTTTGATTTCAAAGTTTTGGGCATGGGATGCTGTCTCAATTGTTTCTCAGGGATTCCTGTCTGGATACAGAAGGTGGATCCTTCAGGTTCTATATTCCCAATGCAGTGAGTCACATCTAATGTCACCCCCACTGATTCCAGAGTGTCTCACTTATCCCAGATCAATGTCAAATTCTGGAAATGTCCCCCCAACCACCTATTCACCCCCTTGAGTTGCAGAGTTCCATTCATTTAGTGATACCATTGCTTACTTTATTAAAAGAAATCAAAATAACCACATTTTAAAAACTATCATTAGAAAAGCTCCCAAAAGTTTCCCTTCCTCCTTCCCCCCATTCCTCTGGATTAATCACCCCCTAAACTTATTTTGCATTACAAATCACAATTTCAGCAAGCCAAAAATTAATGTCTAGCTATCCCGTCCCGTGGGATTCAGTTATTCGTGGGTGCGAGGGGGACCGCAAACCTGGAAGGAAATGGGAGTAAAAGAAAGAAGAGTCGGAGGACCAAGTAGATTGAACCTATCAAGGTCTCGTTTATTAGGCTGAGGTGCCTTCTTTTTAAAGCATACATCGCGGGGAATATGGGAGGGGTTGAGGGAGAATTATACAAAGAACAAAGAAGTGGGCATCTGCTGACATGGGGGCCCGAAGTCAGGCGCCAGGCAGCAGGCACTTTGCATCTTATCTCCGGAACCTTGATCCTCCTCAAAAGCCTTGGGAGTCAAGCTGGGCTCAGGCATAGCTCATGTCCTTGGATGTCATGGGAACTCAGGAAGAGATAGGGAAGAGGGGACTATAATTCAGCTTTTACAGCCTCAGGTGCCAGGAAAGGAATAGGGAGGAAAGGGGGGTGACAACCAGCTCTCAGTACAAGGCCATTTGGCCTGCTAGGGAGATTGTGAAGGGCTCACTTTCTCACGGGATGGTCTCTGACATCTAGCAAGGTATGTCATACAAACATGAACAAATACCCAGCTGGTAGCAAATGTGGTTACATGGCAAATGTGGTTACATATATGCAAGGTGAGAGACTGATTAAATGTTTTCTGGTAAATGTGCAGCTATGAGATAGTAGACCCTGTCATTTTTTTTTAATTGCAGACAGAGACAGGTTCACTGTACTAAGAAACCCTTCTTGCCATGTACCTATCAATTCTTGATATAATCTTTCTAAGGGCCATTTTCAAGTCTTTATCAATCCGACATAACTTCTCCATGTTTCTATGTTTCTGTTGATCAGATATAGATTCTGATCATACGTTCTCAAAACAATTATCCAAGTAGTGCCTACTGCTCTCCACAACTGCCACAGACTGACTCACTGTGACTGTAGCTGCATTTCTAGGGACATGAATAGATGTTCCAAAATACCGATGATTTGTGGTCACTTCTGGAGGATTGATAGAGGCAAAAAGAGGAGAGGAGGGTTTTACCCCTTGAAAGAGTTTTGAGAAAAAATGTAGAACATTTCATAGGATTTTAGCCTGTGTAACCCCTGATGGTCTTGGCCATTACTGACAAAGTGAAACAAACTTTGCTATGAGGATATATACCACAGTGAAGGAAAGAAGTGCTTGTAGCACACATAATCTAGCTACTAAGCCTAAAGGCCATGAAATTTACCTTGTCAATTCGGAAGCTGTTTCCATGGGGCTTACCAGAGTAGAATCTTATTATGGAAGTACACATATGCTGTTCCTTGCAGCAACTGCATGGCCACTGCCAGAAAGAGGTAACTCATCTGCTAAATCATTTTGGGTACAAGAATATGGAACTAAGTTCCATCTCCACAGTTCATGTAGAAAGTCATGGGACTGTTTTACATCCCATGTGTTAATCATTCTGGTGCTGAAGAGATGGAGAAGAAAGGATCCCTCTGGCTTGATGGGCTACCAGTCTAGCTGAAACAGTAAATACACGGTGAGTTTTAGACCTTGTCTCAAAAATTAATAAAGTGGAGAGTGTCTGACAATGATACACAATATTGAGCTTTGGCCTTATACACATGCACCTGCAGACACATGTTCCCCAACACAAACATGTACACAGAAAATATTGTGGCCCTATAAGCCACAATACACCTGAGTACCTTATACACCTTGTCAGAAATTCTCATGTACTCCAATAACTCTCCTAAAACACACTCTCCCTTATTGGTTGCGCTTTAACCTTTCCTAATTTTAGATATTTTATGTCCATTATCTGTCTTTCATAATAGAATCTTATTTAAACCTCATCTCAGAATCATTTTATTCAATCAGCCTCCTAGGATTTAGGCAACAGAAAACATATTTTAACTTATTTTACAGGGACTGCTGAGATGACAGAGAAGTTAAGAACACGTACTAATCTTGAAGAAGACCCATGTTAGAGTCACAGAACAAGATGATACATAATCACTGGTAAGTTCAGTTTGAGGGATCCAATAGCCTCTTCTGGCCTCCAGAGGCAACTCCATGAATGCAAATATTCATCCATATAAATTTTTAAAATAATTATATATACATCTATAACATATTATAATATATTAAAATATAATATAACTATATAATACAAAATAATTATAGAAATATATGTTCCGTTGTTTTCTGACAGTAATTTTTTACTAGGATGAAGAGGGTAAGATTATTCAATCTTCCTCAGATTTCTAAAGAGGAACAGCATTTTGCCTTCTCAGTAGGAGACAGACCCCTCCAGATTGAGGAGCATCTAAATTTAAGTTGACACAAATGTCCGCCATATCCTTTAATGTACTTCTGAATTGTCTTTTTCTATTTTATAATGGGTATTGTTTATAATTGCCTTGGTGCATATTTGGATTTACCACAGGCTTCTTTGATGTTATCTAGCTGCTTTGATTTTAATTTCTGCTTGTCTCTCAATTAGCTTCTCACCCTACATTGTTATCCTATCTTATCACTCATTTTATAATACACATGCTCCATAAATTTGAAGAAGATAACAACAAATGCAGCATAAAGTACTACTCTTCCCTACAGCCATTCTATAGAAAACATTGACTTTTGCCTTTGTTGTTTTGTTTCTTTGACAGAAGTTATTTCCTTGGGTTTAATATCATTGTTTCACTCTTTTTTTAATTTATCCTTTCAAAGTGAGACAATAGAAAGTTTGTGGGGTTAGTTTGTGAAAGAAAACGAGGATGACCCCTCTTGTCTATATTTTGATATAGACAAAACAAACTCCTAAGTTTGAAAATGGAGTGCTGATTCAGCCACTCAATCCTCCATAGGCAATCACTGTGGAGAGTCCAATGAGAGCGTTCCATGACTACTGAGGGATGCCAAATCTCACTAGACTCATACGCTTTAATGTCTTTGTAGAAGTAACTGTCATTTTTTTTCCATTTTTCATTTTTGACTTTTATATTGAGTTATTATAATTTTTTTCTTTTTTTATTACATATTTTCTTCAATTACATTTCCAATGCTATCCCAAAAGTACCCCCACTCCCCTACCCACCCATTCCCATTTTTTGGCCCTGGCATTCCCCTGTACTGGGGCATATAAAGTTTGCCTGACCAATGGGCCTCTCTTTCCAGTGATGGCCGACTAGGTCATTTTTGATGCATATGCAGCTAGAGTTAAGAGCTCTGGGGTGCTGGTTAGTTCATAATGTTATTCCTCCGATAGGGTTGCAGATCTCTAGCTCTTTGGATACTTTCTCCAGCTCCTCCATTGGGGGCCCTGTGATCCATCCAATACTTGACTGTGAGCATCCACTTCTCTGTTTGCTAGGCCCCAGCCTAGTCTCACAAGGGACAGCTATATCACTGTCCTTGCAACAAAGGCTTGCTAGTGTATGCAATGGTGTCATCGCTTGGAGGCTAATTATGGGATGGATCCCTGGATATGGCAGTCTCTAGATGGACCATCCTTTTTGTCTAAACCCAGGTTGTTGGTGATTTTTTTTTCCTGTTCTACCTCATGTCTCAGGAAGAATGAGGAATATCATTCTTGGAATAAGGTCACTAGGTTCTATTTCATGATGTGTCTCCAGTACCTGGGATCTCCTAGTGGTATTTTTGACCTGGGCACCTGGTTATAAAGGAGAACATTTTGTTTTATTTCTCTCAAGAGTTACATCTAGTACATTTCAATGCAGATACTCCTCTACCATGCAATGAAAAGCCCCTTCAAATCTAAGTAATACTTATGCAAGTGTAGCTTTCTGCTTATCCTGGTCATACAATTACACTGTGGAAAAGGCTCTGGGATCTACATGCTCCATATTTAAGCTTTTTGACTAACCAATCTGAGCAATACATTTTTGTTAATCTGAATTTATTGTATGGAGCTATTTAGCTTATCATTATAAAAACAAGTTTCCTTTATATGAATGATATATCATTCTAAAACTTCCCAATGGTGTATTCTGTTGTTCTGTAATACTAGGAAGAAATTCCATGTACACAATTTTTTCTTGCTTCAGGAATGGGAAAAAGTGAAGACACATACGTATAGGACATTTTCTCTAAGTCTGGGTATGTATCAGCTTTACAGAATTCTTACCATATCTCATGTCAATCCATTTTCTTATTTCAAATTATTCATATAGTTAAGTCCTGTATTCATAGAATTCTAATTTTCCATATGGTTTTAGTTGAGTGTTTATTTATTTCTCCATGTGATTGCACACCTGTGGATAACAGAGTATAATTTATGACAGTCATTTCCTCTTTTTATCATGTATGTCCCAGAAAATATCAGGTTAGCTGCCTTGGAAATAGGTGTCTTTATCTACTGACCCATCTCACTGTGCAAGCCCAATTGCTACCCCATGCCAAAAAATAATGTTTTCTTGCTGGTGTGTGTGATCTAAAGCATTTCTTTAAAAATTTCATTGTTCTCTTTTATACCCTATTATGATACTTCTACTCTTTGTTTTATTCTGAGAACATTATTTATTCTTTCTTTTCTCATAAATTACATCACAATGACAGTTATCCATACTTCCATTCTGTCTAGTCACCCCATTACCTCCCCTCCACAAGGTTCACTCCATCTCCATTTTCCTTCAAAAAAGAGGAGGCCTCAAAGTGCTATCAAGTGAACACAGCATAGTAAATTATAAGACTAGGTATAATCCCTCATATCAAGGCTAAACAAAGCAGCCTACTAAGACTGAAAGAGTTCCAAGAACAGACACAAGATTCAGACACACCATCCCACTATCATTGTTAGACATTCTACAAGAAACTCAAGCAACACAACCATAACATATTAAAGGACTTGAGGACTGTTGGGAACAAGTTACCTCCTATTATGTCTTTTGTAATGTATTATGAACATCCTTCTAGATTTTTAATGAAAGTTCTGAAGACAGAGCTGGAAAGTGACTCACTGGGTAAAGAGATTGCTGCACAAGCAAAAACACCTTAAGTCCAACAATACAGCGCCCATGCTTCCATAAAATAAATATGGACATTTTAGCTTCTACCTGTAACCACATCACAATGGTAAGGGGTAACTGGTGGATCTCCAGTCACTTATTCTACCCATACCCCAAAAAGTCTCCAGGCACAGGGAATTATCCTGCTGCAAACAAAAATGCAAATAGGAAGAAATAGAAAAAGATATGTGACATTAACATCTAAACTCCATGTAAGAATGCTTGGATAAACACAGAAACACACACACACACACACACACATACACACATACACACACACATCCTGTATGCATGCCGAAACCCATATACACAAATAATTGCACTGACATACACAAGCTTAGAGACATATACCCCTACACTTTCACCTACTGTGTAGGTAGGTTTTTATCAACTTAATATAAAATTACAAATAACTGGGAAGAAAAAATCTTAACTGAAAAAAAAAATACTCCATAAGATTGTCTTGTGGGGGACTCGAGACTCGAGCCCCGGGCTACCTTGCCAGCAGAGTCTTGCCCAACACCCGCAAGGGTCCACACGGGACTCCCCACGGGACCCTAAGACCTCTGGTGAGTGGATCACAGCGCCTGCCCCAATCCAATCGCGCGGAACTTGAGACTGCGGTACATAGGGAAGCAGGCTACCCGGGCTTGATCTGGGGCACAAACCCCTTCCACTCCACTCGAGCCCCGGCTACCTTGCCAGCTGAGTCACCTGACACCCGCAAGGGCCCACACAGGATTCCACACGTGATCCTAAGACCTCTAGTGAGTGGAACACAACTTCTGCCAGGAGTCTGGTTCGAACACCAGATATCTGGGTACCTGCCTTGCAAGAAGAGAGCTTGCCTGCAGAGAATACTCTGCCCACTGAAACTAAGGAGAGTGCTACCCTCCAGGTCTGCTCATAGAGGCTAACAGAGTCACCTGAAGAACAAGCTCTTAACAGTGACAACTAAAACAGCTAGCTTCAGAGATTACCAGATGGCGAAAGGCAAACGTAAGAATCCTACTAACAGAAATCAAGACCACTCACCATCATCAGAACGCAGCACTCCCACCCCACCTAGTCCTGGGCACCCCAACACAACCGAAAATCTAGACCCAGATTTAAAAACATTTCTCATGATGATGATAGAGGACATCAAGAAGGACTTTCATAAGTCACTTAAAGATTTACAGGAGAGCACTGCTAAAGAGTTACAGGCTCTTAAAGAAAAGCAGGAAAACACAGCCAAACAGGTGATGGAAATGAACAAAACCATACTAGAACTAAAAGGGGAAGTAGACACAATAAAGAAAACCCAAAGCGAGGCAACGCTGGAGATAGAAACCCTAGGAAAGAGATCTGGAACCATAGATGCGAGCATCAGCAACAGAATACAAGAAATGGAAGAGAGAATCTCAGGTGCAGAAGATTCCATAGAGAACATCGACACAACAGTCAAAGAAAATACAAAATGCAAAAGGATCCTAACTCAAAACATCCAGGTAATCCAGGACACAATGAGAAGACCAAACCTACGGATAATAGGAATTGATGAGAATGAAGATTTTCAACTTAAAGGGCCAGCTAATATCTTCAACAAAATAATAGAAGAAAACTTCCCAAACATAAAAAAAGAGATGCCCATGATCATACAAGAAGCATACAGAACTCCAAATAGACTGGACCAGAAAAGAAATTCCTCCCGACACATAATAATCAGAACAACAAATGCACTAAATAAAGATAGAATATTAAAAGCAGTAAGGGAGAAAGGTCAAGTAACATATAAAGGAAGGCCTATCAGAATTACACCAGACTTTTCACCAGAGACTATGAAAGCCAGAAGAGCCTGGACAGATGTTATACAGACACTAAGAGAACACAAATGCCAGCCCAGGCTACTATACCCGGCCAAACTCTCAATTACCATAGATGGAGAAACCAAAGTATTCCACGACAAAACCAAGTTCACACAATATCTTTCCACGAATCCAGCCCTTCAAAGGATAATAACAGAAAAGAAGCAATACAAGGACGGAAATCACGCCCTAGAACAACCAAGAAAGTAATCATTCAACAAACCAAAAAGAAGACAGCCACAAGAACAGAATGCCAACTCTAACAACAAAAATAAAAGGGAGCAACAATTACTTTTCCTTAATATCTCTTAATATCAATGGACTCAATTCCCCAATAAAAAGACATAGACTAACAGACTGGCTACACAAACAGGAACCAACATTCTGCTGCTTACAGGAAACCCATCTCAGGGAAAAAGACAGACACTACCTCAGAGTGAAAGGCTGGAAAACAATTTTCCAAGCAAATGGACTGAAGAAACAAGCTGGAGTAGCCATTTTAATATCGGATAAAATCGACTTCCAACCCAAAGTTATCAAAAAAGACAAGGAGGGACACTTCATACTCATCAAAGGTAAAATCCTCCAAGAGGAACTCTCAATTCTGAATATCTACGCACCAAATGCAAGGGCAGCCACATTCATTAGAGACACTTTAGTAAAGCTCAAAGCATACATTGCCCCTCACACAATAATAGTGGGAGACTTCAACACACCACTTTCTTCAAAGGACAGATCGTGGAAACAGAAACTAAACAGGGACACAGTGAAACTAACAGAAGTTATGAAACAAATGGACCTGACAGATATCTACAGAACATTTTATCCTAAAACAAAAGGATATACCTTCTTCTCAGCACCTCACGGGACCTTCTCCAAAATTGACCATATAATTGGTCACAAAACAGGCCTCAATAGATACAAAAATATTGAAATTGTCCCATGTATCCTATCAGACCACCATGGCCTAAGACTGATCTTCAATAACAACATAAATAATGGAAAGCCAACATTCACGTGGAAACTGAATAACACTCTTCTCAATGATACCTTGGTCAAGGAAGGAATAAAGAAAGAAATTAAAGACTTTTTAGAGTTTAATGAAAATGAAGCCACAACGTACCCAAACCTATGGGACACAATGAAAGCATTTCTAAGAGGGAAACTCATAGCGCTGAGTGCCTCCAAGAAGAAACGGGAGACAGCACATACTAGCAGCTTGACAACACATCTAAAAGCCCTAGAAAAAAAGGAAGCAAATTCACCCAAGAGGAGTAGACGGCAGGAAATAATCAAACTCAGGGGTGAAATCAACCAAGTGGAAACAAGAAGAACTATTCAAAGAATTAACCAAACGAGGAGTTGGTTCTTTGAGAAAATCAACAAGATAGATAAACCCTTAGCTAGACTCACTAAAGGGCACAGGGACAAAATCCTAATTAACAAAATCAGAAATGAAAAGGGAGACATAACAACAGATCCTGAAGAAATCCAAAACACCATCAGATCCTTCTACAAAAGGCTATACTCAACAAAACTGGAAAACCTGGACGAAATGGACAAATTTCTGGACAGATACCAGGTACCAAAGTTGAATCAGGATCAAGTTGACCATCTAAATAGTCCCATATCACCTAAAGAAATAGAAGCAGTTATTAATAGTCTCCCAACCAAAAAAAGCCCAGGACCAGATGGGTTTAGTGCAGAGTTCTATCAGACCTTCAAAGAAGATCTAATTCCAATTCTGCACAAACTATTTCACAAAATAGAAGTAGAAGGTACTCTACCCAACTCATTTTATGAAGCCACTATTACTCTGATACCTAAACCACAGAAAGATCCAACAAAGATAGAGAACTTCAGACCAATTTCTCTTATGAATATCGATGCAAAAATCCTCAATAAAATTCTCGCTAACCGAATCCAAGAACACATTAAAGCAATCATCCATCCTGACCAAGTAGGTTTTATTCCAGGGATGCAGGGATGGTTTAATATACGAAAATCCATCAATGTAATCCATTATATAAACAAACTCAAAGACAAAAACCACATGATCATCTCGTTAGATGCAGAAAAAGCATTTGACAAGATCCAACACCCATTCATGATAAAAGTTTTGGAAAGATCATGAATTCAAGGCCCATACCTAAACATGATAAAAGCAATCTACAGCAAACCAGTAGCCAACATCAAAGTAAATGGAGAGAAGCTGGAAGCAATCCCACTAAAATCAGGGACTAGACAAGGCTGCCCACTTTCTCCCTACCTTTTCAACATAGTACTTGAAGTATTAGCCAGAGCAATTCGACAACAAAAGGAGATCAAGGGGATACAAATTGGAAAAGAGGAAGTCAAAATATCACTTTTTGCAGATGATATGATAGTATATATAAGTGACCCTAAAAATTCTACCAGAGAACTCCTAAACCTGATAAACAGCTTCGGTGAAGTAGCTGGATATAAAATAAACTCAAACAAGTCAATGGCCTTTCTCTATACAAAGAATAAACAGGCTGAGAAAGAAATTAGGGAAACAACACCCTTCTCAATAGTCACAAATAATATAAAATATCTTGGCGTGACTCTAACTAAGGAAGTGAAAGATCTGTATGATAAAAACTTCAAATCTCTGAAGAAAGAAATTAAAGAAGATCTCAGAAGATGGAAAGATCTCCCATGCTCTTGGATTGGCAGGATCAACATTGTAAAAATGGCTATCTTGCCTAAAGCAATCTACAGATTCAATGCAATCCCCATCAAAATTCCAACTCAATTCTTCAACGAATTGGAAGGAGCAATTTGCAAATTTGTCTGGAATAACAAAAAACCTAGGATAGCAAAAACTCTTCTCAAGGATAAAAGAACTTCTGGCGGAATCACCATGCCAGACCTAAAGCTTTACTACAGAGCAATTGTGATAAAAACTGCATGGTACTGGTATAGAGACAGACAAGTAGACCAATGGAATAGAATTGAAGTTCCAGAAATGAACCCACACACCTATGGTCACTTGATCTTCGACAAGGGAGCTAAAACCATCCAGTGGAAGAAAGACAGCATTTTCAACAATTGGTGCTGGCACAACTGGTTGTTATCGTGTAGAAGAATGCGAATCGATCCATACTTATCTCCTTGTACTAAGGTCAAATCTAAGTGGATCAAGGAACTTCACATAAAACCAGAGACACTGAAACTTATAGAGGAGAAAGTGGGGAAAAGCCTTGAAGATATGGGCACAGGGGAAAAATTCCTGAACAGAAC
Source organism: Mus musculus (assembly GCF_000001635.26). NCBI lineage: Eukaryota > Metazoa > Chordata > Mammalia > Rodentia > Muridae > Mus > Mus musculus. Next base: position 115,481,326 of record NC_000067.6, read on the forward strand.
AGCAATGGCTTGTGCTGTAAGATCGAGAATTGACAAATGGGACCTAATGAAACTCCAAAGTTTCTGCAAGGCAAAAGACACCGTCAATAAGACAAAAAGACCACCAACAGATTGGGAAAGGATCTTTACCTATCCTAAATCAGATAGGGGACTAATATCCAACATATATAAAGAACTCAAGAAGGTGGACTTCAGAAAATCAAATAACCCCATTAAAAAATGGGGCTCAGAACTGAACAAAGAATTCTCACCTGAGGAATACCGAATGGCAGAGAAGCACTTGAAAAAATGTTCAACATCCTTAATCATCAGGGAAATGCAAATCAAAACAACCCTGAGATTCCACCTCACACCAGTCAGAATGGCTAAGATCAAAAATTCAGGTGACAGCAGATGCTGGCGAGGATGTGGAGAAAGAGGAACACTCCTCCATTGTTGGTAGGAGTGCAGGCTTGTACAACCACTCTGGAAATCAGTCTGGCGGTTCCTCAGAAAACTGGACATAGTACTACCGGAGGATCCAGCAATACCTCTCCTGGGCATATATCCAGAAGATGCCCCAACAGGTAAGAAGGACACATGCTCCACTATGTTCATAGCAGCCTTATTTATAATAGCCAGAAGCTGGAAAGAACCTAGATGCCCCTCAACAGAGGAATGGATACAGAAAATGTGGTACATCTACACAATGGAGTACTACTCAGCTATTAAAAAGAATGAATTTATGAAATTCCTAGCCAAATGGATGGACCTGGAGGGCATCATCCTGAGTGAGGTAACACATTCACAAAGAAACTCACACAATATGTATTCACTGATAAGTGGATATTAGCCCCAAACCTAGGATACCCAAGCTATAAGATATAATTTGCTAAACACATGAAACTCAAGGAGAATGAAGACTGAAGTGTGGACACTATGCCCCTCCTTAGAAGTGGGAACAAAACACCCATGGAAGGAGTTACAGAGACGGAGTTTGGAGCTGAGATGAAAGGATGGACCATGTAGAGACTGCCATAGCCAGGGATCCACCCCATAATCAGCATCCAAACGCTGACACCATTGCATACACTAGCAAGATTTTATTGAAAGGACGCAGATGTAGCTGTCTCTTGTGAGACTATGCCGGGGCCCAGCAAACACAGAAGTGGATGCTCACATTCAGCTAATGGATGGATCATAGGGCTCCCAATGGAGGAGCTAGAGAAAGTAGCCAAGGAGCTAAAGGGATCTGCAACCCTATAGGTGGAACAACATTATGAGCTAACCAGTACCCCGGAGCTCTTGACTCTAGCTGCATATATATCAAAAGATGGCCTAGTCGGCCATCACTGGAAAGAGAGGCCCATTGGACTTGCAAACTTTATATGCCCCAGTACAGGGGAATACCAGGGCCAAAAAGGGGGAGTGGGTGGGCAGGGGAGTGGGGGTGGGTGGATATGGGGGACTTTTGGTATAGCATTGGAAATGTAAATGAGTTAAATACCTAATAAAAAATGGAAAAAAAAATAAAAAATAAAACTGTAATCTGTAACAGTAAAAAAAAAAAAAAAAAAGATTGTCTTGTGGGAAGGCCCATGGGGCACTTTCTTGATTAACAAGTGTTATGGGAGGACTCACCTCACTGTAGGTAGTCTCACTACCTACAGTTTTTTATAAAAAAAAGCAAGTCAAGCAAGTCATAAATAAAAAGCAGACCAATATGCAATCTTCTTCCATCTCTCTCCATAAGTTCCTGTCTGCTTAACCATGGAGCAATCTTCCTACCCTTGTTAAGTTCAAAATATTTCAACATTCTAGAAACTGTGTAAGATAGTTTTGTCCTAATACCCTCACCTTTGAGACATAGAAGATCATATATGACAGGACAGAAAGATTCAGCCATAGATCTCGGCATTCTGAAAGGTTAATTCTTTACAACTGATAACAAATACTAAGTCAAGTTGAGACCTAGGTAGATAAATATTAACAAACTGATTGTGTATTTTAAAGCTCAAATAATAGGATTTTAAGAAAAATAATTTAGGAATGTCAAATGAATCAGCTACTAGAAGTCTTTGATTCCAAGCCTGATGATTTAAGTTTGATTCTCTACACCCACATATGGAAAGAGAGAACTGAATCCAGCAAGATAAACTTTGACCTTCAAGTGACATTACATGTGTGTTCAAACATGTGTATGCATGAAATCAAATACACACACACACACACACACACACACACACACACTCACTCACTCACTCACACACATACCACAACACTCACACAAACATCGGGGGTGTGGGGGGGATTTTAATGCAGCAACATGGCTGTTCTGGCAAGGGATCACATCCAAATACCTTTTAGGTCTATATGATTTGGCCAGAATACAGATGTGCCATGGATAACAGTATGATCAGGATGGAATAGACACGTGTCCTTATTACACATATTTAATCCATAAAAATTAAGGTAACGTTAATATATAGAAGGAAGTAACAATTTTCTTTTTTTTTCATTGTTTATTTTAATATTCTTTATTATTACGTATTTTCCTCAATTACATTTAGAATGCTATCCCAAAAGTCCCCCATACCCTCCCCCCTACTTCCCTACCCACCCATTGCCATTTTTTGGCACTGGCATTCCCCTGTACTGGGGCATATAAAGTTTATGTGTCCAACGGGCCTCTCTTTCAAGTGATGGCTGACTAGGCCATCTTTTGATACATATGCAGCTAGAGTCAAGAGCTCCGGGGTACTGGTAAGTTCATAATGTTGCACCTACAGGGTTGCAGATCCCTTTAGCTCCTTGGGTATTTTCTCTAGCTCCTCCATTGGGGGCCGTGTGATCCATCCAATAGTTGACTGTGAACATCCACTTCTGTGTTTGCTAGGCCCCGGCATAGTCTCACAAGAGACAGCTATATCAGGGTCCTTTCGATAAAATCTTGCTAGTGTATGCAATGGTGTCAGCATTTGGAAGCTAATTATGGGATGGATCTCTGGATATGGCAGTCTCTAGATGGTCCATCCTTTTGTCTCAGCTCCAAGCTTTGTCTCTGTAACTCCTTCCATGGGTGATTGTTTCCAATTCTAAGAAGGGGCAAAGTGTCCACACTTTGGTCTTCGTTCTTCTTCAGTCTCATGTGTTTTGCAAATTGTATCTTATATCTTAGGTATACTAAGTTTCTGGGCTAATATCACTTTTTAAGTGGCATATTGTTGAGGGCCAGATAAAGTAATGAATCAGAGAAAAACTGACAGAATTTGTCAGGGATAAGATATGCCCAATTCACATGAGAACAGCAGAGGAAAAAGAGGATACATAAGAACAGAGAAGGACAGAGAGAGGCAAGAGAAAGATAAAGAGAGAGATAGGCAGAGAAAAAGAGATAAGTTTGTATATTTATGTATCTGTATAAAAATGCAGAAGTTCATGGATATGTCTCCAGAACCCTGAGATATATATTCTATTACCTGTAGCTAGAGTTAAAGGCAGAAAGTTATGTGGTACTGGACATATGTGTTAGGAATTGAACTTGGGTCCTTTGTAATAGCAACCAATCTCTCTAGGGCTGGTCATCTCTCATGCACACATATTATTTTCACTGTGCTTTGAATGCAAAGGACCTTGGAGATGGCAGAAAAAAGGCAGCCTCTAAGCAACTTTCTGCTTTGTTTCATAAGGCTTTCTTAAAGCTAAACAAACAAAGAACTGGTCTCCTTGCTTTCTATACTATTCCCATACTAGTATTAATATATCTTTACAATATAAAGGGAGTGAACTGCTTTCAATTTCTCCTTCTTTTACAAGGCCAAAATGAACATATTAACCTGTTTTAGAACACTTACATTCTCTGGACCATTAACAAGTCCTTCCTTCAGATGGAGAACATTTGAAGAGGTTGGTGCTTAGCCTTCAATCCAAAGTGACCTCAGAAGAAGACCTAAGAAGATGGAAAGACCTCTGATGTTCATAGATCAGTAGGGTTGACATATTATAAATGACCATCTTACCAGAAGCAATCTACAAATTCAATGCATTCCCCATCAAAATCCCAACACAATTTTTGACAGTACATAGAATGAGCAATTTTCAACTTCATATGAAAAAAATAAACAGGATAGCAAAAACAATTCTCAACAATAAAAGAGCTTCTGGCAGAATCACCATCCATGTTCTCAACGTGTACTACAAAGAAATACTGATAAAAAATCACATGTTATTTTTATAGGGGCAGACAGGTCTATCAATGGAAAATAACTGAAGACCCACAAATAACCCCATACATCTATGGACACTTGATCTTTGACAAAGAAGCCAAACCATACAGTATAAAAAACAGAGCATCTTCAACATATATTACTGGTCTGACTAGTAGGCTGCATATAGAAGTATGCATATTGATAAGTATCTATCACATTGTACAGAGCTCAAGTCCAAGTAGATCAAGGAACTCAAAAAGAGCAAAAAACAAAAATCATAAAACTGATATACTGACTCTAATAGAAGAGAAATTGGGAAAAATCCTCAATCACATTGGCACAGGAAAATTTTTTTCTAATGAGAACAACAATGGACAAATGGGACCTCATGAAACTGAAGGGCTTCTGTAACATAAAGAACATTGTCAATAGGACAAAAGATCAACCTTCAAATTGGGAAAAGCTGTTCAATAACCCAATATCTGATAGAGAGATAATATCCAAAATACACAAAGAACTTAAGAAGTTAGACTCTAACTAGCTAAATAACTAACTAAATACATAACCCAACTAATAATGGAGTACATAGCTAATCAGAAAATTCTCAACAAAAGAATCTTGAATGACCAAGAAGCAATGAGAGAAATGTTCAATATCCTTAGTTGTCAGAGAAATGCAAATCAATATAACACTAAGATTCCACCTTATACCAATCATAATGGATAAGATCAAAAATGCAAAGCAAAAGCATATGCAGGCAAGGATGTGGAGAAAGAGGAACAATTCTCCAATGGTGGTAGGATGGCAAATTGGTTAAATTAGGGAAAGGCTGGAAGAAACTGAGGAGGAGGGCAACCCCATAGGAAGACCAGCAGTCTCAACTTAACTGGACCCCCAAGATTTCTTAGACACTGAACCACCAACCAGGCAGCATACACAGATGGTACGAGGCGCCTGACCCATATATAGCAGAGGACTGTCTGGTATGGTCTCAGGGAGTAGGAAGTCCTGCTGGGCATGGAGGGAGGAACATCCTCTTGGAGACAGGGAGAGGAAGAAATGTGGGAAGGCAGACCAGGAGGCAGGCAATGACTGGGTTGTGAAAAATAAAAGTAATAATAAAAAAAAAACCTAAATTTAAAAAAAAGAAAAGAAAGAAAGAAAATTAGGTGCAACCACCTTGATAATCAATGTGGTAATTACCCAGGAAATTGGAAATAGCTCTACCTGAAGACCTATCTATACGACTCCTGAGCTTATACCCAAAATATACTCCACCATAGCACAAGGACACATGCCCCATTATATTCAAAGCAGCTGTATTTATGAAAGCCAGAAGCTGTAAATAGTCCAGATATCTCTGAACTGAAGAATAGATAGAGAAAATGTGGTTCATTTATAAAATTAAATGGTATTCAGCTATTAAAAATGAGGACATCATGACATTTGCTAGCCAATGGATGGGAATAGAAAATTACATTCTGAGTGAGGTAACCCCCTCAGGGTCTCACGGAATGGTCACTCCCAAACAGGACTCCCATAAAGCAAAGGGGACATCAACTCACCTACAAAACTTCTGTCCCAATATTGTGCCTGCTAAAAAGAAATGCAGGGACAAAAACTGAGCAGAGACTGAAGGAATAGCTGAACAGTAATCAGATAAATCTATGATCTAGCCCATGGGTGGCCATCAATCCCTGACACTCTGCTATGTTGTGTTTGCAGACAGGAGCCTAGCATGATACTCTGTTTTTTTGTTTTGTTTTATTTTATTTTGTTTTGTTTTCTTTTGTTTTGTTTTGTTTTTGTCAATAGTTACTTAAAAAAAATAGTAACTAATAGACTTTACCTAAATCTCTTAGTTCTGATTGTACATTAGTATTCCTGGAAGAATTGCAGAAATTACTGCCACCAACTAGAAGTTGAAGTACAGGGAACAGGGGTGGGGAGTTCCCACCACAACTGCTTTTAAAACTGCTATCTGGCCAGTTCTGAAGACAAATGGGTCATAGAGAATTACAGTTCACTATTGAAAACTAAATCAGGTGGTAACTCCTATTATAGCTGTTATATCAGATGATAACTTGAGCATATTACCACGTATCCTGGTACCCCTGGTACATAGCTATTGATATAGCAAATGCCTTCTTCTCAGTACCTGGTCATAAGGATCAGGGGAAGCAATTTGCTTTCAGTTGGCAAGGCTAGCAGTATAACTTTACAGTTTTGACTCGATGATTTATTAACATTCCTGCCTTGTGTCATTACTTAGTTATTAGAGATCTTGATCATCTGTTTCTTCCAGAAAATATCACATTGGTGTACTATATTGATGACATTATGGTGATTGGACCAAGTGAGCAGAAAGTAGAAACTTCTTTGGACTCATTAATAACACATATATGCATCAGAGAATGGGAAATAAATCCAACCAAAATTCAAAGACCATTTACATCAGTGAAATTCTTAGCAGTCCAGTGGTATGGAGCATTCCAAGATAGTCCTTCTAAGGTGAAAGAAAAATTATTCCACTTGGCCCCTCCAATCACAAAGAAAGAAGCACAACATTTAGTGTGTCTATTTGAATTCTGGAGACAACACATTCCTCACTTGGGTATGTAATGTTACTCATACCCATTTACCAAGTGACTCAGAAAGCTGCTAGATTTGTGTGGAGCCTGGAACAGGAGAAGGCTCTTCAAAAGTTTTCAGGCTGCTGTTCAGGCTGGTCTGCCACATGGATGATATGATCCAGCAGACCCAATGGTACTTGAGGTGTCGCTGGCAGATAGAGATGCCACAGGGCCTCTGGAAGGACCCTGTGGGAGAATCATAGAAAATACTTTTAGAATTTTGGAGCAAAGCTCTATCATGAGCAGCAGTTAACTATTCTTTCCAGAAACAGCTCTTGGCCTGCTATTGGCCCTTAGTGGAAATTGATCACTTGACAATAGGACACCAAGTTACCATGTGACCTGAACTACCCATCCTGTGCTGGTTTTTATCAAACTCTCCAAGTCATAAAATAGGACATGCACAGCAGCAGTATTCTATCAAATGGAAGTGGTATATATGTGATCATACCCAAGCGGTATCTGAAGATAACAGCAAGTTATATAAAGAAGTTGCTCAAATACCTATGGTTTCTACTCCTGTTACAATCCCATCTGCTGCAAATAATGCACCTATATCCTCATAGGATGTTGCCTATGATCATCTGACTGAAGAAGAGAAGACTAAGACCTGGTTTACTGATGGCTCTGCACATTATGCAGGCACAACAAGAAGTGGTCAGCTGCATCATTACAACCCCTTTCTAGGACAACCCTGAAAGTTACAGGTAAAGGAAAATCTTCATAGTGGGCATAACTTCAGGCAATGCACATGTTATTATAGTTTTCTTGGAAAAAGAAATGGCCAGGTAAACAATTGTTCACTGACTCATGTGAGCCATGGCCAAAGGATTGGCTGGATGATCAGGGACTTGGAATGATCACAATTGGAAAATTGGTGAAAAAGATATCTGGGGAAGAATTATGTGAGTAAGTCTCTCCAAATGGGCAAAGGATGTGAAGATATTTGTGTCCCATGTAAATGTTCATCAAATGGTCATTTAAGCTGAGGAGAAGTTCAGTAATCAAATGGATAAAGTAACCCATTCTGTGGACAGTCAGCTTCTTTCCCCAGCCACCCCTGTCATTTCTCAGTGGGTACATGAACGAAGTGGCCATGGTGGCTGAGATGGGGTTTATGCTTGGGTTCAACAACAGGAACTTCCATTCACTAAGGCAACCTGGCTATTGCTGATGCTGAAGTCCAGTTCTGCCAACAGCAGTGACCAATGTTGAGCTTCAAATATGACACCATTCCTAGTGGTGACTAGCCAGCAACCTGATGGCAGGTTGACTACATTGGACCACATCCTCCATGGAAAGGACGTTTTGCTCTCCCTGGAGTAGATACTTGTTAAGGTAAAGGATTTGCCTTTCCCGAACATAATGTTTCTGCTATTCACTATTCTTGAACTTACAGAGTGCCTTATACATCTTCATGGTATTCCGCACAGTATTGTTTCAGAACAAGAAACTCATTTCACAGCCGGAGAAGTGCGAGAAGTGCTACAGTGGGCCCACGATCATGGAGTCCACTGGTTTACCATATACTCAACTTATGGTACCAACTTCTGTCTTAGTTTGGGTTTAAGTGTTGTAAACAGATACTATGACCAAGGCAACTCTTATAAGGACAACTTTTAGTGAAGGTTGGCTTACAAGTTCACAGGTTCAGTCTATTATCATCAAGGCAGGAACATGGCAACATCCAGGCAGGCATAGTGAAGAAGGAGCTGAGAGTTCTACATCTTCATCTGAATGCTGCTACCAGAATACCAACTTCCAGGCAGCTAGGACTAGGATATTATTGTCCACACCCACAGTGACACACCTATTCCAACAAGGCTACACCTCCTACTAGTGCCAATCCCTGGGCCAAATATATAAAAACCATCGCAACCTCAGATATGTGTAGGTTTTTAGAAATTATTTTATTTATTTACATTCAAACTGTTGCCCCTTCCTGCCCCCACCCTGAGTTCTTTACCTCATCACCTCCTTTGCTTCTTAGGGAGTGTTCACCTATCCACTCTCCACCCCAACTCTCCCCCACTGCACACACATACACCAGCATCTTTTTTTTTTTTTTTTTTTTTTTTTTTTTTGTGGGTCATCAAGTATCTACAGGATTAAACTCATACTCTCTCACTGACAGACCAGGCAGTTTTCTACTACATATACACCAGAGACAACAGACCACCTCATGTATGCTTGTTGGTTGGTGGTTTAGTCTCTGGGAGTTCTAAGGGGTCTGAGTTAGTTGATACTGTTGTTTTATCAATGAGATTGCAAGCCCTTTCAGCTCCTTCAGTCCATCCCTTAACATTTTCACAGTGCTAGTGTATGCAATGGTCTCAGCATTTGGAGGCTGATTATGGGATGGATCCCTGGATATGGTACTCTCTAGACGGTCCATACTTTTGTCTCACCTCCAAACTTTGTCTCTGTAACTCCTTCCATGGGTGTTTTGTTCCCATTTCTAAGAAGGGGCAAAGTGTCCACACTTTGGTCTTCGTTCTTCTTCAGTTTCATGTGTTTTGCAAATTGTATCTTGTATCTTGGGTATTCTAAATTTCTGGGCTAATATACACTTATCAGTGAGCACATATCATGCTAGTTCTTTTGTGATAGGGTTATCTCACTCAAGATGATGCCCTCCAGGTCCATCTATTTGCCTAGGAATTTCAAAAATTCATTCGTTTTAATAGCTGAGTAGTACTCCATTGTATAAATGTACCACATTTTCTGTATCCATTCCTCTGTTGAAGGACATCTGGGTTATTTCCAGCTTCTGGCTATTATAAATAAGGCTGCTATGAACACAGTGGAGCATGTGTCCTTCTTACCAGTTGGAACATCTTCTGGATATATGCCCAGGAGAGGTATTACAGGATCCTCCAGTAGTACTATGTCCAATTTTCTGAGGAACCACCAGACTGCTTTCCAGAGTGGTTGTACAGGCTTGCAATCCCACCAACAGTGGAGGAGTGTTCCTCTATCTCCACATCCTTGCCAGCATCTTCTCTTACCTGAATTTTTGATCTTAGCCATTCTGACTGGTATGAGGTGAAATCTCAGGGTTGCTTTGATTTGCATTTCCATGATGATTAAGAATGCTGAGCATTTTTTCAGGTGCTTCTTAGCCATTCGGTATTCCTCAGGTGAGAATTCTTTATTTAGCTCTGAGTCCCATTTTTAATGGCGTTATTTGATTTTCTGGAATCCACTTCACCCCTTCTTAGAATTGGGAACAAAACACCCATGGACGTAGTTACAGAGACAAAGTTTAGAGCTGAGATGAAAGGATGGACCATCTAGAGACTGCCATACCCAGAGACTCATCCCATAATCAGCCTCCAAATGCTGTCACCATTGCATACACTAGCAAGATTTAGCTGAAAGGACCCAGATATAGCTGTCCCTTGTGAGGGTATGCTAGAGCCTGGCAAACACAAAAGTGGATGCTCATGGTCAGCTATTGGTTGGAACACAGGGCCCCCAATGGTGGAGCTAGAGAAAGTACCCAAGGAGCTAAAGGGGTCTGCAACCCTATAGGTGGAACAACAATATGAACTAACCAGTACCCACCAGAGCTCGTTTCATTAGCTGCATATGTATCAGAAGATGCCCTAATCGGCCATCATTGGGAAGAGAGGCCCCTTGGTCTTACAAACTTTATATGCCTCAGTACGAGGGAACATCAGGGCCAAGAAGTGGGAGTGGGTAGGAAGGGGAGTTGGGGGGTGTGGGTCTGGAGGACTTTTGGTATAGCATTTGAAATGTAAATGAAGATAGTACCTAATTTAAAAAAAGAACAAATTAACAAAATCCAAGACATTATAGCACCATTAGTGACCAGCTATCCTCCTATAGCAAGCCCTGGGTATTCTAAGGAAACCAAAGTACAAGAAGAAGATGAACAAATTCCCTAAAGAAACACAAGAAAATATATTCTAACAGTTAGAGTCATTAAAAAAATATTTAAAAAAATAACAAAACAAATAAAAAAAAAACAGAAAAATACAAATACCAAACAAGAAAAGATTTGAAGGAAGCTGTCCACAACCTGAAAATGAAAATGGAAGCAATAAAAAAAAACATAAGCAAGGCAATCCTGAGAAGAGAATACCTAGGAAAGTGAACAGGAACTACAGAAATAAACATCACCAACAGAACACAAGAGATGGAAGACAGAATCCCAGGTATCAAAGATAGAACAAAAGAAAATGATTCATCAGTCAAAGAAAATAACAAATCTAAAAAGTTCATGACAGAAAACCTCCAGGGAATTATGGACACTATTAAATGACCAAACTTAAGAATGGTTAGAAAAGCTGAAGGAGAAGATTTCCAGATCAAGGTCAAGAAAACATCTTCAACAAAACTATAGAAGAAAAGTCACCTTATCCAAAGAAAGGGCTGCTTATAAACATAGAAGAAGCTTACACACCAAACAGATGTGAGTAGTAAGAAAATCTTTCTGCCACATAGTAATCAAAACAGTAAATGTAGGCTGGGCAGTGGTAGTGAACACCTTTAATCCCAGCACTTGGGAGGCACAGCCAGGCAGATTTCTGGGTTTGAGGCCAGCCTGGTCTGTAAAGTGAGTTCCAGGACAGCCAGGGCTGTACAGAGATAAACAAACAAACAAACAAACAAACAAAACAAAACAAAACAAAGCAAATAAAAACACTAAATGTACAGAACAAAGAAAGAGTATCAAAAGTTGCAAGGGAAAAAGAGCAAGTAATACATAAAGGCTGACTTAAGAGAATTATACTCAACTTCTCAGCAGAATCCCTAGAATCTAGAGCAGCCTGGGCAAATGTCTTGCAAACTATAAGTGGCCACTGCTGTCAGCCCAGACTACTATACCTTGAAATTTTTTCAATCATCATAGATGGAGAAACAAAGATATTCCATAACAAAACCAAATTTAAACAAGATCTTTCTAGTAATCTAGCCATACAGATGATACTAGAAGAAAAACTCCAACCCAATGAGACTAACTACACTCAAGAAAACACAAGAGATAAATAATTTGACAAAACTAAAACCATAGGAGAGAAACACACACACACACACACACACACACACACATTACCACCCAAATGTCAAAATAACAGAAAATAACAATCTCGGAACTTTAATATCTATCAACATCAATGGACTCAATTACCCAATAAGACACAGGCTACCAAAATGGTTTATTAACAGAATCCATCATTCTCTTGTATACAAAAAACACACTTCACCAAAACAGATATATATATATATATATATATATATAAAATACATATATATATAATCTCAGAGTAAAGGGATGGAAAAAAAATTTTCTAAGCAACAGGTCCCAAGAAGAAAGCTGGAGTAGCCATTCTAATGTATAGTAAAACAAATTTTGAACCAAATTAAATCAAAGGAGACAGGGAAAGACAGTTCATAATCATTTAAAGAAAATACACCAAGAGGACATCTGAATTCTGAAAGCTCTAGGGGAAAAAAAAAAGAAGAAGAAGAAGCAAACACATGCAAGAGGAGTCGACAACATTAAATAACCAAAACTCAGGGCTGAACTCAAGCAGTCAGAAACAAAGAGAACAGTACAATCAAGAAAACCAACAGCTGTTCTTTTGATAAAATCAACAAGATAGACAAACCCTTAGCCAAATTAACTGAAAGGCTGAGAGCCAGTACCCAAATTCATAAAATCAGACATAACAATTGACACTAAGAAATTCAAAGAATCATTAGGTCATATTTCAAATGCCTATACTCCAGAAAATGGAAAATCTAAACGAATCAAACATTTTTCTAGTCATGTACCAATTACCAAAGTTAAATCATGAGCAAATAAACTATCAAAATTCCTATAATTGCTAAGACAATAAGCACTCATTAAAACTTTCCCACCAATGACAACAGAGAATGAAAACGAAAACAAAAGCAAAGCAGGGCCATATAGTTTTAGTGCAGAATTCTACCAGACTTTTCAAAAGCGAGCAAATGTTAAAAGTCTTGGAGTGAACAGGGATATAAAACACCTAGTTAAATTTATTAAAGGCACTATCCAGAAAGCCGATAATTAACATTAAATTAAATAGAGAGAAACTTAAAGCAGATTCACTAAAATCAGGGAAAAGACAAAGCTGTCCACTCTGTTGCAATTTCTTTAATATATTACTTGAATTTCTAATTAGAGGAATAAGAAAACTAAAGAAGATCAAGAGAATACAAATGGGTAAGGAAGAAATCAAAGTATATCTAGTCACAGCTGATATGATATTATACATAAGTGACTGGAAAAATTCTACTAGAGAACTCATACTGCTGGTAAGCACCTTCAGCAGTGTGGCTAGATACAAAATTAACTCGAAGAAACCAGTAGCCCTCCTTTATACAATGAACTTATAAAAAAAATTAGGTAGACAATACTCTCCCCAATAACTATAACCAAATAAGTGTAAAACCTGAATGATAAGAACTGCAAGTCTCTCAAGAAAGAAAATTTAGAAGATATCAGAAGATAGATCCACTAGGCTCATGGATTTGTAGGACTAACATAGTAAAATGAACATCTTACCAAATTAGATTTACATACACAATACAATTCCCATCAAAATCCTGACAGAATTTTTTTTGTACAGATCTTGAAAGAACAATACTCAACTTCATATATGACAACAAAAAACCCAGGATAGCCAAAATAATCCTAAACAATAAAAGAACTTCTGGAAGTATCACCATCCCTGACCTCAAGTTGTACTAAAGGGCAATAGTAATAAAAACTGCATGGTATCACTTTAGAAAAAGACAGGATGATCAATGGAATTGAATCAAAGACCCAGTAAAAAAACCCACACAGCAACAGACACTTGATTTGTAACAAAGGATTCAAAAAACACACAAGAGAAAAGGGAAAACATCTTCAACAAATAGTACTTGTCTTCCTGGATGTCTATATAGAGAAGAATGCTAATATAAACATATCTATTACCGTTTGAAAAACTCAAGTCCAAGTGGATCAAAGACATCAATACAAAAGCAGATAAACTAAACCTAATAAAACAGAAAGCGGAGAATAGCCTTGAATCAATCTGTACAGCAGACAACTTCCTGAACAGAATACAAATGACTCAGGCACTAAGTTAAACCATTAATAAATGGGACCTCATGAAACTGAAAATCTTTTGTATTTCAAAGGACAACATCAATAGGACAAAAAACTGTCTACATATTGAGAAAAGAACTTCAGCCCTACACCCGAGAGAGGGTTAATATCCAAAATATATACACAACTCCTGAAGACAGATCAGTAAGTCAAGTAACAATTAAAAAAAAAATAGGGTACTGAGCTAAACAGATAATTCTCATTAGAGGAATATTGAATGGCTGAGAAGCACTTAAAGAAATATCCAACATCCTTGGTTATAATGGAAATGTAAATAACATAACTCAGAGATTCCACATGAACCCCATCAGAATGACTACAATCCAAAACTCAAGGGACACCACATTCTGGAAAGGATATGAATCAAGGGGAACATCCTCCATTGCTTGTGAGAATGGGGTCTTATACAACTACTCTGGAAATCAATTTGGCAATTTCTCAGAAAAATAGGATTAGTTTTATCACAAGATCCAGCTATACAACTTCTAGGAATACACCCAAAAGGTGCTCCAGCATACCACAAAGTCAAATGGTCAACTATGTTCATAGCAGTCTTATTTATAATAAGCAGGAACAGGAAACAACCGAAATGCCCCTCAACGGAAAATTGGATAAAAAGAATATATGATTCATTTACACAATGGAATACTACTCAGCTATTGAAAACAAAGATATAATGAATTTTCCATGCAAATGGATGGAACTAGAAAATATTATCCTGAGTGAGGTAATCTAGACCCAAAAGGACAAGAATGGTATGTACTTACTTATTAATGTGGTAATGCATGCTTATGATCTCAGAACTTCACATGTCAAGTCAGGAATATACATCCTCAACTGCATAATAAGAATGACACCAGCCTGAGATACATGACATTTTCCCTAAAATAAGATATCACATGATTATTCGTGATATCGTAAGAAATAATATAAAAGTAGAATTAAACCTGGTACCTAGTGATAAAAGCCTGCTGTAGCATCTGTTATCAACAGGACTCCGGAAGAGACAGCATGGTGATACTCAGTTCTCTAAAGAATTTGTAAAATTATAAAGTTAAAGGGGATGTGTCTGTGTACAAACCTGAATTTCTTTTGTTTCTTGGTCCTTGAACAATTATTGTAATAAATTTACTTAATAAAATATGTAATAGAGGTAAAATAGCACAGCCACAGCACATGTTAAATGGGTTTCATTAAAACACACGAAAGCTGCCTTAGGAGATGTTCCAAGCAAATGTCTCACTTTCTGGCTGTTAATGTAACAGAACATTTCATTAGTGTAACAGAATGTTGTCACCATTTTATAACCATAATGAATTTACCAAAATTATTCATAGTCATGACTGTAATTAACATTACTGTTTATGTGGTTTCTAATCTATCACATACATGTTATAATAGAGTTCCAGAGATTTTATCATCAACCTCGTAAAGGTATGTCAAATTAACATGCATATATACATGCATATACAATGTATATATAAAATATGAATTTTCAATACAAATATATATCTATTGAAACTATTAAAAAAACTGAAAAAAATGAAGTTACTTCCAGAGATAAGTTTGAAAGTAGATAGCAATGCTTAGATTGCAGATGACAGCTGGGGCTGTAGATGGTTCAGTTCTTGCATGGTAATCATAAAAGCCTAAACTCTAGACCAAAAGCACATGTTAAAGTGCAGGATGTGGAAAATGCTACATGTGACAGCACACATATAATTGCATTCACAAGTACTCACTACCTGCTTACATACAAAGACCATATATATTGACCACAAGTCCACATTATTCCTCCATGTACAGCCACTTCTTAAGCATCTAAAAGCGAGACACAGTTTGTGGCCAAGATGAGGAAGCACAAGGTCACATTTGCAAAGGTCTCCTTCAGGACACTTTAGCAACAATCCATCTGCCTTCACATTGGCCAGTGCTGGAAACTATTTTCAAACCATTTTACCTTCCCACTACTAGGAAGCCTCTATTAGATTAATTATCATTACTCCTTGATTATAGTACAGTCATTATTTTGGACTTGTCACCTTCATGGCAACCTATGTTTCAATTAAGTGCTTTGTGGTTGTGTATAATTAGTCTAATTGGTTCAGACAGGGACCATCCAATTGATCAGGCATTTATTTTATCTTCAGACTTGATTTGATTTTTAAGTAGGTAATAATTATGCAGTATCTCATTTAGAGCATCCTGATGTGATTCATATATACATCTCTCAAAGTATCTATACATACTAGGGAAACTAAAGAAATGCTGCGTACAAACTATGAGACTGGAAGAAAAAGAAATATTTTCATTCAAATGTGATAGGAGTAAAGCCACTAGACAGATGGATAAAACAGAATTCAATGAGCATCCCTTGATTAATATGGTGACAATGCCAGTCATTAGCATCAGATAAAAGGCAGGAATTTAAAGTCACATCATACAGCAAAAATCTGCTTGAACAAAAGTGCTGTACCCACTGGCTTCTTTAAATACAAATTAGAATAATAAATGACTATTTGATCAAACAATGTTGGCATTTGATATACAGGCTTTCCCATATTCTAGTTGCATAATGTTCTTGAACTTAAGTCATTCCTTCTACTGTACCTTCACATTCTAGACACCAGGATTCATAGAAAATACAGGACCTGTGTTCTTGTTCACAGCAGCACCTCTTTTACTCTTAGAGAAAGGAGGTGTAGAGGTACAGCTGTAAAGGAATGCAGGTCCTACACATTGTCTGGATCATACAGGTGACACTATTAACAGCCAATAACAAATAAAATTATAAATAGTACAATGGAGGTATCCAGATCACATGTATAACACACACACAGACACAAAGCTTTAACCATTGATATTAGGAAGTCTAAATAAAAATGAATGTTTAAGAAGCAACCTGAATTATCAATGGTTAAATAGATAACAATTCTGATATTCATCAGGAGAACTTCTTTAAGCTAAACATAGAAACAGATTAATATACAAGGCTGTCTTCCATTTATAGCTTTAGTTCATTTACTCTTAGAAATCAAGAGATTTTTCTACTCCCTTTTTTCTACTCTCAAGGATCGTTCTCTTCCCCTCTAATAACTGAGATAATGATTGGTTTCTCCATGGCCACATGTCATCTTATTTTCCTTGTAGGTGAGTTACAAGACATATTTACTAATAGGGCCTTACAAATTCCTTAGGTTAAAAAAATGGTGTTTACTCTTCAGATTAAATTAATAGGATCTAGGACTACTTAGAAGATCTGTCTTTGCACATATCTGTTATGCATTCTTCTAGATTAGATTAAATTACGTGAGGTATGAAGACTCACCTTATCTGCTGATAGAACTACTCCATTGGTTAGAATTTGGGGGCAAAAAAGGAAAAACAGAGCTGAGCACCAGCATCCACCATCTATCTCATTCTGTTTACTGACTGTGGATGCTATGAGAACAGCTGCCTTGTTCCTGTAACCATGCCTTAACCACCATCATGGACTGTACCTTCAGACCTTAAACAGACATGAACTCTTCCTGCCTTGAGATACTTTCTACCTGGTATTTGATTAGAGCAACAAGACAACTAACTCATATTGGATTTGAAGACAATGGATCCTCTATGTTTTAATGGTCTTAGGGATACTTGGAAAATTCAAAACTTATTTTTGTATTATTAGGATGCTCTGTGCACCTCTTTAAAAGGATGGCCTTCCATGCTCCGTGAAGAGCCTCAGTTTGATCCCTAACTTGTGGATTGAACACCTGCTACCTGGAGAGGGAGAAAAACTCTTTGAGTCATGACACTTCCCAAGTGAATTACTGTGTCTATTCTATGCTATCCCAAAAGTTCCCTATACTCTTCCCCTGCCCTGCTCTCTTACCCACCCACTCCCACTTCTTGGCCCTGGCATTCCCCTGTACTGGGGCATATAAAGTTTGCAATACCAAGGGGCCTCTCTTCCCAATGATATTTTCCAATGACAAATAAGATTTTCAAATTCTTAGGCAAAAGGATAGAACTAGAAATTATCATACTGAGTGAGGTAACCCAATCACAAAAGAACACATATGGTATAAACTCACTGATAAGTAGATATTAGCCAAGAAGCTCAGAATACCCAACATACAATTAACAGACCAAATGAAGCTCAAGATGAAGACCAAAGTATGAATACTTCAGTCCTTCTTAGAAGGGGGAACAAAATACACATGGGAGGAGATACAGAGACAAAGTGTGGAGCACAGACTGAAGGAAAGACCATTCTTTCCTCACCTGGGGATCCATCCCATGTACATTCACCAAACCCAGACACTACTGTGGATGCCAACAAGAGCTTGCTGACAGAAACCTGATATAACTGTCTCCTGAGAGGCTCTTCCAGTGCCTGACAAATAAAGAGGTGGATGCTCTCAGCCAATCATTAGACTGAGCACAAGGTCCTCTATGGAGGAGCTAGAGAAAGGACAAAAGTTGCTGAAGGAACTTGAAGCCTCATAGGATGAACAACAATATGAACTAACCAGTACCACCACCACCACCCCCAAGCTCCCAGAGACTAAACTACCAACAAAAGAGTAAATAGGGCAGGACCCATGGCTACAGCTGCATATGTAGCAGAGGACATCAATGGAAGGAGACGCCCTTGTTTCTGAGAAGGCTTGATGTCCCAGTGTAGAGGAATGCCAGGATAAGGAAGTGTTAGTGTTTGGTTTGGTGAGTAAGGGGAGGGAGGATGGGATGGGGGATTTTTGGAGTGGAAACCAGGAAAGTGGATAACATTTGCAATGCTAATAAATAAAATATCTAAGAAAGAGAGAAAGAAAGAAAGAAAGAAAGAAAGAAAGAAAGAAAGAAAGAAAGAAAGAAAGAAAGAAAGAAAGGAAGGAAGGAAGGAAGGAAGGAAGGAAGGAAGGAAGGAAGGAAGGAAGGAAGGAAGGAAGGAAGAAAGAAAGAAAGAAAGAAAGAAAGAAAGAAAGAAAGAAAGAAAGAAAGAAAGAAAGAGAGAGAGAGAGGGGGAGAGGGAGGGAGGGAGGGAGGGAGGGAGGGAGAGAGGAAGGAAGGCAGACAGGCAGGAAGGAAGGAAAAGGAAAGAAAACAAACTCAGAACACTGCTTACACCTTGGATTAAAGTTGGCAGCTTCTGACACAGAAAGCATTATCTGTCATCTTGTACTCCCACCCTGCTTTTGTAGGCTGCCACTGTTTCCAGATAATCTGTTTGTCCTCCTGGAAAAACTTTTCTATGAAAACAGACAATAGACTCCTGACTATTCAGGCATACTCTTAAAAATTCATCTGGAATGGCTGCATTGTAGAGGTGACCAATCACTACAAAGTAGATAAGCAGGAAGCACGGTACAAGTCATTTCATTGTCCTACCCTCTGTTCCATCTTCACCCCAGAAGCAGCTGTGACAAAATCATTTGTATTTTATAAACATCAGATGATATTGCAAGCTGAAAGAATCTCTGAAAAGTAATCTTTACTGGTCTTCCTTATTTTCTACATTACCTAATCTTGTGACTTGGGCTTGGGGAAAGAATGGAGGGAGTTCTTTCTGCCTCTCCAACTAGCAGCAAAAACATCATTGAGTCGTGTTGGCTTTATGCTAGAGTTCCATTCTCTGTGTGCCATAGCTCAGCTCATCTTGGCTACATTTCTGACTCCAACATTTTTCCTGGGATGGACACTTTGCAAAGTGACTTACATGTGCACTTGGAATATTGTCCTTCAGATGGTCTGTATTCAAAATAAATCACACTTTTGTTTTGAAATGTGTGTCACTTTTGTCTTTCCTTTTTTTCTTTTTGAAATTATAATTTAATTACATTTCTCTCCTCCAGAGCTTCTTCCAAATCCTCTTACTTACCACTTCCAGCTTCTTCACTTTCCAATTGTGACACACTTGATTAGGGGAAACAGAGCCTTGCTTATCTTTCTGTTTCCTTCCTCACAGGACACTATTTTTGTGTAGTTTCCTCCTTTTGTTTGAAAACTCACTTGTGTGTACATGACTCTCTTCTTAGGCTACTTTTTTTAAAGTATGTTTTTGTCATAGTTTTATATACATGATACATATTTTGTCCTTCTGGTCATTCAGCTTTTTGATATTTTATATTTGTCAAGTGGTGCTAAGAATATTCAACATCTTGTGCAACCACTCTTCACTTCTAGAACATTTCCCTCCTCCCAAGCATGTCCTCATTCACTACACCCTCCCAATCTCTTCTTCTCAGGTTTCCATCATGTTCTCTCTGATTTCTCTAAATATACTTTACATTCTCATAAGACTTCATGTAATGGGATCACACCTCATTTGGTATTTTTGTGTTACACTACATCCATTTACCTGTCAGTGATTTCTTCTCCTTTGTTCTGCTTATTTTAACTCTAAATCAGGGCCTCTTTATGTAGCCCAGATTGATCAATTAATGTTGTTCTTCGTCTACTTGAGTCAAGGTCCCATTATGTAACTGGTCTCCTGGCAGTCGTTCAAACTTTTCCAAGCTTGTTCCTGTTGGACAAAGAATTCAACATTTTAGAAGATAAAGAACCAAGGTAAAAGGAAATTAATATAACTTCCCTATTTCTTAACCAGGGATGTGAAGTCTCCCAAGACACAATGACATTAGCCAAAATGCCTCACAATGGGGAGATAGAACCTGAAAATACTACCTCCAGTAGATACAAATAGTACCCAGTTGAGGAATGGAGCCACACACTCATCTCAAAAATTTTAACCCAGAATTGTTCCTATCTAAAGGAAATGCAGGGACAAAAATTGAGCAGAGACTGAAGGAAAGGCCATCCAGAGACTGCCATACCTTGGCATGTATCCTATCCACAGACACCAAACCATAACACTATTGTTGATGCCACAATGTGCTTACAGAGGGAAGTCTGGCATGACTGTCTTCTGAGAAGCTTTGCCAGCATCTAAGACAGATGCAGATACTCACAGCCAAGTATTGGACTGATCCCAGGCACCTCAATGGAAGAGTTAGGGGAAAGACTGAAGGAGCCAAAGTGGATTTCAACCCCATAGGTAGAACATTACCAACTAGTCAAGACCCCTCAGAGCTCTGAGGGACTAAGCCAAAAGCCAATGACCATCCATTGGGCTGGTCTGTGGCTCCCACTACATATGTAGCAAAGGTGTGCCTTATCTGGCATCAATGGGAGGGAAGGTGATTGGTCCAATGGATGCATTATGCCACAGAGGAATGAGGTGAGACTGTGTGGGTGGCTGGGTGGGAGCTCCCTCTTAGAGGCAAAAGGATGAAGGAAGGGGTTTTGGTTTTTGTGGAGGGGGCCCAGCAGGGGGACCACATTTGAAATGTAAATAAATAAAATCATTAATAAAAATATATTCTATTGTTTTCTGTTTTTAATAAATGATATCATATCATTGTATTTCAACTTAACTTCATTCTTGCAATTTATCTACATTAGAAAATGTAGCTTCATTGTCACTTTTTAAAGCTTTTGTTTTTTATTTAAATTATATGTGTATTGACATGTCATTGCAGTTCTTTCAGAAGTCAAAAGAGAGTGTCATTTTGCCTGGAACTGGAGTTATAGGTTGGTCTGAGCACTATGAAACTAAAACATAGTACTAAAGTCAGGTGCTCTGTAAGAACAGTACATTCTCTTCATTATTAAGCTTTTTCTCTGGCTCCACTTTTCTTATACCCTAGTTAATTCATTACAGTGATCATGAATTATATATTTTTCTCACTGATGCAACTGAATTTAGTTTCAATTTTATTAATACTAAGTGATAATGCTCCGATTTAGAACCTTTTGCTTAAAACTGAGTTTGTTGCAGGGTGGTGTTTCTATCACACTTAATCCCAGCAGATCAGGTGAATTTCTGTGAGTCCAAGGACAGCTTTGTCTGCAGAGATTGTTTCAGGATGGCTAGATCTCTACAATGTAATCCTGTCTCAAAATTAAAAAAAAAAGTAAAGGATTTTGTAGGACATCAGAAAAATACCTGCAGTTGTATGTCTTGTGAACTCTTCTTTGCCTATGTTCTGGCTCCACATCAAAAACTGACACAGGGCATCATGACTTCACCTGTGAAAAGGTGTGCCTGCATCCATACATGGAAGTATTTGTGTTATGTAACTTTGTATTTCTAAGTGATTTAAAGAATGGACTACATGGAGCTTCAAGTACTACTTATGTGATCTGTGTACAATTGTTGCCTGAGGTATAGATATTTATATTATAATATATATTACATATATATTATATCCTATATCAAATTGTAGATATAAAACAACAAAGGAATCATGTTTTTCCTTCAGATGTTACAGTTTTATCCATTTGCAAAACACTGAAAGCTCCCTGTTTCTATTAAGGGTTTGTATTATATTTCCTCCAAAGCACTTAACCTGAGTTTATAAGATTGAGTAGCAACAGTGGTCCCTGGGTGTAGAATTGAATTTAGGAGTTTCATTCTGTATCCAGGAATGCTGTAATTATGAAGAGTAGAAAGAGATAATAAAACATAGATGGAACTAGTCTGATTTGGAGATTACTGGAAATGGGCAGAGAGTTTGCATCCCACTTCCCTTCATCCTAGTTGAGTTGTTGAAAGAATGAAACACAGTATTTATTAAGCAAGCAAAACATTTCCCTCATATTGTGGTCTGTGGGTGGTAGATATTGATGACAAATAACCTCAAATTCAAAAGTCTAAAATTTTGACATCTGTTCATTTTTCTCATCATTAGATGTGAGATAAAAACTGATCTCCCTTGAAATAGTTGAATACACATGTTTCCATCCATTTCAAGTGAATCTAGAGTATAAACACTGCCTGTGTGTTGCACAGATTCCCACCCATGACTGTGGTTAAGAGAGGGTTGGTTAAGAGAGGGTGGTGGTTATATAGTTCAATGTCCTTTTGGTGTATACATACATACATTAGTGTAGGTGGCAGCCAGAAATCAATATTAGGTGACTTCCTCAATCACTTGTCATCTTATTTTGAGACAGGGCCTTTCACTTCTCTTGAAATTTAGTGATTTAGTTAAGTAGGTAGTCCAATGCGTTCCAGGAATTTCCTTGTTTCTGCATTCCCAGCACAAGTAACACAAAAACATAGTGTTGTACCTGATTTTTCAATAGGTTTTGAGAATCAAACTGGCTTCCCATGCTTATATACTAAGTATTTTATCAACCAAGCTCTCTGCCCAGCCTACACTGAAAATTCTTTAAGTCTTTGTATATTGGGTTAGCTCTGTGAAGAAAGTTAATGTTTTGCATTTCTGAGCCAGTTACATGGATAGAGCGGTTAAGCCACTTGCCCAAAGCCAAGGCAAACTGTGCTCCCCCCAAAATCTGTTCTGCTTTCTGATAGAATGGCATGGTGCATCATAAAGTGTCCACAGTGAAACAGAAACAGTGGTTCCATATAAGCAAAACTATGACCTCAGAGTTCTGGGAATGGGCCTAGTGATAGAAAAAGAAGGAAGCACTCATAAAAGACAACTATTAGAATAAATAAATAATTTGGGACTGAAGAGCACTTTTTGCTCCTTTAGAGTAGCCAAGTTCAATTCCTAGCACCCATGAGACACTTTATCAACATATATCCAGCTCAAGGCAATTTAATGTCTTTCAAATGCAGTTTCACTTACACAGATATTGACATACACATGAACATAGTTACAAAATAACAAAGAATAGGGAGATAAGAAACTATTAGAGAAAAAACATGAGATGAAACTAAGTGTTTGGGGAGTACTGTACATAAACATATGTATGGAGATAGGTGTGTATAAGTATGTATGTGTCTGAGGAGGCCAGAGGACAACACTAAATCGTTTGCCAATCTTTGGTAAAACCTTGGTTTAAGAGTCATTTTCTCTCAACTGAAACTGGAGCTCATTGTTTCTACCAGGCTGGCCATCCAGTAGCTCCAGTAATTGGTCCATCTCTCTTTTATCCCAGCAGTGGAGTTCCTGGCACCTGCTGCCACATCAGGATTTTCATGAATGCTGGGGATCTGAGCACATGTCCGCATGAAAAAGACGCTTATTTGTTACCCAGAACTGTGGGTTAAAGGCAGATTACAACAGGCCTCTTCACTATCGTTGCAGAGATGCAACTGCAGCTTCTATTAATGCAGTATATGGACTTTCTCCTTCTACAGTAAAGACACAAAGGTATAACCAGAAACAAACAAAAAAAAAAAAGAAAAAATGTTGCTGTTCCTCCCATGTACATGTGTGTCTATGTGTGTATGCATTTGTGTATGAGTACATACATATACATGTGTACATGGGTTTGTGTGTTTGTGTGAATCTTTGTATGTGTGTACATGTATACATGTATGCAGGTATGTATGAATGCATATTTATGTATGTGTATGTATGTGTTCATAAGTGTTTGCATATGTACACGTGTGTATATGTATGTGCATGTGTGTGCATCCACTCACCTGTATTGCTGCTCTTTTTTCTTTCATTCAGTGCTAGGCACACTCCCAGGTTCTTATATAGGGTAGACAAGCATTATTTCTCTGAGCTCTATTCCCCCAACCTTTCTCTATTCCAATTACTAGATTATTCCACTTCAATAAGTTGCAGCTATGTAAAAATCACAATCCTTTCCTGCTTCTCTTTTATGAAATATTAAAAAGAAAAATTGGTTTAAGTCAATGATCATTTTTAAGCAATAGATGAACAGGCAAAAACATGCTAAACAATTTTTCTTTTAATATTTCATAAAATTAGCATTGGAGGCTTTTACAGTCTAGTTTGTGTGATTCTGCATAGGAAGCTCAACACAATGTATTAAAAATGTTTTAAGAAAAAAGTGCAAAAGGTATGGCAGGAAATATGAAGGGTTTCTATATCCCATGCTTACACTTGTCATTGTGTGTGACCTGAGTGTTTCCTGGAAGGTCATAATACCTGAGCTGAGTTTAGAATAGTTTCAAACAAATAATAGCCATGGGATCTCGAAGTAAAATAAATTAATCATAACAGCATTATGAAATTTTACTTCTGTGACCGCCTTTTTTAATCTTTCAACAAGTTTACATTGAGCTGCTGCTCGGGTTTGGACATCACCCTAAGTTTTAAGGATTCAGGGTCAGCAGCACATCCTGATGACATAAAAGACTGAGTACTGGCCTTCATTCTGAACCTGTGCCCTGAGCAGACCTTGAGTGCTGGCTCCACACAGATTCCCATAACACTTAGAGGAAGCTTGAATCCCAGGTGCTCTAATGCCAGGATCACAGGTGAGGAAGCCACAACACCTGCCCCATCACCCAGAGTCACTGGGATCCAGGGACACAGGAAACCACCAGTGCAAGGGCACGAGTCCCTTGCAGTTGAACCTGCACTCAGAGCCGCGCTAGGGTGCTGGCTGTGCACCTACTTTTACAACACCCAGAAGCTCCCAGGTGCTCTGACATGCCGAGGATCATAGGATCACAGAATCACAGAATCACAGAGGAAGCTCTACTCCCAGGAGATCGGACACAGCCAAGACACATTCAGCATCACAGTTGAGGGCACAACCAACACCAAATGTAACTGGAACATCCACAGGAACCAGGAAAACAAAACACAAGCCCAGCCAGTGGCACAGGTTCCTTCCAGCTTGCAACTGTGTCAGGGCAAACCCAGGACTCTGGCTTCGAAACCATATCAGCAACACCCAGAGAGAGCTTGATTGCCCGGAGCTTGGAAACACCCCGATCTCAGAATCACAACACCCCAGAATCACAGGATCGCAGAAACAGCTGTACTCTGAGAAGTTCTGACACAACCAGGATCACGGGAGGGACAAGCCACAGTCAGTGACAACAAAACCAACTAATTGCAGAGATAACCAGATGGCAAGAGGCAAGCACATGAACATAAGCAACAAAAAACAAGTCTACTTGGCATCACCAGAGACCAGTTCTCACACCACAGCAAGCCCTGGATACTTGAACACACAAGAAAAGCAAGACTCTTATTTAAATTCACATCTCATGATGATAATAGAGAACTTTAAGATGGACACAATTAACTCCCTCAAAGAAATACAAGGGAACACAAGTAAACAGGTGAAAGCAATTAAAGAAGAAACATAAAAATCCCTTAAATAATTACAGGAAGACACAAACAAACAGGTAAAGAAATTGAACAAAATCATCCAGGATCTAAAAATGGAAAAAGAAACAATAAAGAAATCCCTAAGAGAGAAAACCCTGGAGATACAAAATCTAGGAAAGAGATCAGGAGTCATAGACACAAGCATCATAAACAGAATAAGAGATAGAAGAGAGAACTTCAGGTGTAGAAGATACCATAGAAAACATTGATACAACAGTCAAAGAAATGCAAAATGAAAAAGATTCTAACCTAAAACATCCAGGAATTCCTGGACACAATGAGACCAAAGTTAAGGATAATAGGTATAGAAGACAGTGAAGATTCCCAACATAAGGACCAATAAATATCTTCAACAAAAATATACAAGAAAACTTCCCTAACCTAAAGAAAGAGATGCCCATGAACATACAAGTGGAGTACAGAACTCTAAGTAGATTTGACCAAAAAAGAATTTACTCCCATCTTATAATAATCAATGCACCAAATGCACAAAACAAAGAAACAATATTCAAATCACTAAGGGGAAAAAGACAAGTAACATATAAAGGCAGACCTAACAACACTACACCAGTCTTCTTACCAGAGACTATGAAAGCTAGAAGATCATGGGTAAATGTAATATAGACCCTGAGAGAAAACAAATGCCAACACAGGATAATATGCCCAGCAAAATGTTCAATTTCCATAGATGGAGAAACCCAGATAATTCATGACAAAACAACATTTACACAATATCTTTCCACACATCCATCACTACAAAGGAAAATATATGGAAAACTCCAACAATGGGAGGGAAACTACACCCAAGAAAAAACAAGAGAGTCATCTTCTTTCAAAAAATCCAAAAGAAGATAGCCACACAAACATAATTCCAACTCATAACAACAAAAAATAACAGAAAGCAACAATCACTACTTTTTAATATCTCTTAACATCAATGAGCTCAATTCCCCAACAAAAAGACATAGACTAACATACTGGATACATAAACAGGACACAGCATTTTTCTACATATGGGAAATGCACCTCGGTGTCAAAGACAGAAACTACCTCAGAGTAAAGGGCTAGAAAACAATTTTCCAAGCATATGGTTCCAAGAAATAAGCTTGAATAGCCATTCTAATATCATGTAAAATCAACTTTCAACCAAAAGTTATCAAAAAGATAAGTACAGACACTTTATACACTTCAAAGGCAAAATCTATCAAGATGAACTCTAAATTCTGAACATCTATGATCCAAATGCAAGAGCACCCACATTCATAAAAGAAACTTTAGTAAAGATCAAAGAGCACAGTGAACCACACACAATAATAGTGGGAAACGTCAACTCCCCACTCTCAGCAATGGACATATCATGGAAATACAAACCAAATAAAGACACAGTAAAACTTACAGAAGTTATGAACCAAATGGATTTAACAGATACCTATAGAACACTTCATCCTAAAACAAAAGAATGTATCTTCTTCTCAGCATCGTGGTACCATCTCCAAAATTGACCATATAATTGGTCACACAAAAAGTCCTCAACAGATACAAGAAGATTGAAATAATCCCATGCATCCTATCAGATCACTATGGAATAAGGTTGGTCCTCAATAACCACAAAAACAACAGAAATTCCACTTTCAGGTGGAAGCTGAACAATGCTCAATGGTAACTTGGTCGGGGAAGAAATAAAGAAAACAATTAAAGAATTTTTAGAATTTAATGAAAATAAAACACAACATAATAAAAATTATGGGGCACAATGAAAGCAGCCCTAAGATAAAAACTCACTGCTCCAAGTGCCCCCAAAAAGAAATTGTTGAGCGCATACACCAGCAGCTTGACAGCATATCTGAAAGCTCTAGAACAAAAAGAAGTAAATACAATCAAGAGGAGTAGATGGTAGGAACTAATCAAACTCATGGTTTAAATCAACCAAATAGAAACAAAAAAGCTGTACAAAGAATCAACAAAATTAGGAGCTTGTTCTTTGAGAAAATCAAGAAGATATACAAACCCTTCGCCAAACTAAACAGAGGGTACAGACACAATATCAAAATTAACAAAATTAGGAATGAAAGGGAGACATAACAACAGACTGGGGAAATTAAAAAATTACCAGATCCTACTACAAAAGACTATACTCAGCAGAACTGAAAAATTTCTATGAAAATTACAATTTTCTAGATAGATAACAGGTACCAAAATTAAATCATGATCAGAAAAAAAAAAATCTAAACAGTTCCATAACCCCTAAAGAAATAGAAGCAGTCATTAAAAATCTCCCAACCAAAAAAAGCTGAGGAACAGATGGTTTTAGTGCAGAATTCTTTCAAACCTTTAAAGAAGATCCAATACCAATACTCTTCAAACTATTCCACAAAAAAAGAAACAGAAGGAACACTAACCAATTCGCTCTATGAAGCAACAATTAAGCTCATACCTAAACCACACAAAGATGCGACAAAGAAAGGAACTTAAGACCAATTTCCCTTTTGAATATCAATGCAAAATACTCATTAAAATTCTCAAAAACTGGATCCAAGAGCACATCAAAACAATCATTCATCATTATCAAGTAAGCTTCATCCCAAGCATGCAGTGATCGTTCAGTATATGAAAATCCATCAACACAATCCACTATGTGAACAAGCTCAAAGGGAAAAAAAACAAACAAACAAACAAACAAAAAAAAAAAAAACAAAAAACAAAAAAAAAACAACACATGATCATCTCATTCAATGCTGATAAATCATTTGACAAAATTCAACACCTCTTCATGATAAAAGTCTTGGTACCATCAGGAATTCAAGACCCATACCTAAACTCAGAAAAAAGGAATATACAGCAAACCAATAGCCAACATCAAAGCAAATGAAGAGAAACTTAAAATAATCCTACTAAAATCAGGGATTCTCTCTCCCTACCTATTCACCATAGTACTTGAAGTCCTAGCCACAGCAATTAGACAATAAAAGGAGATCAAACTGATACAAATTTGAAAGGAAGAAGTAAAAATATTACTACTACTAAACTACTAAAGCAAAAACTTTGCATTACTGGGACTATTGATGCTGGTTAGCTGGAGCTAAGAAATTAGCAGTGATTAAGAAGAGACCAGCATCACTGAGGTGACATCTTCTGGGAAGTGTTTTCTGAGAGCACAGTGGCTGTGTTCCAGATATAGCCAAAGTTGTACATTGTGCTGTGGCTGGACTTGGTAATGTGTAAGGGTCACCCAGGTGGTACTGGTTTTGAAGGCATGAAGGAGTTGAGCAGAGCAGCTGAGGCTCAGCACTGTGAGAGGCCATGGAAGGCCATTGGTGAAAGTGCAGCCTCAGTTGCAATTGATGGCCCAGGACTGAAGGGGTCATGCAGTGTTTTGGAGATGCCAGTACCATGAGATGACCACCAAGAGCAGCAGCAGCAGTGGAGTACAGGCATCTGGAGCCTAGAGGATGATGCGTGTGCTACAAAGGGCATGGCTGGAGAAGTGACCCAAGCCCTTGGAGGAGCCCAGAAGATAATGTGATAGTATACTTAAATGATCCCAAAAATTCCAATGGGTATTGGCCTCACTCTAGACCCACTTATCAAAGCATAGGATTTTAGAAAGTAATGGATATTGACATGAATTTTTAATTAACAATCCAAGAACATGCCCCGTATACCTGCCCAAGATGAGTATGAAAAATAATTATATTAGTAAAATTCTATGCTTTTTGAGGTATCTGGAGTTACTGATAACTGCCTTTTCATTTGTGTGGCATTCAGGAGTTCTATTGATCCCAGAGGCAAATCATGACATGACAGTGAGCTACACATTTCAGTGATAAATTGAGTATAGGATAGCTGAGACCTGTGTCTGAAATGAAATGATTTTTAACAATAACAAGAACGTGAGGCTTTCTGTAGATTTCCAGTTTAAAGGAAATGGACATGCTTTGTATAAATAGGCTTCAACCTAAAATGATCGATCCAATAACATGAGTTCAATAATACCATTTAAGAATATCATTTAGGAATAGGGAGAAGGACCTGTCAATAAACTACTGGTTTTGTGAACCTTAGGACCTTAATTTGGATCTGCAGCACACATTACAAATATCATTACATCTGTAAACCCAGTTCTAAGAAGGCAGAGTAAGGAGAGTTCCTTACCAACCAGACCAGTTGGTTTTGTGAGTTTCATATTTAACTAAAGATTCTGCTTCAAAACTTCAGTTAGCAAAGAATCAAGGAAGACAGAGATTTTCAACCTCTAGCCTCACCTACAAGTACACAAATGATCATGTAAACACACACACACACACACACACACACACACACACACACCATTTTTAGGTGTATATGAGTAAAAGGGCAAGTATGAATGCTCATTGGATAAAGGCACTTGCTGCCAAACTGGACTGACTGAGTTAGCTTTCCAGAAGCCACATACTTCTTCAGGATTTCCTTTAGCTTCTACATGTGTATCTTGGCATAGAGCGTCATCCCAATACAAAGAAATATTAATTTTTTTTATTTGCTTGAGGATGAATGGTCTAGTCAGTGAGAGACATTCCTGATTAAATAAGCTTATGTTAGTTTCCATGTTTAATTTTTTGTGGAATGTGTGACTCAGAAACTTGGTATGTTAATAGACTATTTTAAAAGGATGTAGTGAACTGCACTCCTTTGCTTATGACCACCTTTGTCTTTGTCATATTCATTACCATTTCCAGGAATTGGTATCTCATACACATGGTATTAGAGATAGTGCTCTAAAAGCCAGAGCATTTTCCCAGCAACAACTTCCTCCTGTCCCTGTTCTCAGTAGCCTCTGTCCTTGGTGGTCATTACATGGCACTTGTCCCCTATATGCTAAGGTCTCCACTACAAGTGAGGCTGCATGGTCATGAATGATTTATTCTGATGTTGTGCCCAGAATACACAGGAAACCTAGAGAAGATCAAGAATTTCGAATTCCACTGCAGTTCCCAAAAGAGTCTTTTATTGTTTCGAGTTTGAACTTGGATTGCCCACCTCGAACTTACTGAGTGAATGCTGGCAAACGACCCTGAGTCCAGAAAATACTGGGTTTATACACAATATAGTTAGGAATAGTGTGAATGTTCACAGAAAAGGGGAGTAGAGGGCTGTAATCATTTGGGAGAATAGTACAGAAGTGGGAGGGAGGGTTAATTTTATGGCCAGTCATAACTGTGACCTGACCTCTGTTTATCTTTTCTCCATGGTCTCCCTTGAGCTTGTTATTTCTCTAAGGTCTCAAGGACAGGCACCTGGAGTTCTGCTGCTTTATCAGCAGGAGTGTTGGTTTTTGAAGACACAAAGGCAGGGAGGATGTCTCCTCAGAATGTCCTCATTAAGGGGGAGTTTTATGGGTAGTGTTATTCTAACTCTAGGGGAGGGGGAGGGAGCCCTGGGCTGCTACAGGAGGACAGAGCAGAGGAACCAGTTGCCTGTGTATCATGCTTGACTCAGGCTGGAAGGAGGATGGGAGCTTCTGGTGGTGGGGAGCAGACAGGGAACAAAGAGGCAAACTGTCTGTACACAACACTGAATTCTCTCTAGTATCAGTAATTCAGGAGTTACTACACTGTCCTCTCTTCAAGGACTTCAGTCCTGTCACACAATACTATACCTCAGCTGTTCTACATGACGCCTTCATGCCTTCACATCAGAAAAATCTGGGTAACTCTTACATATCACCAAGTTGGACTGCCAACAATCTTGGCTCTTACCAGGACCACAGCTTCTATATGCTGAACTTGAGAAAATACTTACAAAAAAATATTTCCTCTGTGATGCTGGTCTCTTCTTAATTACTGATGATTTTCCTGACCAAGCTAACAAGCATCATTTTTTTCCCAATGAAGTAAAGGTTGTTTCTCAGTGCAATTCAATTATTCTTAATAATTGGTGATTCCTTGACCCTGCTGACCAGAGCCATGCCTTATTAATGAAAAGTAGCACACAAACACCCCTGGTACCTATGTTTTCCTCTGAAATGTAAGCTAAGCCTCTATCATCTTCACTGTTCTCAGCTTTATTTTTCAAGCTTATATAATGGTATCCTATTAAGCTCTCAGTACACAGTGGCCTCTCCAGCCCACAATAATTCCACAGTCCTCTCCAAATCAACCCGGTCTGGCCTATAGCAGCAAAAGCCCAGGAACATAATATTGATTTCTGTCTCTATTTGCTTTTCATTACTCTGATAAAACAACGTCATCAAAAACAACTTAGTAAGGAAAACCTTATTTGATTCACAGGTTATAGATTATAAGATCAGATCAAGGAAACCTTGACAGGAAATTGGAGGCACAAACTATATCAGAGATCATGGAGCAATTCTGCTTACTGGTTTGCTTGCCCTAACCTTTTCAGTTTTCTTTCTTCTAAACTCTAAAACTACTCACATCGGGAAGATATATGCCACAGTGGATTGTGGATAGCTCTGAGGCTAAATATATTTAATGTTAATTCCATTCTCCTGTGAGGAGTGTGAACAAGGGATGAGTCAGCACTCAAGTGATTTCCTGTTAACCTGCTTCCCACCTTAATTTGTAAAATAAAGGAGAGCTGGTGATTGGGCAGATAATGGGAAGGTGGAGTGGAAGGTGGAGAGAGAGGGGGAGGAGAAAATGGAAGAGGGAGAGGACATGGAGGAGGAGGAAGAAGAAGAAAAGTGGAGCAGAAGCACATGGCCTGGAGAAAACTCAAGTTCTAATGGGTCTCATAGATGTGGAAGATGGAAGTGTAACAGTACATCTGCCCAATCTAGGCACACATTATGTATTCATATTAACTGAGTATTTTCATTGCTGGGGCATATTTGGGTTGGAGATTTACCTCAAGGTGGGTCATTTCGCTTTGGCCATCGACTTAGAATATTACCAATAGGCTTGACTATACATACCAATCTCATGAGGACATTTTTTCAACTGAGATTCACTCTTCCCAGGTGAATTTAAGTTGTGTCAAGTCACGAAAAATAAACAACACAGAATGAAAACGAAAATTAACTAACCAATCATGGTTTTAAACTACCTTCACTTTGGAAAATAACTGTGTCCTTTGTGGCACACAAACAAAATGTTCATACAAACAAAATGGATGTAAACCTGAAAATATGACAGTGAATTAAAGTCATACAAAAACTCCTCTTTAAAAGTTACATTTGGCCAGGCAGTGGTGGTGCACGCCTTTAATCCCAGCAGTTGGGAGGCAGAGGCAGGCGGATTTCTGTGTTTGAGGCCAGCCTGGTCTACAGAGTGAGTTCCAGGACAGCCAGGACTACACAGAGATACCCTGTCTCAAAAAACAAAACAAAACAAAACAAAACAAAACAAAACAAAACAAAACAAAACAAAACAAAACAAAACCAAACCAAACCAAAACAACAACAAAAAAATTAAATTTGTGAACAACTATGAAAGCATATTACATAATTTTTATTACAAGTCTACATTTTATTTTCTATGGCAGTCTAAATATAACTGAATACAAATGATTGAAATCTATGTAAAAGAGTCCTAGATATATAAAAGTATGGCATGTGATATCAGCAAAGTCATGTTGTAAAGTTTGCCTTGAAGTAAACAAAACTATTGGATGCAGTTGAAATTCAGTTGATATCTTAGCACTTGTATTGCTATTATAAAACACCATGGACAAAAGCAACTTGTGGAGGAAAGAGTTTACTTTATCTCATATCTATCAGGGACAGTGTGGAGCACAGTCAGAGCAGGGAATTGTACAGCAGGAACTGAAGCAGAAACTATAGAGAAACATGCTTTATTGGCTCCTTTTCTCATAATTCAGGACCATCAGCCCACAGTGGCACTCTCTATAGTAAACTGGGCTCTCCTACAATGATCATTAATAAAGAAAATGATTGACAGACTTACTTCTAGGACAGTCATAGAGAGAATTTTTTTTCGATTGAGAGACTCTATTCCAAAATTTTCTAGATTTCGACAATGGTGACATAAAATAATCAGAACTATTAATATTAATTTAAAATGTGGTAGTAAAACATGGAGTTACATGATTCCCACACAATAATAACAAGTAATATATTAATTAAATATATGTAAATGAAGAAAGAAAGCCAGGGTCAGAGATATGACTCTGTGCTTTACTAACCTTTACAACTTCTATGGTTCTGAGTTCAATACCTGTAAACCTATATAAAGATAGGAGGAGAGAAGAGCCTTCATATTTCTTGTCCTCTGACTTCAACACACTTGCAGTGGTTTTGAAATGATCTCACACATATCTTACACCACACACACACACACACACACACACACACACACACACTACAAATCCACAAACAGTTCATAACAATTGGAAACATTCTTGAATGTAATTTCAGTTACAAAATATAAGTGAGAATGCTGGCATCTTTGAAAAAACAAATAGTTCTACAGTAAAAGAATGGAGCATCAATATACTACTTCCAATAACATTTATAACACCAAGACAGGTCACCAATAGAGCAAGGGAAATAAATGAATCTAATAGCAGTGAACAAAGTTCAAGACTATCTCTTGGCCAAAACCTGTTTTTAAAAAAATTACAAAGCCTAGAAACAAATCACAACCATGAAATTTGAAGTGTGTAGTATAGATAAAACTGCACAGTTTTGGATGGAGGAAAGCTAAATAGAAATAAACCAGGCACATGCCCTTAATCCCAGAACTCAGGAGGCAGAGGCAGGCAGCTTTCTGAGTTCGAGGCCAGCCTGGTTTACAAAATGAGCTCCAGGACAGCCAGGGCTACACAGAGAAATCCTCTTTAAAAAAAAAAAAAAAAAAAAAAAAAAAAAAAAGAGGAAATACAGGGATAGAAAGAAAGCAAAAGGTAAAAAACAGAAACAAAGAAAGACGGAATGAGACAGAGGAAACAATGAAAGAATTATTTACATAGGAAAAACTAGCTAATGATAGTAATGTCAAACACATCTAAGGAAAAAAAGATGGCTCTTCTTTGAATGATTGTAATCCTGCTTCCAGGTTTTTACATAGGCTGAGTTCTGCTGCTATTTGAAAACTGTGTCATCTCATTGCATCCATCTGCCATAGTACAGAATGATCTTTTGTTGGGGAGCCAGGAAGCTTGTGTTATACAGACAAATGCAGTCCCCTCTGCACTACCTGCTATCTACACCTGATTGGATGCCCAGGTGACTCATTCTAGTCTTGGTGGCTAAGGCCTAAGCTCTAAATCTATGTTTGCAAAATTGTTCTGAAATCCTTTAATATGAGGAATGTCGAGCTCAACTCTCTTTGATCTTATTCTATTCTAAGACTACACAGGCATCTCTGAGAGGTTAATCACAGGTAACAGAAAGAGAGATTTTACCCCTGTTCGTGGTTTTAAAGGGTCATTGTGTAGAAGTCGTTGAATTAAACTCTCTGGGGCAAAAGTCAGCCATGAACTGAAATGGTCTATTATTCATTCAGTTCTCTCACCTTCTAAGAACAGATTTTCCTCTTACACTGACTACTTCTTTGTCTATTAATAAAGGAAATTACAGAACTCCATGTCTTTTTGACCCCTACCTACAATGCCGCTCGGAATGTGCTGATTAGGCCATTGTTGAAAGAGCCTTAGCAGCCCTGCTTCCTGCTTGCTTAACAAAATCTGTCAAAACGTTGACTGTGGTGTAAAGTGGCTGCCATGAAGTGAGAACAGCTTTGAGCCTCAATTCTATTTCTAGTCAGTTTAGGAAAACATCTTAACACCTACCCCCTGCCCAACAGAATTAGTAAAGAATGCATCATGTGTGTGTGCATGTGTGCCTATGTGTATAAACCTATGGTGCACATGTTATTATTTGTGTGTGTGTGGGGGGGGGTAGATATAAGTTGCTCTTTTAGGACTCTCTAAACCCTTAGCACTAGTTTGGGACTGTTTTAGCATCCACTGTCATAGACTGAGCAGCCTCCCAGTTATTAGCCCCTCCAGTGAGAAAGAAGCCATCCATGTCAATGTAAAAAAATCTCCTTTTATATATTTATATAATCAGTTCTCTTTCCCTGATAAATATATGTCCCTATATTGGAACAGCAACTAATTATAGTTTGTTGTTAAATCCAAAATCTACCACTTATTTAACTCATTTTCCCCAAGTCAGATACAATAAGCAGAAGAAAAATGAGAAGAAGAATACAAAAGTTTGTCTTTGTGGTGTCATCAGACACTGAAAATATTTTTTTATTTCTTAAGTTTTTATTGTGTGTGTGTGTGTTATCATGCTTGGCCAGTAAGCACTTTTATGCATTGAGAAATTTCCCTAGCTCCAAGAATAACTTCAGATAAACCTGGTAGAAATGTGTTTAAAATACAGACAAAGATGAGCAAATAATAGTTTGTTCTACTAGTCAGTGACTCCCCATTCTCCCAATGAATTCCATGGATGTAAGCTGTGATTTTAGAAGGCAATATAGGGAATCTTTAGGCCTTGTATCTTGTAGTCAACTCATGGGGCAGCAGAGATGGCTTAGACTTAAAAAGTGCTAAAGGCTTTCTCATGAGAACCAGAGTTCAGATGCCAGCCCCCAGAACTGTCTGTAACTCTAGCTGCAAGGGATCTAGTGTCTTATTCTGGCAAGTATGGGCAGTGATACATGCACAATCACATTCACTCACATAAACAAAAATGAATATAATAATAAAATTAAACCTTTCAAAACAACTCATTATTGAAAATCACTGCTAATGTATTCCACATTTCCTGGATGTCTTCATGCATTAACCTCTACCATGACATTTATCAGGGTCCTAGTAACTCATGAATCTAAAACAATCAATATCTCTGTTTGCTGCTGAGAAACCAGTGGTTCAAACAATGTTGTATGGCACACGAGACCATGAATGTAAAAATATGTATTTTTGTTGTTCTTCTTGTGACATGTGTCCTCTAAAATGAAGCAAGTGACTCTAGCTTTGTGATTAATGTATAAGACTGAAGAATTCCGTGTTCAGTTTAAAATGTCACCCTTCTTTTTTCTTTAAATTTCTTTCAAACACAGAGATCATTTGAAAAAGGAATATTCCAACTATTGTCCACTGTAGGTCTAGATTTGTGAAAAGATATTGTGTAAATTTGGTTTGGTTGTGAAATATCTTTGTTTTTCCATCTATGGTAATTGTTTTGCTGGGTATAGTAGCCTGGGCTGGTATTTGTGTTCTCTTAGGGTCTGTATGACATCTTTCCAGAATCTCTGACTTTCATAGTCTCTGGTGGGAAGTCTGGTGTGATTCTGATAAGTCTTCCTTTATATATTACTTGACATTTTTCCCTTACTGCTTTTAATATTGTTTCTTTGTGTTGTGCATTTGGTGTGTTGACTATTATGTGACAAGGGGAAACCCTTTTCTGGTCCAATTTATTTAGAGTCTGTGGGCCTCTTATATGATCATGGGCATCTCTTCCTTTAGGTTAGGGAAGTTTTCTTTAATAATTTTGTTTATATTTACTGGTCCTTTAATTTGGTAATCTTCATTCTCTTCTATACCTATTATTCTTAGGTTTGGTCTTCTCATTGTGTCCTGGATTTTCTGGATGGTTTGGGTTAGCAGCTTTGACTGTTATGTCAATGTTTTCTATGGTATCTTCTGCACCTGAGATTCTATCTCCAGGAGTGATTCCCTTTGTGAATCCTTTATTTTTCCTATTTCCACTTTTAGATACTAGATGGTTTTGTTCAATTCCTTCACCTGTTTGGTTGTGTTTTTCTGTAAATCTTTAAGGGATTTTTGTGTTTCCTCTTTAATGGCTTCTACCTTTTACCTGTGCTCTCCTGTATTTCTTTAATGGAATTATTTATGTCCTTCTTAAAGTCCTCTATCATCAGCATGAGATGTGATTTTAAATGAGAGTCTTGCTTTTCTGGTGTATTGGGGTATCAAGGGTGTGAGAACTGGGTTCTGATGATGCCAAGTAACCTTGATTTCTGTTGCTTATGTTCTTGCCCTTGCCTCTCACCATCTGGTTATCTCTGGTGTTAGATGGTCTTGATGTCTTTGACTGTGGCTTGTCTCTCCTGTAATCTTCTGTGTCAGCAATCCTGGGAGAACAGTTCTATCCAGAAGGAATTTGGGTTTGGAGAGCTGTGATAGAGGGTCCGCTCTGGGTGCAGACTGAAACCAAACCAGAAGGATCTTGTCCCAGGTTTCTCCTTGGTACCTCTATCTTGAGGGCTCCAGGCAGGTCCTTCTTGGGCCAAGTATTTGAGCAAAAGTGGTGATCTTACCTGTGCTCACCGAGTCTCTGGGTTTCAACTTGCTCTACCTTACCAAACATCCTGTCATGGTTTTAAGTCTCACACAGCACCAGCCCACTAGAACATACAATTCTGTAGATTCCATGACTTGTATGTCAACTCAGTGTTTGATCCCAATGGTTCATTAAAACTGGCCATGCTCTTAAGCTCTTTTTTCTTAACTAACACCAAAGTCCACTGAGTAGATGAAGGTGTGGAAATATTAAACTACAGTAACACAAACAACTTCTAGTTTAGGATCAGGCATATTCATATCCATATTTGCAGACTCACTGAGTTACAGTTTCAGATCCAGACTCTTTAGTCGCTTCTCTCCTTCCAAAGCTTAACTTATATACTTAACTTCTTTCCACTGTGCATTGATTTCAAATACTTAGTATTTTTAAATATTTATCTTTATTTTCTAGTTTAAGCAGAAGGTAATTTGGGCATTTATGATTGCACTTATTTTTCCTAAAACTTATATAATATTTTTAGAAGAAATATAAATTTTAGCCTCTAAATTCAAGGAAAACTTTAATTCTACAGTCCTTTAGTATGAGACTGACTATACAGAGAATTTGCCAGTGGTAGCCACACATTTACCTTTTCTCTACAATAGACTACACTTCTAGTGAATGCAGTCCTTATCTTCCACTCTTTTGAATGTATGGTATCATTCAGTATTGCCCTCTAAACATTAAGATCTTGAAAGGCAGAAAAAATTTATGTGTACTAATGGACCATGCGTTACACTTTTTGTTGAAAAAGCATAATATAGGAGGCAGAATTCCATGTAAATGCTTTATCATGAGAGTCTGTAAGTCAGTCACTTATTACACGAATTTGGGATTCTTCATCTGTCAGTCTAAATTATATATATCAGTAATGTTCTCAGAATCAGAAGTAAAAAGCAAAATATATATGTGACTCTTCTCTACAATATGAAGTTTTGTGAATAAAATTATGAGAGAAAGATACACGAAAGAAAAATTGGAGTGTGTTTTTTTGTTTTGTTTTGTTTTTTGTTTTTGTTTTTGTTTTTTTTTTCTTTCGTATTCTCTTTTTTTTCCCATTTTTTATTAGGTATTTAGCTCATTTACATTTCCAATGCTATACCAAACGTCCCCCATACCCACCCACCCCTACTCCCCTACCCACCCACTCCCCCTTTTTGGCCCTGGCATTCCCCTGTACTGAGGCATATAAAGTTTGCAAGTCCAATGGGCCTCTCTTTCCAGTGATGGCCGACTAGGCCATCTTTTGATACATATGCAGCTAGAGTCAAGAGCTCCGGGGTACTGGTTAGTTCATAATGTTGTTCCACCTATATATAGGGTTGCAGATCCCTTTAGCTCCTTGGGTTCTTTCTCTAGCTCCTCCATTGGGAGCCCTGTGATCCATCCATTAGCTGACTGTGAGCATCAACTTCTATGTTTGCTAGGCCCCGGCATAGTCTCACAAGAGACAGCTACAAACAGGAAAACAAGTTGTTTTTTTTTCTCTACTTTTTCAAACACATTTAGGAAAATGTTTAATTGACCAGGAGTCTGGGTATTATATCTCCAGTTGCTCTTTCCAGAGATCAGTCAAGTACTTTTGTTGGTTGTTGCCTCTGTTGTAAGTCCTGAAC
The DNA here is from genome assembly GCF_000001635.26 of Mus musculus. Taxonomy (NCBI): domain Eukaryota; kingdom Metazoa; phylum Chordata; class Mammalia; order Rodentia; family Muridae; genus Mus; species Mus musculus. The sequence continues at coordinate 115,521,320 of NC_000067.6, forward strand.
ATAGACTTCCACATGCATTTGGCTAATGAAGCTGGGATGAGGAAAAGCTAATAATTGCATTGAGTCATGGTGCCTTCATTTTCTGCCCTTCATTCTATTTTCTCCTCAGAAGAAGGCAAACAGTTGCCCTTCTAGGGCAAACTGTTGTACATGAAATCCTAAGACCAGAGTCTTCTTTCCTCAACTTCTCCTCTCATGATCTTATATTACAACCACTAACCCTCCTCTTTTCACCCATAGGGCCATATTCATGGAAACTAGGGACTGCCCCAATGTTGCATAGCAATTACCAATCTGTAATCTAGTTATGGTAAGTCTGTTTACAGAGCCTCACATATTCCTTCCTGCAAAAGCACACATGAGAAAACATCACAAATCATGGCCTGAGGCTTAAGAACAAAGGATCAGGAAGCAGACAAGTAAGAACCTGTTGAGGGTCTCATAAGCATGGTTACAATGCATGATGTGAAGAAAAGATACAATGATTATGTTGAAAATAAAAACAATACTTATTGAGTATTATTCTAGAATCCACATAAATTCAGATACTGCAGTGTGTTTCTATGATTCAGTGTTGCTAGGTAAGATGGGAGACAGAAGAAGATTTCCTTGAAGTTCATGGACTTAATAGCATGTGGTATGCAATAGTAAAAAAGAGACTCTGTCTCATACAAGTTGGAAGGTGAGGACCAACAGCCTAGGCTGTCTCCTACCTCCCACACTCATATGATGTATAAGTGTCTTCCACAGCAAACACACATATATAAAGTAAAGTATTATATTCATTACTTCACTCTTACTGAGATAAAATATTGTGGCCAAAGCAACTTATAGAAGAATTATTTTGCTTTGGCTCATTTTTAGAGAGAGGGGGGAGAGTAGAAGGGGGGGGGAGAGAGAGAGAGAGAGAGAGAGAGAGAGAGAGAGAGAGAGAGAGAGAGAGAGAGAGAGAGTCCATAATGATAGGAATGCATGCTAGTAGTTTGGTGAAGCAGTATACTGCCTACATTTTTATCTATATACAGGAAGCAGAAGTCAAAAGCAGGAAATAGAGGTGGATATAATCCTTTGAAGCCCATGCCTGTGATGTACTTCCTCCAACAAGACTGTGCCTTGTAAACATTTCATAACCTCCACAAACAGTACCACAATTGGGGAATCAAGTGTTGCAATGCATGATCTTATGAGAAATATTATTCAAACCACAAACCACACACACATGCAAATGCACACATACATTCATGCATATACACAAGGCATTCATGTACATATATATTCACACATTCATGCACATATACACACTAATGCACACACATTCACATACATGCATAGACACACATACACACACACATATTTACACATATTCACACACAAGCTCACACACAAACACACACGCAGTGCTTTTTCCCCATGCTTTCCCTCTGTTTCTTCTACTTCTGACCTGTGATAGCAATCCTACTATTGGTTCTGCCTGGTGTGATGTACATGTTATTGCCTCTGCAGTAATATGTCATTCCAGTGACATTTTTCCATATACTCTATCACTTATATTTTCTAGTAACACAGTTTGTCTTAAAACAAACATCACAATGCAGTGGTATACCAGCTGGGGCATCTGGGTTGCACTGTGGTAGTAGGCCAACTGCTCTACCATGGTGCTTTCTCTTAGCTACACTCTAGAAAAGTGAAAGCATCACCCTGATCATTAAAGGTTTATTATGAGAATGTAATATAAATGGTCAATATTTGATTTCTTATAGGACTATAGTATTATTAAGATTGCTTCTGGAAAATAAAATAAACACATGAATTCTCATGGAAGTTAAAACCAGTTCAAAAGCAAGAAAAATATCAGATGATCAGACAAATAGAGACAAACTGATATATGCACAAATGTCTGCTAATAAGAGTTAGGAGAGATAAAACATGTCTTTGTTGTTTGGGGTTTTTATTTGTTTTGTTTTTTATGAAAGTAATCTTACACTACCTCTGCTATGAGGTATTTCACTTATTTTCTGTTATCAAAAAGTACAGGAAACACTCTCTAGTCATATATGAGTTCATACTTGACTCTTTTTTTTTTTTACAAGACAAATAGGTAAGCATGGTCATGTCCATATGTTGAGCAAATAAATACCTAACTTTTGCAGATGTATGCACCTTGCTTTTGATGTTAATTCTTCTAAAACCCTGCTTTTGTTTAAGGAAGAAGTTTGCTATATGCACTCAGGCTATGCTTGAATATAAGATCCTTCTGCCTCAGCTGTTTAGTGAATAGATTAAAATGAGGAACACTACATTTTTATGTGCAATTTAAATGTTTATGACATAGTATGACAGGTGAAGATGCAGCCTTCCAAAGCAGTGGCATTTGGCTAACCAATTTAATAATGATTAGGAGAAGGTCTGATGATCTGAAGTGGCATTTCCCACATTCTGGGTGCATGGAAGACTGGAAAATAGGAGAGACTTCGTTTCTCTTCTTTATCACCAAATCATTTGCATACAACACTCTAAGACAGAAAGCAATATTTCTTGTATATTTTTCAACACAGCGAAGAAAATTCACAGCTGTAAATGTGACATTTACATCACAACCCTTACTTCCAAGGCTAAGGGATGATTGTAGATGAGGGTAGGTCAATGATTTCAAGGGGCAGTGGAGAATTGCAAGGAAACAGTACTCTCTAGACAGAGCAGGGCAGATGCACATATACATTCACAGCAGCTGAGACAGCATGCACAAGACCAAAACAAAGTTTCACTTCTATCTGAAGAGTTATTGATAATTGATAGCTGCTGCGAAAGGGACCATTAGTTTTCTTTACTTGTGTCACCACTTGTGGAGTTACCCCTCTCTAGTGAAAGACACATATTCACGAGTATATTGGTAGCACAAGAAGTACATAATTCTCTAAAAAGTTAGAGATAAGACTACAGTTGTGTGGATTAGGAAGATGTTTGGGTATCAGAAGTGTGAGGGTTAAAAAAAAAAAAAACTACCAAACAAACAACCAACAGATGGGTCAGTGGTTAAATGAGCATTCAAGGAGAAAGTTGGTTTCTAGCAGTCATGCTGAGCAGCTCCAGAACCAGAGTATTCAACATCCACTTCTAACCTCTGTGGGTGATTGCATTCTTATGCCACACATGCACAGAACTGGCAGAAAGCAAAATGCTTCTTCCTGTACTGACAAAGTTTCTTTGCATATAGCACACATACAGATAGCAACTGGTACTATAATTCCATTTGTCTATCTATTAGCATCTACTGTTTTTGCCTGCAGGACTCAGGAAAAGCCACATTTGCTAGGTCAACACATTTATAGTAGATTGGGGTGCAAAAAAAATGAGACGAAGGATCTCAACACAAGGTCAGCTATACAGAGACATTGGAGAAACACCAAGAAGAAAATTGTATCAGACAAGGAAATCCCTGTGGGATTCTAAAGGAAATGAGACTTGAAAGAGTCTTAGAAAATGCAGTGACACTGTTCACCCTGTAATTTCTTACACACCTCCCACCTAAGCTAAGGAGATATGCTACAAACACAGGATATGAAGACATCAGGAGTCTCTTTTAGAGCTTCATATAATTTCATAGTCAGGATCTAAGAGCCATGTGGATATTGTGCTTTTAGAGATCATTTGCTGAGAGTCAGAGAGGTCAAGAGACTTGCAAGGGGTCATATAGTTAATTAGCTCCTTCCTAGATACAGACTCTGGCCTCTTAATGCCACACTATGAGGCAGGAGCTACAGCCTGCAGCTAATGTGAAAGGGCTGTCACATAAAGGCATGTATTTTGGGAACACATTCTCAGCTTAAAATCTTTCAAGTCTTCATGCCACCAAATATGCTAAGGAATAGATTCATTTCTCTGTCCCCATGTATTCTTTAAAGGTTAGAATGCAATTGACCCCTCAAGACTTATTCACAGGGGACAAGAATGCATCAGTGTCAAAAAGCCAGCTCACCTGTGGGGTTATTCAGGCAAGAACTCAGAGACAGAAATCAAGGTTGGAAGAATTTTTCAAAACACTAGAAACTTAGACAACAAGTAGTATGTCTTGACTTGTTAGATTCTTTTGCCATTCTTTCCTTACCATGTGTTAGCACAGCAGATGGAGGACAAGGGAAAGTTGTTGTTCGTGTTTCTTATTCCACTGACAAAGAAGCTGGAAATACAATATTAGGGTTGTTTTGTTTTGTTTTGTTTTGTTTTGTGTTTTGTGTTTTGTGTTTTGTGTTTTGTGTTTTGTGTTTTGTGTTTTGTGTTTTGTTTTTTGTTTTTGTTTTTGTTTTTGTTTTTGTTTTTGTTTTGTTTCTGTTTTTGTTTTTGCTGTGCCCTCATATGGGCTAAGAAGAGTGCCTGGGTAGTGTATAATTGTTCTTCTGTGAATGCATGAGTGTGTTTGTGTGTGTGTGTGTGTGTGTGTGTGTGTGTGTGTGTGTGTGTATGTGTGTGTGTGTGTTTGAGTGCGTTCAGGTGCATATGTATTAACATGCATGCATATGTGAATGAAAATGTGTGGAGAGCAAACATAAACTCAAATCTTTTTTTTTTTACTGTATGAGAAAATAATTTATTTTCAATAAAATAAAAAGAATGACAAAATAAAAATCCAAAGTTTCCTTTAAAATCTAAAATCTCTTTAAAATTCATCCTCTCAAATTAAAATTACAGTTTTTCCCATAAAATCAAAAATAAGTTAAATACTTCCTTACTTCAAGAGGGACTACTAGGGAAAAGTCACAATCAGATCAACGCAATTTTCAATATCTGGGATATAAACTCAAATCTTGTTCCTCGGTAGTTATCACTTACACTTCTGAGACAAGATCTGTCTCTGGGACCTGGAACTCTTCAGTTCAGATTCTCAGGCTTTAAAGTGAGCCACAGATCTGCTACTATCCACTTCCCCAGCACTAATTAAAAGCTCTCCACATTTCACCTATTCTCATGGGTTCTAGGGGAAGGAAACCAGGCCCATAAACTTTTAAGACTAATTCAGGAAGATAGACCCAAGCATACCTTTATTAAGTAACATGTGTATTGACCTATCATTTGGGATTCAACTGTGACTACTCTCTGAACTTCATGTTACTCAACCTTTTGAGAAAGATCAAGTTTAGCAATCATTTACAAGTATTGTCTCTTAAGTTTGGTAAGAAGACAAATAAAGCAAGGCTTTACCAGACTCTAAAGGATTATCAGCTTGGTCAATCTTGACTAGCTTTACTGCCTTGGCCCTTAAGTTTTACTTGGCTTGCTGTTCTCTAGCAGGCTACATAGTCTCTCTATCCTCTTCCTGTCATTGCTCTGCATTTATTTCAATTACAGCTTTGACCTTATGTAACTGTTAACTTGGCCTCTTATGGCTTCTGTACTCTCCCCTATACATCAGTGCAAACATTTGCAAACCAATATGTATAGTTTATCTTTGGTTAGGAATACAAGAATATAGAACACAATAATTATCCAAATACCTCTGAACTGTGGGAAACATAACATGGATAAAGTAGATGCATACTTCCTGAACTTAAGGATTTTTCTATGTGTTTGTTTGCATGTAAGACATTCCTAAACACAAAACAGAATAGAAACTCAGAAAGTTGAATGAATAAATGTAAAATAGAAAGTAAATGTATATGGAAGTTGTTATTTGTGCTTAATAATATAGAAGACTGGTGTCAATATTATCTAACAATACAGACCATTGTTACATAACAGAGTTTTTGGTGGCCATCAGAAGCTTCTGGAGTTTGGGTAGGGCTGGAACAACAGCCTCAGATTGGAGGTAGCTCAGCTCATATAAAGAGATGTCAAGGGCTTTGGAAAAAGTCTAGGTAGTAAAGTCCTTGATGTGAAAGCACAAGGACTTTATGTTTAGCCCAGAACCTATCTTAAAAATCTGGTGTGATGTGAAATTATAATCTCATATTTGGGAAGGTAGAAAGAGATGCATCAATGAAGCCTATTGGCCAGGCAGCCTACTACACCTCAGAAGTTCTGGACCTTCAAATGGTCTCAATATAAAAAAATGATACCTGAAGTTGACTTCTGGATTCCATACACACTTGCACATATCTGCATCAATACACACACACACACACACACACACACACACACACACACAGAGAGAGAGAGAGAGAGAGAGAGAGAGAGAGAGAGAGACCCCATAAGGCAGTTAGTAAGAATGAAGCCACATGTTTAAAGAACTATTCATTAGCACTATTTTCACTGTACAAGTCTCTTGACTCATATCTTTAGCAGAACCACAAGTTGTAGATCAGTGGTAGGTCCCTGGAAAGAAACACCAACAAAACAAAGTGAGACAGTGATTTTAGTCATTCAACATGGTTATTTATTTTTAAATGCCATGTGAGACACCTCTAAGAATCTTCAGGGGGAAAGAATGTTTACATTCTGGTGCCTACATTGTCTCTGAATCTTGTGTACATATGCCCTGTATATTCAGAAACAATTGCATGTGTGTTCAAGGGCATGTGCAGGCCAGAGAACAAGCACATATGTTTCTCACCCACTCTCAATCTTAGTTCTGAGAAGGTTAGCCACTGATGTGGAGATCACCAAGTAAATTAAGGTGGCTGACCAGTGAGCTTCAGGGGCAGAGCTGTTTTGGAATTTGTGTCACTGAAATGAAAAGTGTATGCCATCGTTCCTGGCCTTTTTACATAGATTCTTGCAATAAAACTCATGTTCTTTTAATTGCAAGTTCGGCATGTTACTAACTGGCATTCTCCTCCAGCCCTTTTCGTAGTAATTGCTAAGTAGAGAAACAGCTTTATTAATAGCAGAATTTAAAATTCAACAAGATTTTGCAACGCATAAAAATACCAATAAAATTCACTTAGTCATCACTTTAAACCCACTAGGTCTATTCTGAGCATGAATCACCGTCAAAATCAATTAATGAAGTCCATCAAGATATATACATATATATATATATATATATATATATATACATATATATATATATATTTGCTAGCCAGTACCCTAGGCATTAGTTATTTCTAGTCATGACATATCTAAGTTATGAGACACAACTTCTGGAAAGTCTAGTACCTGTTTTGAGAGCTGACAAGTATCTTTATTTGACCACTACCACAGAAGCCATTCTCTAAGGTTGAAGGCAATCTGTGAATTCCTTGAGAGATCTATGTTAAAGGATTGCTATTAAGGAATAAAACACTTAGTGTTGTATCTAAACATGCTGTATACTATAAATGATAATATAACTTATGCATGCAATAAAATAGATCTGACTTATAACTTATTTAGTAAAGTGTATGTATTACAAGCATACAATATATCTGAGTTAGGGCTCCAAGATCCATAGAGAAAGAAAGAATGAAAGAAAGAAAAAAGAAAGAAAGAAAGAAAGAAAGAAAGAAAGAAAGAAAGAAAGAAAGAAAGAAAGAAAGAAAGAAAAACAAAAATGCTGAATTTAGTGGCTTGTGCTTATAATTCCAATGCTGAGGAGGCAAATGCAGGTGGGTCCCTTGGGCAATTCCTAACCTGCCTACCCTTGCTAGCATGACACAGGCCAAGGTGTCTGTAAAACTGAACATGGACACAGGAACCTACACACATGAGTATACAGATAGCACACACAAATAGATTAAGTTATAATTCTAAATATATAGTCATAATTCTAAATATATTAGTAATAATTCTAGAGCACTATGTTACACAAGGGAGAGAGATGGTGTGAAATAATCATAGAGCAGGGAGATGTTTAATAACTATTTATAATAGCCAGAAGCAGGAAAGAACCCAGATGTCCCTCAACAGAGGAATGGATACAGAAAATGTGGTACATTTACACAATGGAGTACTTACTACTCAGCTACTAAAAAGAATGAGTTTATGAAATTCCTAGGCAAATGGATGGACCTGGAGGACATCATCCTGAGTGAGGTAACCCAATCACAAAGGAACTCACACAATATGTACTCACTGATAAGTGGATATTAGCCCAGAAACTTAGGATACCCAAGATATAAGATACAATTTGCTAAATGCATGAAACTCAAGAAGAACGAAGACCAAAGTGTGGACACATTGCCCCTTCTTAGAATTGGGAACAAAACACCCATGGAAGGAGTTACAGAGACAAAGTTTGGAGCTGTGACGAAAGGATGGACCATCTAGAGACTGACATATCCATCCCATAATCAGCTTCCAAACGCTGACACCATTGCACACACTAGTAAGATTTCGTTGAAAGGACCCAGATAGAGCTCTCTCTTGTGAGACTATGCTGGTGCCTAGCAAACACAGAAGTGGATGCTCAAAGTCTGCTATTGTATGGATCACAGGGCTCCCAATGGAGGAGCTAGAGAAAGAACCCAAGGAGCTAAAGGGATCTGCAACTCTATAGGTGGAACAACATTATGAACTAACCAGTACCCTGGAGCTCTTGACTCTAGTTGCATATGTATCATAAGATGGCCTAGTCGGCCATCACTGGAAAGAGAGGCTCATTGGACTTGCAAACTTTATATGCCCCAGTACAGGGGAATGCCAGGGCCAAAATGTGGGAGTGGGTGGGTAGGGGAGTGGGGGGGAGGGTATGGGGGACTTTTGGGATAGCATTGGAAATGTAAATGAGGAAAATACCTAATAAAATATTAAAAAAATAACTATTAGTTGAGACATTTTAGGAACATAGAGCATGACTGATGCATATGAGAGCAAACATAGTTTTAGGGAAGGGCATATGCAGTAGCCCATGGATGAAGTTGGATGGGCACTGTGAAAAGAAACCAAGCAAGGAATTATCGCAGTAGGCACATAGAGGACAAGAGGGAAGGAGTAGGGACATCATTAAGAAATACAATGATTGCCAAGAAAGAAAGAGGAGAACTGAGTGCAAAAATGACAAATCTTGACATCTGACATTGTTTAAATAAGGCAGTCTCAGCTGTCCTGTTAAAGCAGTCTGCATAGACCAAAACTCCTAATGAAAGCCAGGGCAGATGTGTAGAAGGCTGAAAAGCTCGGATATGGTCTACATCACAGACACATAAAAGTAAGATGTAAAGGAATGTGCAGCAATGTCAATAAAGACTGAAAGTCTATGATCTAAATCTGTGTAAATGAAATTACCTGCCAGTGTCTGCAGACAACCATGTCAGAAGTTTCATGTTTGTCCATGGCTTGTTGTTCCCAAGAACACTGTCAATTCTACACAGCTATATTCTGCATACTGCATCTATAATTTACTCAAATCTCTACATCATTCCAAAATAAATAACCAATGGGCTTTTATAGCCAGTGGATCATAAATACCAAAATAGGGAAGATTATCTATGGCACCACACTGTTAGACCACAACAGTCATTATTTTGTTAAAGGTTTGAAGATTTTATTATTAAGAACTTAAGACTGAGATCTGTGTACATAATCTAAAATTGTCTGAGACCCCTAGCATCTAATACATGCAAATATATTATTAAAATGTACTCCAGATCTATAGAATTATAATTTCTAATGTGGGACCTTAGGAATCCATGACTTTAATGCATACCAAAATTTTGAGATTATTTCAGATCAAAAGGATAATGCCAAATGATTCAGATAAAACCACAGGAGTTTCCTCAAGATTCACAATAAATGTATTATATTATTGCTAAAGTTTTAGTCATCATTTTATTAATACTTAACTGTGTTAACTCATAGAATAAATCTCTATGAAGTCTTTTGCCTCTCTACTAGAAACTGGGGCCATTTAAACTGTTTAACTTATGTAGAAATTTTCTCTGATCTGAAACATTCCCTTCTGGCAGGAATAAGGGTGGCTCCTTAAGACTCAAGCAATAAACAACTCACAAATTCTCGGGGCATTCCTAAATATTATAGGACTCCCAAGGTTCCATCTTCAAATTAGAGGGCATGGAGAACAGATATCACTAATATATTGAGCTGTTTTCATTGCATTCAGGGAACTTCTGCAGTGCAAATTTTGTGAGCTTGACTTAATGCTGGAGTAATTTTTTCAGTGGGACAACTACCTTTGAGCCACCCATTCTCTGGTAAGTAACCTCTCACATAAGGTTCTCTAAGCAACCCTGATAACTCTTGGCTCACCAAACTGGACTTGAATGAAAACATTAATTTGGTCAGACCTCAGTTTCCTATCTGTGGTGAACTGATAGTTGATCACATCTCTCGTAGAAAAGTCAGTGCTCTATTTTGTCCTCTAATAAAAAGGGGTAATAATACTAAACCAAATGAGAAGATTATAGACATCAACACAACACCACTTTTCCAGAATATAAACAATAGCATGTTTGACATTACATATTTCTTTTGTGAAAAAAACTTACCAACAAGAAAACATGTTCTCAGTTTAATTTACACATAACTTTCACAATAATTTTCAAAACAGGTGCTATGTATATACCATGACTGGGTCATTTGCTACTTCCAGAAGCATGTAAATTACTAAAATCATTCAATTTAAAAAACATATATCACCTACTCTCAGGAATTGTGTTATGTCCCAACCAATTTGATGGACACCAGGAATGCTACATGAAATATAACTCTTGGCAATATATAACTATAAGAGGACACAAACAGCTGACAACTGAAGTTACAATATGTTTTTATTCATTAATAAAGCTAGAGACCAACCTTCAGCCAGCAAATTCTTCATGGTTGCTCCCACACTCTCCCTTTGCCCTTCTTGCTAGGAAGTATATGTAATCCAACAGTGTACAGCTGAGAGACAGTCTCCAAGAGGGCATCCCACCTTTCCCAAACATCTCCCTATAGGAAGTGAGTCTATAAGAACATTATCTAGAAATGGACTTTAAAAATCATGCATAGTCAGAGTCCCTGAGTTCATAATTACGGTTTGGTTTGAAACAGCACATGGTGGCAATAGCTGATTTGGAGCAGACACATAGTGCCTCCACCCTGCTTTATGCTGGATTCAGAATTCATCAACACTGGTCTACACATTAAAGACTCGATACATAGATTGGTCCTGATGGCCTATGAGATCAAGTAAGAGCTCTTAATGTCATCTGTGGTTTATCCAGAAGGTGAACCTGAAATGGTACCCCTTTCTATCTCTATTTATCTTTCTCTCTTTAATGATGCAGTGAGATCATTACTGTGCCATGAACTACTTACCATGGAGGAAGACCTTGTGTTAGCCCAAGTCTAACATGTCTGATGGCTCTCAGACTAGAAAATCCAAGACTTAAAGTGAAGTAAGCTTTGTCTTTCTAACTTGATTTCCACAAGTATATGGCTGACTAATACACTCCTCAATCTCTAGTTATTGAAAAAAATGAGATCTATAATTGTAAATTTTAATACATGAAACAGAAAGAAAACATTCTGTGAAAAACCAATACGTATGGAGTTGAAAACTTGGAATGACAATCCACATTGTGAGTGAAGTAGATCAGTCTGTTCAGCTTTCACATGAGTTCTAGGGGCCAAATTCAGGAGCTTGTAATGGTAGCCCCCTCATCCATTGAGCCATGCTCTAGACCTTGCTCACTACTGATAAAATATTCACTTTTGATAAGGTACTCACAGCAGGATGCAACTGGATGGAGTTAGAAAGAGAGATTAAGATGGGATAGAAGAAAGAAAAGAGACAGACTGAGTACATGTGCAAAGACACAGTAAGACAGAGAGAGAACAATTTGGGATTAAGAGAGAATATATGTGTGGTAGCATGAGAACAAGAAGAGAGAAAGAAAGAGGACAAGAGAGAGGGGGACAGAAACAGAGAGACAGATACTGGCATAGAGGTAGAGATAGAGACTTGGGCCCTGAAAATCAGCATCACCTCCATGACCAACTTCACTAAGCCAAGCCTCTATAAGAAGCACTAATTAACTATGCTAACAAAGTAAAGACACTCTGAGAAGCAGAGTGCCCAGAACTGCAGCAGAAATAATGAGCTCTGAGCTTCCATCACTGTCTAACTATTCCTTCACACTAAGGCTAGGAAGACTAAACAAGTCCAGAGCACCCAGTTTAGCTGTTCTTAAGCTTAACTAATCACTCATTTAATATTATTTTTTGTTTATTATCCCTAAAATGTTTTCCTTTTGCGCTTGGGATAGATGTTTTTGAAATTAAATAGGATGACATATATCCAGATTTCCTGTAAATGGATGTCTTAATATGGTAAGTATTTTCCCATTTATAAGTGAACTTTGCCATACACATTATTGTCCCTGCAAAAGCAGATTTAGTATTGATACACAAAATATAGATGTTCCTGTAAATTTTCTTATCTGTCATTATCCAGTGCAACTTTCCCTTACACAAGGCCCATTCTCTTGCTCGAAAAGTGAAGTTTGTGCATTGTTTATCCTTTTACTAATTTAGGCATCCTGGTGAGTGTTCCTGCTGTGCAGTACAGGATATCAGACTCAGGACAGTCTCAGGACAATGTCTCCACATTCCAGCAACTAATGTATGGCCTAATTCTTAGGGCTTTAATGAGAAAAGTGGAGATTAGAAGAAAACATAGGTATTGAAGAGCAGGGAGGAGACTGTGATTTCTGCAATGCAGGCTGATAATGAAGGGGCACTTTCCCACAGGCATGTATTCCAGTAGATGGCAGCAGGCTAATGGAGTTATTGGAGAAAGAGTGGGATTTCCACACTGCTGTGTGCCTGGAGAATGTGGGTCATCACATATTCCAGGTACAGGAATGGAAGCATCCTGAGTTGATGTCCCTGATTTACTTCAGCTTTTCATCAGGAAGTAAGTCACCAACATACGACTATCGTATGGTTGAGATTCTTTGGTCTGGTACCCACAGCAACTCACTGAACAGAATTATGCATGAACAAACAGATTCTGAGCAATGGTGATGAAGATAATCTATATTCCCTAGGGGAAGGAGGGAGGTTAAATGTCCATGATCCTCAATGGAATTCCTGTCATCATTCCTTCCTACCCTGCCTTGACTGCAAATGGTCCTTTGAAGTCAACTGTGCTCAGAGAAAATGGTTTAATGATATTGAATGCTTTGATGAAGTCCAGAGAGTCTATGATACTGTTTCTTCAGCTTACTGTCTAAAATAAGATACAGGGTGTATAGGAACTAGGATGTTACCAGCTTCCATGAAGTCACCACCCAAGATGGAGGAGAGGTAGAGGAAGAGAGGAAGAGAGAAACTGACCTCTGCCAGAAAAGACAGGCAACTAGAGGATCTATAAGCTAACAACAACCATCACAACTCATTTATAGTCAAATAACTGCCTCAGTTGATTATCAAAATGCTCTGATTCTTTCTAAGTATAAGAAGTTATTAAATGTTAGCAAAATTCTTTTTATTATATCCCCTTTTCATCTTTAGTTGGTGTCAATGAGAGACAAAATCATCCAGTCTCTAAGCAGTGTGTGCACGCACGCGTGCGCGCGCGCACACACACACACACACACACACACACAGAGAGAGAGAGAGAGAGAGAGAGAGGGAGGGAGGGAGGGAGGGAGGGAGGGAGAGAGAGAGAGAGAGAGAGAGAGAGAGAGAGAGAGAGAGAGAGAGAGAGAGAGAGAGAGAACACTTTTATAATTGCCAATCCTATGGGCAACCAAACAATAGTGGTCCTATTATAGACAGGAAGTTGAAGGAACAGTATCACAGATGCCCCAAACTTCACATGAGACTGATTGGCTGCCATGTGAAAATTAGTGAGAATTCCAGGTGATGGCTAAGCTGGTAAATTTCATTTACTACTGATACCCTACTAAGTCACTTAGCCACAGACATGCTCCTTTGAACATAATCACCACCCTCACCCATATCTAACTGCTTCTCAACTCATACCTAGCCAATACATCACATTTCACAGCCCTCATGTTCTCTCCTTCTTACACCATGGAAACCTGCTATGTTTGAATGTGGGGAAGATTTTTACATGAATTTTCTCCTCCAAAGAATTCGTATTCATTTTAGTCTTCCTTCCTCCTCCTTTGCTCTTGCCCTTCTCTGTATTTCATAAATGTTCCCACCAATAAAAAAAATTGTGTGTATGTGTGTGTGTGGTTGTATGTGTTATTGTGTGTGAACAAGTTTGAGGGCATATATACCATGTATCATGTGTGGAAGTCATAAGACAATATTGAATATTAGTCCTTGGCTTCTATCATAATTGATTCAGGATCTCTTGTGATTTTTCACTGCATGTGGGTATCTAGCCCAATGGTTTCCAGTGATATTCCTGTCTCAAACTTCTATGTCTTCCCCCAAGTACAGCAAGGGCTGCTGCAACAGACTATGGCTGAGTCAAACTAAGGTTATCATGCTTTTATGACAAAGTGCTTTTATACACACTGGCCACCTCCTCAGTAAATAAATATATAAAGTAAATATATTTACTTTAAATATGTTAGGTGTCTCACAGGCCATGTCACCTGCATGGATTAATCCGGGTTTATCCCCCAGTGCAGATTCCCTTTTCCTGCAGTTGAAGACTCTCCTCTTCACCTAAGGTTAGACTTCAGGGCCCCAAGCAGAGTTGCCTCTTTCTGAACTCTGAGAATCCAGAGGAATAACTGTCTTCTAAGCAAACACCAAGGTTATTGGTATTTCCTTTTCTGCTACTGGCTTCACTCCTTCTTCATCTCTCTGAAGAATGTGGCAACTGTCCACAAAAGATATGGGTCTCACCTCAATGGGAACGAAATGTAGTTCCTCCTGAGCCAATTAAGAGTAACAGCTGCCTGGAATCCAAATTCAGCCAGTTCCTAGATAACTTGCTCTGCATCTATACGATATTATAAAAGTATCCCTTAAATTCTAAGAGAATAGAACTTTTTTAGACCTCACAATCACATTTAAAAAATACAGCTTGAAGTCCTTAAGACTGCTATCCCACTGTATACTCAGTCTGATTAACCAGCTTTTAAGAGAACAAGATCAAAATTGACCTTACTTGCCTTGATTTTCCCACTTAGTCAACTTTTATGACCTAAACTAATAAGCAGCTATAATCATAAATTATGAATCCATCCATATCTGTTACTCATGACTATTCATGTGTATTATTTTATGAAAATAAATACAGAAGTTGAATGCAACTTTCCAAAAATCTACTAGCAAGGTTGACCACATTTATCAATATTGGTTGATTAACAGTGATGTTTGTTATACTGTTTATTACCTGAGTCTTTTGTAGCCAGTGACCTAATCCCTTGTAAACCCCTTTTAAAAATACCTGTATATATCCAACTCCTTCCTCATTTGATGTTTGTGTGTGTGTGTGTGTGTGTGTGTGTGTGTGTGTGTGTGTGTGTGTGTATTCTTCAATAAAGACAAAACAATATTCTTTACTAGGGACAAATTCAGATACAAACAGACACATACAAGGACACACAGAGAAAAAGAACGGTCAGAAGAGAACCTTCAGCAGGCATAAACCCAGATCCACGCAGAAGGCACAGGGATCATGAAGAAAAGAATTCAAATGTGGATCCGATCTTGGTTCCGACTACAAGGGGAAATATTTTATTCTTTCTTTTCCTTAATGTGACACTGTTACATTATTGGTGACTCAGAGCTAATTGCTAATGTGTTTAGTCCACACAGTCTTGTAAGATTAGTTTAACATGGTCTTATGAAGATTTTATAGGAACCAAACAAGGAAAGTCATAAATCACAGATTTATTAGTGGAACCATTATGAAGGCGGGTTGTAGCAAATACAAAACCTCTTATACAAATTTCATATACTGTCTGTTGATATTCTTAGCTCTTGGTTTAATAGAAACTTGTTGTCTGTTAAGTTAAAACATTGTAGATACTTCACCTCGTAGTCAGGAGGATTTGGGGTCAGACACAAAAAATAAAATGAATGACTACTGAAAAGACTAAAACTTATCTCAAGATATATCTGACTCTGAATTTGCAGCATTTTCACTCTCAGTGATATGTTTTAAAATGCTCGTTTTAATTTTTGTCTGTGTGTGACTGTCCTCATGTATGTATTTGAACTGCCTGTTTCTCTGGTGCTCCCTGGGAGTAGAAGAAGGTATCAGATCAACAGGAGAGGGAGACCAGCTGCTCACACTGCATGCACAGCCAGGAATCTAAAAATAAACAGGAAGTGGGTTAGGGCTCTATGACAATGGAAGCCACATATTATCAGAAGTTCATGGTTGGAAGAGTGTTGGAAACTAAGAGAGAAGTGAAATTTCCATCTCTTATGTAAATTTGGCTGCAGTAGGAGAATATTCAGAAGTCACCAGTATGGGCAAGGATCACAAAGTATCATTACATCACACAAGATGCTGGAGATGGTCTGCTCTAGAGTAACCATATGGAGCAGATACACATGATTAAAACATACAAACAAGAACCAGCAGGGACAGTTCTACTTTTACCATAACTTTATTTCTTTATTTATATTTATTGAAAATAGATTCTTGTGTCACACAATCCATCTCAACCAGTTTCCCCTTCCTCCACTCCACACTGTTCCGCCACCCTCAGGTAAACTCCACCTATGTTTTCTCTGCAAGAAATAGCAGACCTCCAAGAGTGACAGGCAAGTGGGACAAAACAAGACAAAATCTCAGTATAGAGGCTGAAAAGGCAACCCAATAAGAGGAAAAGGGCCATAAGAACAGGCAAATGAGTCAGAAACATGTCTGTTCCTACTATTAGAAGTGTCACAAAACCTCAATCTAATGGTGATAATATATACTGAGAGAATCTGTTACAATCTTACATAGGCCCCATGCTTGCGACTTCTTTCCTTGTGAGCTCATATGAGCCCTACTTAGTTGATTATAGGCCAAGGTCTCCCTCCCTCCCTCCCCTTCCCTCCCTCCCTTCCCCCTTCTTGGTTATTTTATTTATTTACATTTCAAAGGCTGTCCCCCTTCCCAGTCTTCCCTCCACAAAATCTGCATCCTGTCCTCCCTCCAATTTGTCTCAAAGAGAGTGCACACCCACCCACCTACCCACTCCTGCCACACCTATCTATCCCAGTAAGCTGGGTCATCAAGACTCCACAGAACCATTTGTTACATATGTAGCTGGAGCCATCCATGTACTACTCTCTTTGGTTGGTGGTTTAGTCCCTGGGAGCCCAGGGAATATGGGGGGAGGTCTGGCTAGTTGATACTGTTGTTCTTCCTAGAATGTTGCTTTTTTTGTTTTGTTTTGCTTTGTTTTTGTTTTTTTGAGACAGGGTTTCTCTGTGCCTTCCTGGAACTCACTCTGTAGACCAGGCTTGCTATGAAACTCAGAAATCCACCCGCCTCTGCCTCCTGAGTGCTGGGATTACAGGCACGCTCCACCACTGCCTGGCCCTATTGGCCTATTCCTAGGACATTGCAATCCCCTACAGCTCCTTCAGTCCTTCCCCTACTTCCCCTAACTCCCCTAACTCTTCCTTTGGGGTCCCCGGGATTAGACTGAAGGTTTCAAAGGTGTATGGATTTGTGTTTGGGACTTCAACTCATTTTATGCCAATACCACAAGGTTTTTGTTGTTATATCTCTACATTACCATTGAAATCAACGATGGTAATACCTCTAGCAGTTCTTTTATAGTTCAGGGTTGTTTTTTGCTATGCTGGATTTTTGTTTTTCTTTATGAAGTTAAAAACTGTCTTTTCAAGGTCTGGAAAAATCATGTTGGAATTTTGATTGGCATTTCACTGAATCTGCAGATTATTCTTATAGGATGGGCATTTTTTTTGGTTAGTTTACTTTTTTTAAATGGTCTATCTCTAGACCTCTGGACTGATTTATTATCTTTTTTTTTAATTTATTTTTTTCTAATGAGGTATTTTCTTCATTTACATTTCAATTGCTATCCCAAAAGTCCCCAAGCCCCCTTCCCCACTCCTCTACCCACCCATTCCCACTTCTTGGCCCTGGCATCCCCCTGTACTGAGGGCATATAAACTTTGCAAGACCAATGGGCCTCTCTTCCCAATGATGGCCGACTAGGCCAACTTCTGATACATATGCAACTAGAGACATGAGCTCCAGGGAACTGGTTAGTTCATATTGTTGTTCCACCTATAGGGTTACAGACCCCTTTAGCTCCTTGGGTCCTTTCTCTAGCTCCTGCTTTGGGGGCCCTGTGATTCATCCAATAGCTAACTGTGAGCATCCACTTATGTGTTTGCTAGGCCCCGGCACAGTCTCACAAGAGACAGCTATATCAGGGTCCTTTCAGCAAAATCTTGCTAGTGTATGCAATGGTGTCAGCATTTGGAGGCTGATTATTGGGTGGATCCCAGGATATGGCAGTCTCTAGATGGTCCATCCTTTGGTCACAGCTCCAAACTTTGTCTCTGTAACTCCTTCCATGGGTGTTTTGTTCCCAATTCTAAGAAGGGGCAATGGGTCCACACTTTGGTCTTCGTTCTTCTTGAGTTTCATGCGTTTAACAAATTGTATCTTATATCTTGGGTATCCTAAGTTTCTGGGCTAATATCCACTTATCAGTGAGTACATATTGTATGAATTTCTTTGTTTTTGGGTTACCTCACTCAGGATGATGTCTTCCAGGTCCATCCATTTGCCTAGGAATTTCATAAATTCATTCTTTTTAATAGCTGAGTAGTACTCCATTGTGTAGATATACCACATTTTCTGTATCCATTCCTCTGTTGAGGGACATCTGGGTTCTTTCCAGCTTCTGGCTATTATAAATAGTTATTTAAACGTCTCCCTGCATTATGGTTATTTCACACCATCTCTCTCCCTTGTGTAACATAGTGCTCTAGAATTATGACTAATATATTTAGAATTATGACTATATATTTAGAATTATGACTTAATATATTCTCTAGATCGTCCATCCTTTTGTCTCAGCTCCAAACTTTGTCTCTGTAACTCCTTCCATGGTTGTTTTGTTCCCAATTCTAAGAAGGGGCAAAGTGTCCACACTTTGGTCTTTGTTCTTCTTGAGTTTCATGTGTTTCACAAATTGTATCTTATATCTTGGGTATTCTAAGTTTCTGGGCTAATATCCACTTATCAGTGAGTAAATATCACGTGAGTTCTTTTGTGATTGGGTTACCTCACTCAGGATGATGCCTTCCAGGTCAATTTTTTTCTATGTTAATCTTACAAATCCATGAAGACAGATCTTTTCCAACTTTGAATACACTTATAAAATTTCTTTCTTCAAAAATTTGAAGTTTTTATTATATAAGTCATTCAGTTGCTTGGATAGAGTTAACACAAGATGTTTTATATTGTATTAATGATATTTTAAAAGGTGGTGTTTCTCTGATTTCTTTCTCATTCACTTTCTCATCTGTACATACGAAGGCTACTGATTTATGTAAGTTAATCTTTTATCCAAACACTTCACTGAAGGTGTGTATCAGCTGAATTCCCTGCTAGAATTTTTGAGGTTACTTGCATGTATCATCATATCATCTGGGAATAACAGTATTTTGACCTCTTCCTTTCTAATTATATCACCTGATATCCTTCAGCAGTCTTATTGCTCCAGCTAGAACTTCAAGTATTGTATTGAATGGGATGGAGTGAACAGCCTTTTCTTGTTCCTATTGTGTCAGAACTGTGTTGTGTTTTCATCCATTTAATTTGATGTTGGCTATAGGCTTGATGTAAATTTGTTTTATTATTCATTGGTATGTACTTTGTATCCCTAATATTCCCAGGAATTTTATCATGGTGGATTCTGTCAAAGGTTTTTTTCATCGTATGAAATGATCTTTTGTGTGT
Organism: Mus musculus; assembly: GCF_000001635.26. Classification (NCBI taxonomy): domain Eukaryota; kingdom Metazoa; phylum Chordata; class Mammalia; order Rodentia; family Muridae; genus Mus; species Mus musculus. The sequence continues at coordinate 115,541,052 of NC_000067.6, forward strand.
GTTTTTGTGTATTTTTGTTTTTACTCACTTTCATCCAGTAGTGAGATATTCAATTTCTATGAATTTGAAAGCATTTGTTATTTCTGTTATAGTTTATATCCAGCTTTAATCTGCCATGATCTGATAGGATGCAGAGAATTATTTTAATTAGTTTATATCTGTTGAGAGTTTCTTTGTGTCTAACTATGTAGTAAATTATGGAAAAAATTATATGAAGTACTGAGAAGAAAGTATATTCTCTCATACTTAGGAGATATATTGTGAAATATCTGGTAGGACTATTTGATTTAAAACTTTAGTTAATTCTATTTTTTGTTTGTTTGTTTAGTTATTGTCTGGATAACATGTTCCTAGGTTTGAGAGTGAGATATTGAATTCTTCCACTAACAGTGAATCAGGCCAAATATGTGATTTAAGCTGTAGTAATACTTCTTTTTACAAAAGTGGGTGCCCTTGTGTTTGGGGCATATATGCTAAGAATTAAAATGCTACCTTGGTAAATTTTTACTTTGATGAGTATATAGTATCTATTCATGTCTCTTTTGCTTAATTTTGATTTGAAGTCTATTTTGTTAGATATAAAAATGACTACACCAGCTTACTTCTCTGGTCATTTGTTTGGAATATTATTTTCCAAACCTTTACTCAAATGTTAATACCAATCCTTAATATTGAGGTGTGAGGTGTATTTCTTCTCTTTATTTATATTATTTTATTTGTTTGTTTGTTTGTTTGTTTGTTTGTTTATTTTCAAGACAGGATTTCTCTGTATTGCCCTGGCTGTCCTGGAACTCATTTTGTAGACCAGGCTGGCCTCAAACTCAGAAATCCTCCTGCCTCTGTCTACCAAGTTCTGGGATTAAAAGTGTGCACTACCACCGCCCGGTAAGGTGTGTTTTCTGTGTGTCACAGGATGGATCCTGTTTTTGCAATCATCCTGTTAATTGTGTATTTTCATTGGGGAATTAAGACCATTGTTATTGAGCAGTATCAATAACCAATTATAGTTAATTCCTATTATTTTGGTGGCTGCTGTGGTATTGGTGGTGGTGGTGGTGGTGGTGGTGGTGTGTGTGTGTTGCATGTACCCATGTGTGTTTTCTTTCTTTTGTTTTCTGGTATGAGGTTATTTATTTTTGCTGTTTTCATGGGTATGGATAATGTTCTTTGGTTGCAGTTTTCTTCGAGCATCTTCAATAGGGCTAGATTTGTAGATACATACTGTTCAAATTTAACTTTTTATATGAAATACCTTCTTTTCTCTATATATTATGATTCAAAGTGTTACAAAGCATAGTACTATAGGCTAGCATCTGTGGTTTCTTAGAGTCTGTTGCTGGTCTGTCCAAGATCTTATGACTTTTAAAGTCGCCATTGAGAAGTTGGCTATAATTCCAATAGCTCTGCCTTTATACATAACTTAGTCTTTTTTCCTTTCAGGTTTTAATACTTGTTGAGTTGTTTGTTTGTTTGTTTGTTTGTTTGATTACACTCAGTGTTTTGATTTGGATGTGCTAAGGGACCTTTCTTTTCTGTTCATGTCTATTTAGTAGTCTATATGCTTCTTGTACCTTTATACCCATCTCCTTCTTTAGTTTAATTTTTTTCTATGATTTTGCTGAGAATACTTTGAGATTTATTTCCTTCTTCTACTGGTATTATTTTTAGGTTTGGTCTTTTCACATTGTTCCAGATTTCGTACATGTTACGTGATGAATGTCTTGTTTTGTTTTGTTTTTACATTTAACATTCACTTTAACTAATGTATCTATTTTTTTCAGCTACAATAGCTGAGATTCTTTCTGCTATCTCTTGTATTGTGTAAGGAAAGCATTTCTTTGTAATTCCTGTTTTTATTTATAAATTTTTCATTTCCAGAATTTTCTATTTGTGTTTCCATTATTGTATCTGTTTCAGATGTCAGGTTTTGAATGGTGTGAGTCATTTTCTTTAACTGTTTCTTTCTTTCTTTTTTCTTTTTCTTTTTTCTTTTCTTTCTTTCTTTTTTTTCTGACTTTCTTTAAGGTATGTATTCATATCCTCCAATTGTTTTGTTTGTGTTCTCCTGATGTTCTTTAGAGAATTTATTCGTTTCCTGTTTAAGAATATCTAGCATCTCCATATATTTGGTTTAAAAGTCTTTTTCTTGTACTTTTGCTATTTTAAAAATTTCAGAGCCTTGTGTGGTAGATAAAATAGCAGGGCTTTGGTAGAGTTTCTGAACATCATTGATTGGGTTCTTAAACTGAAATTTAGGCATCTGTATTTGTGTTGATTATATCTCTAGCTGCTGATTTCTGAGTTTGTCTTTTTGGGTTGGTGCTTTGTTCCTTAGTTTCTGTTTCCTCTCTTGATTCGAAAGAGTAGTTTGACTGTGTATTGACTGTTTTCTTTACTTCCTTTGTACACATGAGTACATGTACCCATGTCTTTATACAAGCCTGACAAAATGAGATTGAATTGTGTTGGAAGATAAAACATTACTTTTGAAAGCTGTCCTGAAATTTTCATATTCATGTTGTGGAATAATGCACAAACACACATACTCACACACGCAGAGACAGAGAGAGAGAGAGAGAGAGAGACAGAGAGAGAGAGACAGAGACAGAGACAGAGAATAAAAGATTCAGTTGCATGTTGATGTACTAAATACTGTCACCAAAACAAATTAAACAGAAAAGGATTTACTACTTTGGCTTATGGCATCAGAGTGATAGCATTTATAATAGTGGGGAAGGCATGGAGATTGGTTGATCATACTTTTCTTTATGCACAAGAATGACGTAAGACGGAAAAGCCTAAAAGTCTACCTCCATGATGCACCTCTTCAAGGAAAGCTGCATCTTCTAAAGCATCCATGACCTCCCCCAACAGCACCATCAACTGGAGATCACTTTATCTAACATGTGAAGCTATGGGGGAAACTTGACATATTAACCACAAAAACAAAACAAATAAAGGAAGTGATGCAGAATGACTGAAAATAATCTTGTGGAATCTTTTATGCCCTTTCTCCAACTGGCTGTGTTCTTTACATCCCATAAAAACAAACATGAGCTGATTGGAAACCCAGAGTGAGCCAGATGATCCTTGAACCCAAATCTAAACATATATTTGCTATTTAAAAGAGAGTTAAATGTTTTTAAGCCAGCAATTACTGGTTTTAAACTAATTAATGTTTTTAAATTAAGCAATTACTGTCTAAGCCAAGGAAATGCCAACTTGTGATTTCTTGGTTCAATTAAATCATACAGATAAAATCAGAATGTTTGTATAGAAAAAAAGTGACTAAACTTGATGAAGCCTCTGTGGGTTTTCTCATTATCTGGTTCTAATTGCTCCTAATAACCAGCAGAGCATATTTCTTTTATTGTTGGTGGGATTGGGGTTATCTTCTCTCTCTCTCTCTCTCTCTCTCTCTCTCTCTCTCTCTCTCTCTCGTATGTGTATGCCAGGTTACAATTGTCAATTTTTATCAATTGTTTTTATATTTGAATCCAGGTCTTTTATAGACTTGAAACTGGCCAAGTAGGTTGCACTGGGTGAATGGTAAACCTCACATTCCACCTATGGCCACCTGTCTATTACTGGATTACAAGTAGAGACTATCACACTGCTATTTTTTAGATGAGTTCTGGATATTGAACTCAGGTCTTGAGCCTGGCAAGACAAGAACTTTACCAAGGAAGCTATCTCCTCAGCTCCAAAGAAAGAATTTCAGCTGATAAAGTTTTCATTCCAATCTTCTTTCAGGCTAGTATCATAAAACCAATCAAATTATGCAATTATCTTAATCCTCTAATTGAACCCAACTCACATAGCTAACTCATTGGAATTTACTATACAGCATTATTATTTAATGTAAATAAACTGACATATGGGCCAGAGCAGGCAGCTAATAAATATTTGCTCACTTGTGATAGTCAGCAGGCCTGTACATAGACCCCTAAGTCTCTGTCTGCAGGAACATTGCTTTTCATGACTGTGCTCAAGAGAGTGTATAAGAAGGTTTTTAGCCACTTCTAATTACAAAACAGTCTAATTTAAAAAGAATGAATGGATGGATGGATGGATGGATGGATGAATGAATGGAAAAAAAGGAAAGAAAGAAGGAAGGAAGGAAGGAAGGAAGGAAGGAAGGAAGGAAGGAAGGAAGGAAGGAAGAAAATACTCCTTTAGAAATCTTAGTTTGTGTCAGTGAAAAACACAAAAGAGCCTAAGAGCTGGATCATCAGCAAAGTCCTTAATTCATGAGCACAAGCTGCTTCACTACAGTACACAGTAAATAAAGATGACCGTGATGTCACACATTTAATCACATCACCAAGGATGAGGATACCAAGTCAGTCAGTTCAGTTTCAGGCTAGTGAGGAACCTTCTCTCAAACTCATGCACACACACACACACACACACACACACACACACACACACACACAGAGTGAAAGGGGGAGGGGAGGGGAGGGGGAGGGGAAAGGGGGAGGGGAGGGGGAGGGGAAAGGGGGAGGGAAGGGGGGCAGAGAGAGAGAATACACGATACACATAAACATGGACACATACATTTTAAAATGGACAGAAAGATAAGCTAGTAAGATGAAATAAAGAAGTAAAGGTTGGTGAAATGCCAGACCAGGTTTTTCATCACAGTCACTTTCCACAGTACTGTGAAGTAGAGACCTGACCTTGAGTTTGACACTGAGTGTCTAATGCCTTTTGAAATGGTACAGGTCAATGTAAACCCAGAATTTCAAAAACATGACAGCATTGTTTCAAGATACTGAATAATGAACTCAAAGAGTGCAACAGAAATTTGATCATGTTTTCTTAAGTGATTTTCATTGCCTGCTCACTAATAAACTTTAAGAAAGGCTCATCCCTTGTAGATAAGAAACAGAAGTGTTTTTATTATAAACAACAGAGATAAACAGACTCCTTGTGATCAAGGTTGTAATAATTAACTTGTGATTATTTATAATATGCAACTCTGCTTGTGTACTAGGCCTTATCTTTGTTTCACCACCTTTAAAGGAGCAAAATGGCCAGTAACCCTCTCTCCACATCAGCATGTAATAATCTGCAGACCTGTAAGGACACTGCCAGGCCCTGGAAAGCTTCTCAGACACAGAGAGGACATCATTCATGATCCCTGCTAGCCAGTTCATGGGGCTGTCAACTGGTGATTGTATTACTCAGGAATCTTTCACCTTGTCTTTTGAGACAGGTGCACTTAGTCAGATCTGAGGACATGTCAGTTAAGCTAAGGTCGCCAGCCAATGAGTCCTAGGGACCTACTCTACTCTACTTTTCCACACCTTGGATTACAAGTACAGTTCACCAGGCTTGGCTTTTTTTTTTTTTTTTAAAACTTGGGTTCTGTTATTTGAACTCTACTCTTTAAAACTTGATAGTGAATACTTTCTTGATCTAACTATCTCCTGGGTACTAAAATTGATATCTAATTATTCATCTCATCTTGCATATTTCATATAGCATTTACCATATAAAGTGGTTCCTAAAGTTAATTGCATAGAAACTATTTAAATTTGTCCTGACATTGTCCTCTAATAATGAATGTATTTTAAAGAAAGTAAGGCATCTCTAAGAAATTACAAGGAGGTTTGTAGGCACTACTGCTGTTAGGGTGCATTGTCATGAACATGATTGCTTGTCTGCTATTTCCCTCCCATTTTAGAACTAAAAACAATAGTGAGCTTTACATAGCCCCCATATTCAGTATGGAGATCCTGGAACAGAACACAGCCAAGGAAACTGAAGCCTGAAAAGTGAAGTACACTGACTTTTATCGCTGAAAAGTACAGTCTGATCTTTGCCTCCATCATCCCTAAGGCCATGGTGGGGTGGTTGGGGAATGCCAGAGAGAACCACACACAGTTGGCAAAGGGAGGTGGTCATAGAGAGATGAAAGATAGCCAAGTATCCAAAGCTTCTTTTCTGAGTAGGAAACAAGACGTTTATTGCCCACAGACAAATCTCTGAATTGATTTGATGTTATTTTATCTTGCTGGGGCTTTTCATCAGTTCAGTTCTCTAGTGCAGGCAGGAACAGATGCCTATATGAAGACAGTCTGTTTTAACAGTATGATACATTCAAAGCTACTTGAACTGGAGTACTTCAAATGAACCCCAGCCTATGCCTGGTACAGGAAATATCTCAGTACCACAAGTTGACTACTGTCAGAGTATGTAATTGATTTAGGGATGAAGTTTTGGGTGACAAACTAGAGAGAGAGAGAGAGAGAGAGAGAGAGAGAGAGAGAGAGAGAGAGATTGAGAAGGGCCTGATTTCACCACTCTGACATCTCAGTTGTTTTCCATGTCCACAATAAATATGTCGGGTATTCTAGCCAGCAGTAGCTATTTTGTAGGATCTTTTTTCTTCCACTCTTCTTCACCCTTTTCCCACTCTTTCAATCCTCTGACACTAGGTAGGAGAGAAAAAAAAGGGTTAGAGGGGAAAGGGGGTGACATTAGCATTTTACTACTTTCTGCTAATTAGGGTCATCAAAGTCCTTGGGGCAAATTTGTCAGGATGTGTAATTTTTTTTTCTAGTTGTTGTTTCATTTTTAAACATGACTACTTAACAAAACACAACCACCAGAAAAGCAAAACAAAATGAAACAAAACAAACAAACAAACAAAAAACAACAACAAACAAACAACATAACAACCCTGTCTCTAGGTTCTAGCATTTAAATACCCTCCACAAAGCCCCCAGAATTCCAAACTTCACAAAATTCCAGAAACTATCTGCAGCTGGCAAAATCACACACTTGCTAGAGCTCAAGGAAATTCATAGCTGCTGTGGACAATATGAGGCCACCTCATAGCCAACACTTGAGATTAAAATAATAGCATGTTTCCATAATATTTCTTTGTTTTTCAAAGAAACTAAAATTCTCACTACAGTGTATGATGAAACCAAATGTATCATAATGTCTAAGAATAGAAACAGATACATCATGTGTGGCTATGAGTGGTGTTTTAAGGAGAACAGATAGGAAAATATGTGAACATGCTTGACCATGAACAAGTGTATATGAAGATCAACCTTCAGCTTTTTCCTCAGGCATTATCTACCACATTTGTTGATACATTGGCATGGACTCCCTTAGTAGGTATGGCTGGCTTGCTGTGAGGCCTCTGGATATTCCTGTCTCTCCATTGCTGGGACTATGAGCACAGCAATGCACCTAGCTTCTTTATAGGAGGTCTAAGAATCAAACTCAGGTCTTCATGTTTGCATGGGAAACTTTACTGGTTGAGCCATTCCACTGGCCTTGAAATATCCTTTCAAAGATATCAGTTAAAAAAAAAAAGCATGGAGTAAGAAAATTTTAGTAGAGCTATGGAAATAATTAAATCTATGTAATAGCATTTTAATTTCTTTGCTGTGGCTACTTAGCTAAGTAAACTTGCCATTTTAATAAACCTCAGGTGCCTGCAGAGGTCTCCCAATCAGTGAAGCACTTCTCATGCAAGCCTGAGGACTTGGATTTCACCATCTAGTAGCCATATTTAAAAAGTTGGATATAGTCGTATACTACTCTAATCCCAGTCCAGAGGAAGTGGAGACAGGTTCTTGCTCGTGTCTCAAGGATTATCTAGCCTAGACAAATGGCAAACCTCAGGTCTAATAAATGAGTATGAATTTAAAAAAGGGGGGGGGTGAGGGTAGAGAGTGAGTGATAAAGCTTTCCAATATATAACTCTGACATCTACCTGCATATGGACACATGCATACCAACTGGCACACATGCCAACAAACAAGCACACATACCATACATGCACAAAGGATTCAACTTGGTTGCCTTGAAAGCATGATAAATATATGAACGACCTCATCATTTTCTGGGCAGCTAATTAACAACTAGTAGAAATTAACATTTAGTGAGCATCCTAATTGATGCATCCCCTCTTGGTCCCCTCTCACACAGTCACTACCCCATTTCCTCCTCCCCTTCTCCTCTGAGAGGTTGGAGTACCCTCTGGATATACTCTGACCCTGGTACATCAAGTCCACACAGATCTAGGACAGACAAGGCAGCTCAGTTAGCAGAAGAAGATGCACAAATTTACAACAGCTTTAGTGGAAGCCTGTATTAGATTTGATGGAGCACCAATTTGAAGATGGAGCTGCATGTCTGCTACATATATGGGGGAGAGGGTGCCTAGTTCCAGCCTATGTATGCTGTTTGATTGGTAGTTCTGTCTCTGAGAGGCCCCAAGTGTGCAGGTTAGTTGACTTTGTTGATATTCCTGGGGAGATCCTTTCTCTGCCAGGTCCTCCAATACTTCCCTGAACTCTTCTATAATACTGCCTGGACTTCCTCCTACGTTTGGTAGTGAGTATCTGCATCTGTTTCAGTCTGTTCCTGGGTGGAGCCTTTCAGAGAACAATTATGCTAGGCTCTGGTCTGCAAAGATAACAGAGTATCATTAATAATGTCAGGGATTTGTATGTGCCCATGGAATGTGTCTCAAGTTAGGCCAGTTATTGGTTGGCCATTCTCTCAGTCTATGTTGCATCTTTGTCTCTACATTTTTTTTGCTTTCCTCTTTAATTAATTAATTAATTAATATTTTTATTACGTATTTTCCTCAATTACATTTAGAATGCTATCCCAAAAGTCCCCATACCCTCCTCCCCCCACTTCCCTACCCACCCATTCTCATTTTTTGGCCCTGACATTCCCCTGTACTGGGGCATATAAAGTTTGCATGTTAGCCCAGAAACTTAGTAAACCCGAGATATAAGATACAATTTGCAAAACACATGAAACTGAAGAAGAACGAAGACCAAAGTGTGGATACTTTACCCCTTCTTAGAATTGGAAACAATCACCCATGGAAGGAGTTACAGAGACAAAGTTTGGAGCTGAGACAAAAGGATGGACCATCTAGAGACTGCCATATCCAGAGATCCATCCCATAATTAGCCTCCAAACGGTGACACCATTGCATACACTAGCAAGATTTTGCTGAAAGGACCCTGATATAGCTGTCTCTTGTGAGACTAGGCCGGGGCCTAGCAAACACATAAGTAGATGCTCACAGTCAGCTATTGGATGGAGCACAGCGCCCCCAATGGAGGAGCTAGAGAAAGTATCCAAGGAGCTAAAGAAATCTGCAACCCTGTAGGTGCAACAACATTATGAACTAACCAGTACCCCAGAGCTCTTGACTCTAGCTGCATATATATCAAAAGATGGCCTAGTCGGCCATCACTGGAAAGAGAGGCCCATTGGACACGCAAACTTTACATTTTTTATAGACGTGGCAAAGTTTGGGTCAAAGTTTTGTGGGTAGATTCTTTCACTGGGGATTCTGTCTAGCTGCAGGAGTTGTCCACTTGAGTTTCCATATCCCCACTGTTAGGAGTCTCAGCTAAACTCACCCCCATAAACTGGGAGTCTCCCATATCACAGGTCTCTGGCACATCCTACAGAGGCCCCCCACTCCTGTACCCCAGCTAGCCACTGATTTTCATTCCTTCTTCTGGCCCTCTGTTCTGTTTCTACACCCGCTTGATTCTAACTCCCGCCTCACTCTCCTCCCCATTCTCTCTCTGACCCAGTTCCCTCCCTCCATCTGTATCCTATATCTATTTTATTCCCCCTTCTAAGTGAGATCCAAGCATACTCCTTGGGCCTTTCTTCTTGTTTTCTTATTTGGGACTGTAGACTATAGAGTGGTTATCTTGTAATTTATGGCTAATATCTACTTATGAATGAGGAAATTTAATGAATGGCCTTTTGCACCTGAGTTACTTCACTCAGATGATATTTTCTAGTTCCATTCTTTAGCTTGAACATTTCATGTTGTCTTTTTTTTTTTTTTCATAACTGAGTAACATTCCATTGTGTAGCTGAACAATATTTTCTTTATCCATTCTTCATTTGAGGGGCATCTGGATTGTTTCCAGTTTCTGGCTATTAAAAAAAAGTGCTATTAATACAGTTGTGTAAGTGTCATTGTGATATGGTACATTCTAATGAGAAGTATTGAGACAGAACTATTAACGGTTTTCTGAGAAGCTGCCACATTAATTTCCAGAGGGGTTGTACAAGTTTGCACCCCCACCAGCAATTGGCCTTCCCCTTCTGATGGAAAAGGGGAAGGGTATGATGGGGAGGTTGTGTGAGAGGATATAGGACTGCAATTGGGATGTAAAGTGAATAAAGTATAGATAGATATAAGAGCACAAACTAGTAACCCCATCTTTAATCTTCAGCAACATCTTTTCCACTTCCATCAGACTCCCAAACCATACAGGTAAGCTTCTCCTTTGTCACACATCTTGCCTTCTCTCTGAGCCCTCTGGGCCAAGCCAAGCTTCACTTCATATCCAGGGGAATCTCCATTTTCCCACTGCTCCACCCTAACCTCCATGAAATCTGAGAATCCTCATCAATTGAAGTTAGTGTCCCTTCCCCTACCCTTCTATCCCACTCTCCCTGAGCCCTATTTTCCTTCTGGTCTGTACATCTACCTGAAGTGCTATCAGATCTGCATGACTGCTTTCTCCAATCCCTGGACCCTACAAGTAAGCTATCGTCCAGGAAGTCTTACATATGCAAGAACACAGGTGAGGCCCCCGCCCCAATACCCACCCTGGGATGGCCACAGAGCTCAGAAGACATTGAATCTATCGCACTCTGCCTGGACCCCATCTTTCTTCCAGTCTGTATCTCCTCCTGAATCTGTAGCAGATTTACTTGCCTGACCTCAGACCCCAAAGCCAGGCTCCCTCCCAGGAGCTGTGTTCTAACCCAGATCACACAGCTCATCCTACCTCCAACAAGACCTGTTCCAGTCAGAGATAGCTAGGTCAGAGATAACCATATGGTAAAAGGCAAGCACAAAATCATAACAAGAAAATCTAAAGAAATTTGAAACCATCAGAAGTCAGTTCTCCTACCACAGCAAATCTTGGCTACCATATCAAACCTTAAAAGCAGGATTCTGGCTAAAAATCCCAACTCATGCATATGATAGATACATTTAAGGAGCATATAAATAACACCCTTAAAGAAATACATGAAAAAAGACAGTTACTGTCTACTTGCCAACAGGTTCAAGCAAGAGGAAAGAGGTCCCACTCCCACCGGGAGTGAACTATATGGCAAGCGTTGATGGACAAAAAGAAACACATTAAGCTGGGAGTTTTGTTGAAACAGGAACTCAACTCTACGGCACCAGCCTCTTGCTTATTAAAGGGAAATAGGGAGGTGATTTTTTTGGTCGGGTTAGATAGGATTTTTTTGGGGGGGAAAGGTAATGGGAGGGAATGGAGTGATTGGCAGGACAAATGGCAAAGCTCTACCTCAGCAATGGTGGGACAGAGGCAGGGCCAAACAGGTCTTGCTGAGTCACACCGATACAGAAGTGACTGAGACAGGTCTCAAAACTCGAGCCAGGTATAGGCTCTCCCACGAGGCTTCAGAAACTCAAGCCAGGCTCTGGTTTATCCTCAAGACCTAAACCATGGCCAAAATGAGGCCCAACAGACAGTAAACAGATAGAAGCCCTTAAAGAGGAAACAAATAATGAAATATAGGAAAATACAATCAAACAGGAACAGGAATTGAATAAAATGGTCCAAGATTAAAAATGGAAAGAGAAACAATAAAGAAATCAAAACTGGAGGCAGACCTGGAGATAAAAATGCTAGGAAAAGAATCAGGAGACACAGATGTAAGCATTACCAAGGATTCAAGAGAAGGAAGTAAGAATCTAAAGCATAGAAGATTCCTAGCCAAATGGATGGACCTGGAGGGCATCATCCTGAGTGAGGTAACACATTCACAAAGGAACTCACACAATATGTACTCACTGATAAGTGGATATTAGCTCAAAACCTAGGATACCCAAGATATAAGATACAATTTCCTAAACACATGAAACTCAAGAAAAATGAAGACTGAAGTGTGGACACTATGCCCCTTGTTAGAAGTGGGAACAAAACACCCATGGAAGGAGTTACAGAAACAGAGTTTGGAGCTGAGTTGAACGAATGGACCATGTAGAGACTGCCATATCCAGGGATCCACCCCATAATCAGCATCCAAATGCTGACACCATTGCATACACTAGCAAGATTTTATCGAAAGGACCCAGATGTAGCTGTCTCTTGTGAGACTATGCCGGGGCCTAGCAAACACAGAAGTGGATGCTCACAGTCAGCTAATGGATGGATCACAGGGCTCCCAATGGAGGAGCTAGAGAAAGTACCCAAGGAGCTAAAGGGATCTGCGACCCTATAGGTGGAACAACATTATGAACTAACCAGTACCCCGGAGCTCTTGACTCTAGCTGCATATGTATCAAAAGATGGTCTAGTTGGCCATCACTGGAAAGAGAGGCCCATTGGACTTGCAAACTTTATATGCCCCAGTACAGGGGAACACCAGGGCCAAAAAGGGGGAGTAGGTGGGTAGGGGAGTGGGGGTGGGTGGGTATGGGGGACTTTTGGTATAGCTTTGGAAATGTAAATGAGCTAAATACCTAATAAAAAAATGGAAAAAAAAAGAAGATACCATAGATGATATCCACACATAGGTCAAGGAAAATACAATATGTAAAAAGTTCATAACCCAAAACACCCAGGAAATTTGAGTCAAAATGAAAACAAACAAACAAAGAAAAACCTAAGTATAATGGGACTAGAAGAGGATGAAAATTCCAGTTCAAAAGGACCAGGAAATATCTTCCAAAAAATATTAGAAGAAAACTTCCCTAACCTAAAGAAAGAGATGGTCATAAACATACAAGAAGCTTACAGAACACCAAACAGATTGGACCATAAAACACAAAATACTCTTGCCATATAATAATAAAAACAATAAATGGACAGAACAAAAGTTGTAAGAGAAGAAGGCCAAGCAACATAAAAGCAGACCTATCAGAATTACACGTGACTTCTTAACAGAGATTCTAAAAGCCAGTAAATCCTGAATGGATGTACTACAAACCCTAAGAAACTACAGATGCCAGATTAGACAACTATACCCAGAAAAATTCTCAGTCACTGTAGGTGGAGAAACAAAGATATTCCATGAGAAAATCAAATTTAAATAGTATCTTTCTACTAAGTCAGCCCTACAGAGGATAGTAGAAGTACATCTCTAATATAAGAAAGCTAACCACATCTAAGAAAACACAAGAAATTAAGCATCATATGATAAATCCAAATATAGAAAATCACCCACACATGATACCACTTCCAATACAAAAATAACAAAATCGAACAACCACAGACCTTTTAAGATCTCTCAACATCAATAAAAAGACATAGGATAATAGACTGGATACACAAATATAATCCATCATTTTGCTGTATACAAGAAACACATGTCAGCATTAAAGATAGACACTACCTCTGATTAAATGTCTGAAGAAAGGGTTCCCAAGCAAAGGTCTGATGAAGCAAACAGGAGCCACCATTCTAATACCCAACAAACCAGACTTTCAACCAAAAGTAATCAAGACACATGGCAAAGGATACTTAATATTCATCAAAGGAGAAATCCACCATAATGAAGTATCAGTTCTGAAAGTTTATGCTTCAAATGTATGGGCAGCTACATTCATAAAATAAACTTTACTAAAGTCCAAACACACATTGAAAAACACACAACTATAATTGGGTATGTCAACACCCAGTCTCACAAATAAATAGGTCTTTAAAACAGAAACTAAACAGAGACACAGTTAAATTAACAGAAGTTATGAACAAAATGGATTTAACAGATGTCTACAGAACATTTCACCCCAAAACAAAAGAATACAACAAATACATTAGGATTGAAATAACCCATGCATTCTATAAGAACACCATGGAATATGGATGGACTTCAATATCAACAGAAACTACAAAATTCCACATACTCATGGAAATTAAATAACTCTCTACTCAAGGATAATTTGATCATGGAAAAAATAAAGAAATAAATTAAAGACTTTCTAGATTTCAATGAAAAGTACAGCACAATATACCCAAATTAATTGGATATAATGAAATCAGTGGTGAAGGAAAAATTCATAGCACTAAGTTTCTTCATAAAGAAATTGGAGAGATACTATACAACCAACTTAACAGCACACCTGAAATCTCAAGAACAAATGAAGTGAACACACCAAAGAGGAACGTATGGCAGGAAATAACTAAACTCAGGGCTGAAATCAAACAATTAGAAACAAACGGAACAATACATAGAAACAACAAAACTAACAGCTGATTCTTTGAGCTAATCAACAAGATAAACTTTTTGCCAAATTAACTAAATGTCACAGAGACAGCATCTAAATTAACAAAATCCAAAATGAAAATGGAGACAGCAGCAGAAACTGAGGAAATTCAAAAATCATCATATGGTTTTACAAAAGTCAATACTCCACAAAACTGGAAAGTGGATGATTTTCTAGACAGACACCATGTACCACAGTTAAATCAAGATCAGATAAACTATCACAATAGTCCTGTAACCCCTAAGGAAATAGAATAAAAAAAAAAAAAAAGGGAAACCTTCTTAACCAATAAAAGCCCAGGGCTATATAGTTTTAGCAGGGTAGAGTACACTGAATAATCTTTACTTTGTGAAAAACTGTACATTGAGACAAATAAACATGAACACAAGACAGCCATTGATGTGGAAGCAAAATCTGAGTCTGAGCGAGTTCAATTGTGAGGCCAAAACCAGGGTAATTTGTAATAATAGGCTTCAGTTACTAGGGAGGTGCAGCCCTTTTAATAACAAGGAATGAAGAAGAGCCGCAGCCAGAAAACCTAAAGTTTCTGGAAAGGTGGAGGTAGAGCTGAAGGCTTCCTTTCCTCTCTCCTGACAGTGGAAATTACATAGCAAAGGTTAATTTATTCACTGTTGACAAAGCAGTTAGTTAGCAGGGTTGTAATTTTGGTCTAAATAAGATATTGTACACTGAATATTTCATGTATTTAATAGAGTTTGAAATGAACACCAACACTAGAGTGAGACTCATTGAAGTTCTATCCAGCCCCTGGTGGGGAGGACAGCAGTAGTCCTCTGCTCTTCAGTCCATTGGGGTGCTTCCATTCTAGCTCTGTGAAAGAGTAAAAACAATAGGTTTTGAGGGTTATTATTAGTGGTATTAATAGCACTTGTCTTTCAAGGTCTGTAATGCTATTTTTCAGTTTAGGAGTTTATCATCCTAAATTCATAGGTGAGTGAATTTGTTTAGGAAACTCACCATATCAGATGGTCTACCTCAGTGTTGAGCAAAATCAATCAATCAATCAATCAATCAATCAATCAATCTCTGTCACAGAAATATCTCTGTGCGCAAGTGTTGTGAACATGGGACAAGGACCCTGTTCCATAAGAGAGGCAAAGCCAAGCATTTAGCAGCAGCACCTATTAGGCTTAACCTGTCTAAGCCTCTGCTCTCCACTAAATAGCTGTTCTGAATTCTTTGATACACTCTGCTCACCTACACAGATTGGGAGACATGAAACCTAATGCAATAGTTGATTCTGGGAATGGAATGTGATAAGAGCAAGAAGACTCATGGATGCTGGGGAGATAACACAGTTGTTTGAGTCTGTAATTCCAGTACTAAGGAGGTGAAGTAAGTCTGATTCTAGCCAGTTGCCAGCAAAGGAGTCTAGCTGAGTTGATGAGCTTCATGTTCAGTGAGACCTCCTGACTCATAAAATAATGTGAAAACAGCCAAGGAAGAACAGTCAGTTTCAGCCTCTGGGTTCTTTAAGCATGTGTGTGTGTGTGTGTGTGTGTGTGTGTGTGTGTATACACATAAATATACATATAGAAAAACATACACACAAACAGAGAGAGAGAGAGAGAACTTAGTATAAACTGAACACCCATATACCCATTCTGGACTAAAAAAATACTTTTCTTAACATTTTTGTGGTTTGACATGCATTTCTACTTTCATAAACAGTAATACTAGGAAATAACAGACAGTGTTATAAAATATACAATAGAGGGATGCCAAGATGTTCCACATGAAAAAGTGTTTGCCATTGAGCATGAATGTCTGAGTTCAATCCCCTAGATCCATGTAAATATAAAAAGATAGAACCAACTCCACAAATTTTCCCTTGCCTTCCTTAAGTGTACTGTGACATATGCATGCATACACACACAAACACAAAGCAAATCAAGAAATGTAATGAATATTTAAAAAAATAGAGACAAAGTTAAATGTGACCTTCAATAAACATATATAAATAATGCTTGTAACTTAGAGGCATAAATATTTTTCCTTGAATTTAAAATAAACACATATTTGAGCAGGTGCAATGGGAGAAAGCCAGTCCCTGAAGCCAGTGAGATTACTGACCCTATGAAGTCAGAGAGTGACTGGCAGGAGGGAAGTGTTCCATGCTTGCATTCTAATTCTAATCTTGCAAACAGACTGCAGGAGATGGCTGGGAATTTGCTCAAGGTTAGTTTTTAAGGTTATCTCATTTGACTCCAGTTATTTGATAGTAGCCATGAGTTCTGTTTCACATTTCAAGGTTCAGGCAAGTTTTATTTTCCCTTGATTTCTACTCATCTCCTTTTTATTTCTGTGTTGACTACTCACATGCATCTGAGAAGTCTGGTCAGATTCCCTGTTTTAACTAGACTTGACTTCCTTTATGATTCATTCCCTTGGCAATAACCTGCAGCAAGGAAGACACTTTGGAGAGGATAGTGCATCTGTAATAGACTATTTGGTCTAGTCTTGTACAAATAACATGATAAAGAATTGGTAGCACAAGCCATCATCAATTACAACACCCTCAAAACAAATTCCTTCAGTAAATAGGTATGGTAAGAATATGTTTGCCTTCTAACAATCAATAAACTACAATGTTTTTTATGGGATTCCCTAGTATGCAAACACTTGTTCTCTTGTCCTTATGTTGGTTTGTCTTATCAAACTTTGATGTCAAAATGTTAATTTTATCTAATATTTTATATTGGTATTTTTTTACTGTTATTACGTAGAAGCCTATTCTTTTATAATGAGAGAAAATAAGTTCTTGATCTAAATGAAAGAAGATGTGGGAAGGAACTGGAAGGAGTAGACAGAGGGTAAACTGATCAAAATATATAATATGGGAAATTAATACATTATAATAACAGGAAAAAATTAAAAAGGAATAAACAAACTTACTTAATTGTCTTAGAACTTATATAAAATTCCTATGGTAACCATAATTTATTGTAAATACATTATTGTATTATTTTTATTTCATGTTTCAATTTTACATACACTTTTTTATATATTTATTTTGAAACAGGGGCTTGTTATATCTTTCAGGCTGGCCTAGAATTCAAAACCTCCTGGCAAATACCCTGAGTTACTGGAATCATATGCTTGCACTATCATCTTCAGCAATCATACAGAAAAGAATTGTTAAAACAATGCTTAGGTAACCCTAAATTCTGTGAGTTTCATTAAGTTTCTCTACTATCTACTTAATGTGCTTGCATTGTTCCAAGAACCATAGCAATTCTAACTCTATCAAGAGAATCAAATCCCAGAAATCACCTGTCAGAGACCATCCCTGAGAAAGTGAGCCCTTCACAATCTCTCTAACAGGCCAAATGGCCTTGTACTAAGAGCTGGTTATCACCCCCCTTCCTCCTTATTCCCTTCCTAACACCTAAGGCTGTAAAATTTGAATAACAGTCCCCTCTTCCCTATCTCTTCCTGAGTTCCCATGACATCCAAGGACGTGAGTTATGCGTGAGCCCAGCTTGATACCCAAGGCTGTGAAGGAGGATCAGTGTTCCAGAGATAAGATGCAAAGTACCCGCTGCTTGGCGCCTGACTTCGACCCCCATGTCAACAGATGCCCACTTCTTTGTTCTTTGTATAATTCTCCCTCGACCCCTCCCATATACCCCAGGATGTATGCTTTAAAAAGAAGGCACCTCAGCCTAATAAAGGAGACCTCTATAGGTACCCTTCCTGGTCTCCTATTTCTCTTTTTCTTCCTTCATCTCCTTCCAGGTTTGTGGTCCCCCTCGCACCCACGAATAACTGAATCCAGCTGGATGGGATAATCACCATTCCATTGCCCAGGCATGTGCTATAATTTTATATACCAGAATGTAAATAAAAATTTTAATCATAGCAAGCTTTCACTAATTTCCACAGAGGAATAATCACAGTAGTTAATTAAGAAGAATTGTGGAGCATTGTTGGAATAATGCAAACAAGTAGCATCCCAGTAAATTTAAATTTTACCTAAGTAATACTGTATTTTAGTGTATCAGAGAATTTTTGTAGGGGTTTGGGATATATCTTAGAATATAAAAGCAGCTGCTGTATAATCCTGATGACTTGAGTTTTATCCCAGAACTTATATACTGGTAGGAAAGAACTGATTCCACAAAATTGTCCTCTGACAACTACATGGGCACTGTGTCTCAAACACACAAACACACACACACACACACACACACACACACACACACACAGAGAGAGAGAGAGAGAGAGAGAGAGAGAGAGAGAGAGAGAGAGGCAGAAGAACAGGAGAAGGGAAGGAGAGGAGGGATGGAGACATCCATAAAAAGAAATACACTTATTTAGAAGGAAAGGAAAGAGCAAAGGGAATGGGTACATTAATGGATATAAAATCACAGATAGATAGGATGAACATATCTAAAGTTTTAATATGCAACATAAATACTGTATTATATTAAGGATCTCTGTTACGCAGGTTTTAGTTGTTCATATCCCACAAAGACTGTAATTAGGTAAGTTATGTAGTTATATATAGGAACATTAGTTGGCTTCACCATAGCAACGATTTTATTAACAGTATGTGTTCAATAACATGATATTCTAATCTTAAAATACTCACAAAAAGGTTTGTTTCTCAAATAAAAATGAGGGATATAATTATCCAAGATGCACTTGCATAAAGTTGTGTTTGCTGTTTCTTTAGAGTTCAGACATGTACCTAGGTTCCTATATTTTACCTAGAACCCTGGTTTAAGCTCCTCAAAATGCCATTCTCTCTTCCAGTTTGGTAAAATCGCAGTCTACTTAGGTCACTAAAACAGTGTGCATACCTGCGTCTCAAGCACTTTATACCAAATTAATAAGGTTTTTAGATGCTTGAAGGAAAGGCAAGAAAGCATTTTTCCTCAATAATATGTATGTATCTTATCAGAAGCATTTTATCCCCAGACAGTATTTTTCTTATTTTAATCTGCCACTCAGAGATATTGGGTGTATAGCCATATTTTTAATATTATATTTCACTCAATAATTTCAGGCCCTGAGCAGACCTTGGGTGCTGGTCCCTCACTCAGTCTGGGGAGGGGAGGTTCAACTCCCAGTTGCTCTAACACACCCTGGATCACAGGCTAGGAAGCCAAAACATCTGCCCCAATATCGACAGTAACTGGGACCCCTGGGATCCCAAGACACAGGAACTCCTCCCCAGCCAGTAGTACAAGTTCCTTCCAGTCTGAGCCAGTACCCTTAGCAGACTTTGGACACTGGTTCTGCACAGAACTCCACAACACCCAGAGAATGTTCAACTCCAAGGTGCTCTAAGACTGCCAGGATCACAGCACCTCAGAAGCTTGGAGACACCAGGATTTCAACATGCTAGAAGCAGCAAGACTCCAAGGAGCTCTGACAGAAACAAAATCTCAGGATCACAGAATCACAGGAACACAGAAACAGCCACACTCTGAGGAGTTATGACACAACTGAGATCACAGGAAGGACAGGCTCCAGTCAGATACAACAAGGGCAGGTAACACTAGAGATAATAAGAAGGTAAGAGACAAGCACAAGAACATAAGCAACAAAACTAAGGTTACCTGGCATCATCAGATCCCAGTTCTCATACCGCAAGCCATGAATACTCCAACAAACCAGAAAAGCAAGACTCTCATCTAAAATCACATCTCATGTTGATAAAAGAAGATTTTAAAAAGGATATAAGAACCCTTGAAGAAATACACAAGAACACAGGTAAAGAAATGGAAGCCGTAAAAGAGGAAACACAAAAATCTCTTGAAGAATTACAGAAAACCACAACCAAACAGGTTAAGGAATTGAACATAATCATTCACGATCTAAAAATGCAAATATAAACAATGAAGAAATCACAACGGGAAACAAGCCTAGAGATAGAAAACCTAGGAAAGAGATGAAGAGTCATAGATGCAAGTATGACCAGTAGAATAAAAGAGATAGAAGAGAGAATCTCAGGGGCAGATAATACCATAGAAAACATTGACACAACAATCAAAGAAAATGAAAAATGTGAAAAGATCCTATCCCAAAACATGCAGGAAACTCAGGACATGATGAAAAGGTAAAACCTAAGGATAAAAAGTTAGAAGAGAGTGAAGATTCACAACTTAAAGGGCCAGTAAATATATTCAATGAGATTATAGAAGAAAACTTCCCTAGCCAAAAAAAAAAAAAAAAAAAAAAAAAAAAAAAAAAAAAAAAAAAAAAGGAGGGAGAGAGAGACAGAGATGCCCATAAACATACAAGAAAACTATAGAATTTCAAATAGACTGGACCAGAAAAGAAATTCCTCCTGTCTCTTAATAATTAAAACACCACATTAACAAATATAAGAAAGAATATTCAAAGTACTAAAGGAAAAACATCAAGTACCATATACAGGCAAACCTCTCAGAAATACATCAGACTTCTCACCAGAAATTATAAAAGCCAGAAGATACTGGACAGATGTCATACAGGCCACAAAATAACACAAATGCCAGCCTAAGCTACTATCTCCAGCAAAACTTTCAATTACCATAGAGAAACCAGCATATTCAATGGCAAAACCAAATTTATACAATATCCTTTCACAAAAACAGTCCTACCAAGGATAATAGATGGAAAACTCCAATACAATGTGGGAAACTATACCCTAGAAAAAAAGCAAGAAATAATCTTCTTTCAATAAACCCAACAGAAGAAAGCCACACAAACATAATTCCATCTCCAACAACAAAAAATAACAGGAAACAAAAATCACTTTTCTTTAATATCTTTTAACATCAAGAGACTCTATTCTCCAATGAAAAGGCATAGACTAACAGAATAAGTGAACAGCATTTTGCTGCATACAGGAAACACACCTCAGTGACAAAGACAGACACTGCGTGATATTAAGGGAATGGAAAACAATTTTCCAAGCAAATGGTCCCAAGAAAAAAGCTGGAGTAGTCATTCTAATATCAAATTAAATCAACTTTCAAGCAAAAGTTATCAAAAAGATATGAAATGACACTTCATAATAATCAAAGGAAAAATCTACAAAGATGCCTTCTCATTTCTGAACATCCATGCTCCAAATGCAGGGTCACTTACAATCATAAAGAAACTTTACTAAGTCTCAAGGCACATATTCCACCTCACAAAATAATAGTGGGAGACTTCAACACCCCACTCTTTGTAGTGAACAAATCATGGAAATAAAAATTAAATATTGACAAAGTGAAGCTAACAGAAGTTATGAACCAATTGGAATGAGCAGATATCTATGTAACATTTCATCATAAAACAACAAAAAATATCCATTCTTCTCAGTACCTCATGATACCTTCTCCAAAATGGACCATATTATTGGTCACAAAACAGACCTTAACAGATATGAGAATATGAAAATAATCCCATGCATCCTATCAGATCACCATGGACTAAGGCTGGCCTTCAATAACAACAAAAACAACGGAAAGCCCCATAACCATGGAAGCTGAACAACACTCTACTCAATAACTTGCTCAAGGAAGAAATAAAGGAAGAAATTAAAGACTTTTTAGAGTTTAATGTAAATGAATGCACATCAAACCCAACTTATGGAATAGAATGAAAACAGTGGTAAGACTAACACTCATAGCTCTAAGGGCCTCCAAAAAGAAAGTGGAGGTGGCTTAACCTAATAGCTTGACAGCACTTCTGAAAACTCTAGAACAAAAAAAAAAAAAAAAAAAAAAAAAAAAAAAAAAAAAAAAGGAAATACACCCAAGAGGAGTAGACAGCAGGAAATAATCAAACTCAGGGCTGATATCAAGCATGCTGAAACAAAAACAACTATAAAAGGAATCAAAAACTATGAGCTGGTTCTTTGAGAAAATCAACAAGATAGACAAACCCTTAGCCAGGATAATGAGAGAGTAAAGAGACAGTATCCAAATTAACAAAATCAGGAAAGAAAAGGGAGATATAACAACAGAGACTGAGGAAATTAAAAAAAAAAATCAGATTCTAGTACAAAACTTATTCTGAACAAAACTGGAAAA